>NC_081157.1:16438120-16748120 GCF_012432095.1 Onychostoma macrolepis | reverse complement strand
TAACACCTCTTCCAGCAGCAACCTAGTTTTCCCAGGAGGTCTCCCATCCAGGTACAGACCAGGCTCAACCCTGTTTAGTTTCAGTGGGCGACCAGTCTTGGGCTGCAGGGTGATATGGCTGTGGCTATAAATATTTAAAAGTAAAGACAAACCAAACAAAACACTTACTAAAAAGATTAAACATTTTACGTTTACCTATCATGTGACAATTAACTGACATCAGACAACTGCAAACACGCAAATGTGTAAAAAAAACAAAACGAAAAAAAAAATGTTTTTGCATACTCCGTTGTCAAAACAGTCCCCATTCACAAGGTTGCTTATCTGGAGTAGGACCCCAAAGTATATGATTTGAAAATAAAATAAGAAATAAATTGTACAAAATAAAGTCTACTTCACATATTTAAGACAGAAAGGATTAAGAAATAGTGGAAACTTCTGGAGATCACAGAGAGCAGAGGGACTGTGGTGAACAGTGATGTAAGGCTTGTTGCTCATGACACATATAGTAAACCTGCTCATGCTATAAACATTACTCAGTATTCTCCTAATGGCTGTGCAGCCCTTTCACTGATTCCCTTTCCTGTGACTCATATGGGATACTCTCCCTGCCATACATACCTCACATTGTATCTACACAGCAGCCAGGATGACTTCAGTTCTGACTTGATGTCACCAGTAAGGTCTTTTGTAGTCTATGTGGGAAGCAAACCAGATGTGGGCAGCTTCAGTGGAAGGATAAGTGGTCAGCTTGAACCTATTATGCTTGACGCCCCCACACTCCACAGTCTATAGGCATTTAACCCTAAACCTTTGTGTATGGGTGTCTTCAGAAGTCTGTATTGGCCTCATACAGTGGTTTACGTAGGTTTGTGGTGTTTGTTCCAACATGACATGTGGAGATTATTTTTCGAGGTATTTTATAAAACCAAGTGCACTATCATTATCACTATTACTCATGCTTAGAATTGAGCATCTGAATAAACTCCTAACCATATATTAACTTGGAGTAACTCATCCCACGTTTATGCTACACACATGAATGATACACTGAACAAAAAAACTAAGAAATTTAAAAAAACACTTGTTAAAGTAAAAAAATAAATAAATAAATAAATGTAATTATATTATTGATTTGGTTTAAACTTTCAATTTTATGGTTTTTATCATAACCAAAAGCTAAATTAGCTATAATATGAAAGTAGAATTTCACTTAAAACTGTAAGTATATGAGGGTGCTTCTCAATCGCTTCTCTAGCTCCCTAAAGGTCATTTTCATCCAAAATATTCGCACGTTAAAAAATAAATACGACCTCACGTTGTGTCATTCACGTTTACACACTGCCTCCGAAACTTTCGTCTGTCATAAAAAATTCGGATCAGGTTCGATTTTCTGCATTTTCGCATCCGTAGCAAGCAAAGGAAAGGATGACGAATATGAAAAAACGGAAAAAAATTGGGACTCAGTGCGCAAGGACCTTAACTCGTGATTCAGTATATCGTGAATGTCACCGTTAGTGTTAGTCAACAACAGGCAGGACCTATTCTTTTTGACATAATTTTTTTATGCTCTTTAAGCACATTCTTCCTTATAACATTTCAGATGAATATGAATTATAAATGCGAACTAAAAATTCCACGAAAAGGGCAAATTGATTTACGGCAGCAACAAATGCATGTGTACAGCCAAATCCACTTTAAGGCAAGCCTCAATGCAAAAAAGCATTAAGCTGCAGTACACATGCAAATTTTGCGATTTCTTTATATACAGAAAATGTAAAAATGTAATTTACATAAAGCGTATGGGTGTAAATCTGGTAATCCAGCCAAAATATCCACTTAGACAATGAGCAATGACCATTTTGTTGCACTACAGTGTAAATGAGCAGCCACCAGATCATAAAAACTAAAATTCTGTTCCCTGGAACCCTTTACAAACAATTGTTATGATGTACAAGTCATGAAAGAGTTTAAAACAATGTCACAATGACTTCTCAAACTAATAAATGAAGGGTGAACCACAATAACACATTATGAGGCAAGGGATTGTTTCACTCGCATTTTGTTTTAATTAGATTTAAATGAAATTGACACAGAATTACACTTTGAAAATTACCGTTTATTCCAACTTTTGCAACAACTGGCCCTAGAGCTCATATTAGGACTAAGAGGGTCTCCCTCAGTGTTGCCAACTTAGCAATTTTGTTGCTAAATTTAGCAACTTTTCAGACTACCCTAGCAACTTTTTCTTCCAAAAGCACCTAGCAACAAATTTAGCAATTTTTTTACATTTTATTTGGCAACTTTTAGCAACTTTTGATAAGTGACTCAGACAATAAAAAGACACACATTTTCCATCCAAATTACACAAAAAGAAGAAAACCAAAGATGCCTAGCAGTACACACATCACGTGAATTAAGTTAGCTACTATTTGCAATTGTTAAATTTAATAATAATAATAATAATAATAACTGTTCATTTATGATACGCTATGTTAGCTTGTACTTGCGATTGTTGATCAGTTAGTACGCTGTAAGAAAAATGGAAAAGATACTAGTAATTTTCCAGGACGTTATCCATTATCCATTGTAACCCGAAAACACAATGCGTAATTTAAAATGCAGGTAAAAAACCAATAGACAAAATTATTTCATATTAATATAGTAGATTGTGCCCTATTTTTACAAACTTTTCTTGGAGTGTATACTAACTAACTACTAATACACTGCATAATTGTTGAGAATGTGAAGTATTACTAGTTTACTAGCGATTAAAAAAAACTTAAATTGTAATCATTCAAAAATGTGTAAGTGTTCAATAATTCAATGTATTTAAAATAGTTATTTATATTTTAATATTATATTATGCATAATATTTTACAATTGAAATTAACATATATAAAATATATATTTTTGCTGAGATTTGATGATGTGACAATTTTACGCCGTGATTACGCAATGATGTCATCGCGCAATGACATCACAACATCATTTAGCAACAAATTTACCTTCCTTTAGCAACTTTCTCTGAAAATTAGTTGGCAACACTGGTCTCCCTCTCTAAATGAAGGTAGAGCCAGACATAGCTTTAATGGAAAAGCATGCAGTGTTGTCTGATTTCACAATATGTCTGAAAGCACCATATTTACCCTGTATCAGTGTTGATTTCTAAGGCACGCATCATTGAAGAAAGTCATCAGGAGAGAAAGCGAGAAAGGAAGGTGTGGGTGGAGGACTGAGTGACCAGAGGATGCAGAAGTGTTTCCCTGAATCTGCTTGTGATTTCAACAGAGAATCGTGCAAGATGGACTTCCTTCATTATCATTCAGCTGTTCTAAGATCCTTATTTCTCTTTACATATAGAACTAACAATGAAATAACAATGCAGTCCTAGCAGACATTAGGCTATTCTGTTGTTCCATGTCCAAATGAGTGCATTATTTCTCTCGTTGAATTAAATTAAACTGATAGCCTACACATTATCCTTACACATTGAAGGATATTTTTATTCCCTAAGAATTCAAACTTAACATTTCAAACACAGAGACATGGGAAATATCGTTCAGCTAATTTAAAGGGCACCAAATCACATCTTAGAGATATTAAATTAATCATAAATAAAAAAGCAACAGAACAAAAAATCATTAAGACGCGACAAAAAACGCACGAGCATTTCTACTCACGTCATAATATACCAAGTCAAAGACATGTCATAATATAACGATGCGACAGCTAGCAACTGCAACATAGGTTTACCCTAATACGCGAAGTCTGGGAAATTCTGATGGATGGACACAAAACCCGAAATTCTCTTTTGCGCCAAGATCTGATGAACTTGTGTGACCTCACGCGCCAACGTCAATCATGCACGCGCGTGTGTCAAACAACGGGAAGAAGATGAATCAAGCTTTGTGAATAAAGCATAAAATGTATGAACGATAAATAAATAAATAAACACACACAAACACACAAAAGAAAACGCGTATATTTATAGACTAGCAACAAGTTACATTTAAATGTCTTATTCAACTGTATAGGCAATTTGTGTTTATTAAGTTGTTGCATGAGAGCGTTGCGAGTGTGTGTGTGTTTGTGTGTGTGTGTGTGTGTATGTGTATATATATATACATACAGTGTATATACATACAATGCTCTCACATATGTGTGTGTGCGTGTTTGTGTGTGTTTATGTCTGGTTTGCTATCCTTGTGGGGACTCTCCATAGGCGTAATGGTTTTTCTACTGTACAGACCGTATATTCTATTGCCCTACACCAACCCTACACCTAAACCTACCCCTTACAGGAAACTTTCTGCATATTTAGATTTTCAAAAAAACTTCATTCTGTGTGATTTATTAGCTTGTTTACCCGCAGGGACCTCAATTTAAGTCCTCACCGTGACACGAGTCCCCACGAGTCTGTGTGTATTCAGGTTTAAGTCCCCATCTGAATAGAAAAACTGGTACACACACACTTTAAACTTTAAAATGAGCACACTCTCAGAAATAAAGGTACAAAAGCTGTCACTGGGGCTGTACCTTTTCAAAAGGTTTGTACCTAAAGGGTCCATTTTGGTACCTTAAAGGTACATATTAGTACTTAAAGTGTACATATTTGAACCTAATAGGTACAAACCTTTTGAAAAGGTACCGCCCCAGTGACAGCTTTTGTACCTTTATTTCTGAGAGTGCACTTCAAAAAGTGGGTTTACAAAAAAAAGTGGTCTCTTTGCTCAACTTGGATAATATAATGGATGTAGGGGTGACTTCTTAAAAGATTTATTTAAAGATACGGTTTACAACTTTGAAGGCATTTTTAAATTTATACATTTTAAAATGATATATGTGACCCTGGACCACAAAACCAGTCTTAAGTTGCTGGGGTATATTTGTAGCAATAGCCAAAAATCATTAGGATATTAAGTAAAGATCATGTTCCATGAAGATATTTTGTAAATTTCTTACCGTAAATATATCAAAACTTAATTTTTGATTAGTAATGTACATTGCTAAGAACTTAATTTGGACAACTTTAAAGGCGATTTTCTCAATATTTAGATTTTTTTGCACCCTCAGATTCCAGATTTTCAAATAGTTATATCTCAGCCAAATATTGTCCGATCCTACCAAACCATGCATCAATACAAAGCTTATTTATTCAGCTTTCAGATGATGTATAAATCTCAATTTTAAAAAAATTGACACTTAAGACTGGTTTTGTTGTCCAGGGTCACATATAAAGACTGCAATTGAACTGAGCTAATACTCAACATCCCACTTACAAATGTTACAGGGAAATACAATTTCATAAAAAGGCCTGTTTACAGAACAAAATCAAAAATGTTTGGTCTAAAATGCATGAAATATAATGTAGGATTACAGTAAAATAATACTTTATAATCATAAGAAGGGGCAAGGCACTGGCTCAATTTACTCCACTTAACAAACTTGTATCATCCAGAAGATTAGAGCTAACATCATGCTAACAGTATTACAAAGCACAAACACGTGTGATATTTTTCCAGATTTGTCTGTAATTGTTCAGACATGAACAAGCATGAAAAGAAAACTTGGTCCCACTTTATATTAGATGGCCTTAACTACTATGTACTTACATTGAAATTAATCATTTGATACATTGCACTTATTGCGTACATACATGTTTTTACATTGTACTAATATTTTTTTTAAATACCTATGTAATTACATCTGTAACTAATTTCTTTAATTAAATTTATAATTACACTGTTGACCAATCCCTTACACCTTAACCCACCCTTAAACCTACCCATATCACCAAACCTGTCCCTAACCATACCCGTATCCCTCCTCAATAGCAGCAAAAGTGTTTGCAATTCAATATGAACACAATAAGTACATTGTACTTGATTTTTGATGCAAGTACATAGTAGTTAAGGCCACCTAATATAAAGTGTGACCAACTCTTATTATTATTATTATTATTATTATTTTAGAACGTGATCAGTAATTACACTAGACATTAGTAACTGGTTTAATACAGGGAAGTCAGTGGTCATAGTAAGGTCAAGGGCCACCAGACGTCAGAGGCTCAGCATTACCCAATTCTCTTTCTGCAATACTGTCATTAATTCACAATATTACTCATATTTTTCTCTACCAACGTAAAAACAATGACAAAATATCAATAAACGCCATAAACAATGAGGGAGTGATGACAAAGTCGGGGCAAAAAGTCATATGCAGACTACAAATGGGCGGAGCTCAGATGCGAATAAAAAGCAGGGCCGTTCAGACTGAGCGCATACTGTCCTGACACTAGAGCCTTCTCATCAGGTTTAGCACTTTCTCTCGTGTCAGCTTTTCGTCTCACCCTTTTGTGAAGTCCGCGTTTCAAAGGCAGCTGGTCTTTGGAAGCAACTTGATTCGGGAAAACCAGTCCTCGTCTGTTTCTGTCCGCGTTCCTCGCTCCGCTGAAGATGAGCCTCTCGCGCTGTGTTCCTCTGCTGCTGTTAGTGCTCTGCGGAGCCGCAGAGTTTGCCGAAGCCTGCAGCTGCTCTCCTGAACATCCTCAGCAGGCGTATTGCAATGCGGATGTCGGTAAGATTCCAGGCTTTTAACTATTTAATATCCATAACCGTGTCTATAGTGTATCAATACAGTGCCGTGTGCGTATTTCAGCGTGTCTAGCTATGTTAGGCTTCTTTTATTCTAAAAATATGGTAAACTTTTAAGTGAGTTTCATTTGGACTGCATTCAATAGTATTTCATTTCAAATGCCAAAGGAAACCAGCAATTTATAGCACAGATGTAGATTTTAGGGGTCAGAATATATATATAAAAAAATGTTTATGTGCTATGCTGGTATTAATAGCCTATAACAGGGCTCTCAAAAGAGCACAGCATGTTTTCCATCTTGAAAACAGTAGCATTTTAGCTTTGATTTTTCTTGATTTCCTTTCATTTATCACTGCAACAGTCCTTGTGACTCGTTACATGTAACAGTAAGTTATCCATAATTACTAACAACTAACCCTATAGTAAGTACATGTTGTTTATTATTGGTATAAAATCACAATGTAGCTAGTTCCTTTTTTTTCTTCTTGTGTTGATGTAGATAATCCAGTTAATTAAGAAATGAAAGGTAGCCTTTATATGTCATTTGATTATTTTCTCACTTTTTAGAGCTTCATGGGCAAAAACTAAAGGATAAGACTATTCATAACGAATAACTGATGAGTCTTACATTATATAATAAGTGAGTTGTTAAAAACAAAAGACTCAAAACAATACAATGAACTAACATTATTTTAAAAAAAAAAAGGCGGTTCTGACGTTCAACTCTGATTTGATGAGTCACGTCCATAAGTCATTATAAAATTATTTAACACACCTGTTCAATTCGATGTAACAGTACATCAAGGTGTGACATTATTTGGCAATAATAAATAACCACAAAAACTAGCCTTCACACTATGTCTGACAGACAACCCTTAATAACAAGTTCTGCTAAGTCTTAACACACACATCTTGCTCTTTATATTTGCGTTATTCCCTTTATATTCATCACTCTAAAATGATGTAAATGACATAAAGCAGTACTGTCCACTGATAGCTGTGCAAATATGTAGGCTTTTCATACTTGGACATATAATAATGTTGAAGTGATGGGAGAGAATCTTAGGCCTAATTTTAGCTTAATTGCGTCACTGTGTGTAACCTGCCTCTGATCTAGCTGTGATGCTCTGACCTTCAGTGTCCCTTCAGTACCCTGCCATTACATGACCTATGCATTTTCCATTGTTTGTAGTGGCCCTCTGATTAAGACCTCTTTCAACAGACTGATTACAGCTTCAAAAATTGAGAAAGTATTGCCACATGCTAGCAACATATTGTGGCTTTCTTTTGACGTTAGTTAGACATCATTACATGACTTGCGATGGTGAGACTTGGGTTACTGGAGTCAGTCACGGTCATGGTGTACCCCAAAACCGCACACCCACCTATGCGTTTAGTGATTTGCTGAAAACAACATCTGGTGCCCACCACAGGAATTGGCAATCTCATTCATGAATGCAGCACCATGATGCTGGCTGTTTGAAACTCCCACATGACCTTGGCCTGATGGTTTTTAAATTCAACCTACACTCTTAAAAACAAAGGTGCTTAAAAGGTTCCTCACAGCGATGCCATAGAAGAACCATTCAGTCTCTTTCTTACCTTTTTATAATCTGAAGAACCTTCTTTCGCCACAAAGGTTCTTTATGGAACCATTTAGACAAAAAAAGGTTCTTCTATCTATGGCATCGTGAAGCACCTTCATCTTTTAGAGTGTAGTCAAGTCATATTTATTTATACAATAGTGTCATTATTCAGCTTCATTTAGTTCAATGTGGATTCAATTTAGTTTCAATAACAGTGTCAATGTTGTAAAGTTCATCCACAAGTTCAGCTCAGCTGAACATATAATGACACCACATACAATGACTCTCAGAAAAAAGTTGAGTTGTTAAATGTGCCTTTTTAACTTTTCCTGCAATAGATGTTTAGAGTTGACCCCTTAACATGTGTACGGTATCCCACGTGACCTTCAGAGCCCGTAAATGAATAATGCTGAGGGCTCTCGTTTCCCCTCACATACCTGGAGCTGAAAACAGCACCCACACTGTGTGTGTATCTTCCGCCTCGGTGTGGAATGAATGTGTGGAAAAGGGAGGCTGTGATTAAACCAGCATAAACCCTGTATGTGTGTGTAGTTACTGATGAGAGAGGCATGCCTCACTTGAGACTGGGATCCTGTGGGTGTATTTGGCATTCTGAGTGTGTGGCCAATAGAAAAGACGCTCTGTGTTTGGGCCTAAATATGCGGACGGAATGTATGGGCTCTCTGAAAACTCCAATATATAATGGGGAAGTGTTTATAGGGATATTATATCTTTCTAAGTCCTATACACTAGCATTTAAAATTTTGCGGTCGTAACATTTTTGAAAGTATTCTCTCATGATTACCAAGTCTGCATTTATTTGATCAAAAATACTGTAAAAACAGAAATATTGGTGTATTACAATTGAAAAAAGCGGTTTTCTATTTGAATATATTTGAAAATGTAACTTATCCCAATATGATGAATTTTCAGCATCATTACTCTTTAGTCTTCAGTGTCACATGATCCTTGGGAAGCTATTCTGATATGCTGATTTGCTGCTCAAGAAACATTTCTTATTATTATCAATCTTGAAAACAGTTGCGCTGCTTCATATTTTTGTGGTAGCCCGTGATAATTGTTTTGGTAACACTTCATTTTAAAGGCCAATTCTCACTCTTAACTTGTTGCTTATTAGCATGCATATTACTAGCATATTGTTTGTTTGCTAGTACTTATAAAGCACATATGAATGAATAGATCCATTAATTCTACCCCATACCTAAAGTTAACTACCATCTTACTAACTATTATTAAGCAGCAATTTAGGAGTTTGATCAGGGAAACTCTTTAATAATTAATAGTTTTAGTTATTAGTAAATGTGTGTCCCCTATTCTAAAGTGTCACCATGTTTTCCAGAATTCTTTGATTAATAGCAAGTTCAAAAGAACGGAATTAGTTTGAAATAGAAATGTTTTGTAACAATTATAAATGCCATTACTGTCATTTTTTAAAATCAATTTAATGGATCTAGATGAATAAAAGTATTCATTTATTAAAATTTAACTGACCCAAACTTTGGGGAAAGTTACTTTTAAAAGTAATGCATTACAATATTGCATTACTCCCTTAAAAAAGTAACTAATTGCATTACTTTTTATGGTGTTACATTTAGTCTAGAACTGCAATAACCATCATGTTTACACAGCGCACACTTACTCCAGATTTCTCTCAACATGGAAACAAGAGAGGTCATAGAAAACAAAGTAACTTATGCTATTTATTTGAAAAAGTAACTCAGATATTTTGTTGCAAATTTAAAAATAACGTGTTTACTAGTTACTTTAAAAAAAAAGTAATCTGATTACATAACTCAAGTTACTTGTAATGCGTTACCCTAACACTATAGCAACCACATAGCAATGTTATAGAACCCCCTCAGAACATCCGAGCAACTGCATAGCAGCATGCTAACGACTATAGCAATACCTTAGTGCTGCACAGAACACCATGGGAACCACCCAGCAATGCTCTAGCAACCACCTTAGCAATGCAGAGTAAGCAGCGCTCATGGAAAAGTCTAGTCTTTCAATGTCTGTTTTGTTCAAAGCATGTGATCCTGAGTTTGCTTATTAATGGAGAGATGAATTTGGACTGAGCATTTGGTATTTGTATGTCAGCAGCTCTATGGGGAACAGGCAGTGTGAGGGTGGAGATTAAAGCGGCAGGGCGAGCGGGGGGCAAACTGCCTGCTAGAGTCAGACTGCTGACTGGCTTCCTGAATATCAGGCTGGGAGCACATTCCTCGCACTGCCCTCCACTAATCAAATACTCATGTGTCTCTATCCACACAACACTCAGCACCTGTAGTGTAGAGTAGAATAACAGCAGCTAGATCAAGTCATCTTGCTCTGTAATTGAAGGATAACACCCATTTAGGCCTACAGCTGGGTAAAATGTTCAAGAAACATTTCAAGTTAAATGGTTTATATTTTAATGGGTTTTTCTCTCCTTGTTATTCCAGTCATCAGAGCCAAAGTAGTCGGACGAAAGGAGGTGGTCACCGGCAATGATGTCTATGGCTATCCAATCAGAATGATCCGATATGACGTCAAACAGATAAAGGTTAGTGGAGTATATTTGTTTTGTTGTTATCCACCACTTTCAATCCTACACTGATTTTATTTTCATGAAGCTATACACAAAATATAATGCTATGTTGGCATTGTGTCAGAATTACCTTAATTATGACATGTATACTGTTACTGCGATGCACCAAGTTGCAACATAGCCTCATTAGAAAAACATTTCTCCAAAACTCCAAAAACGTACCTAATGCAGTTTCAAATGAACTCTAGACAACAACTTCAACAACTTTTATTTGTTTCCAAAACAAATTATTGATTAATAAAGACTTATTTTTTGCACAGTTCCTTGCACAATACTATGTTAGGACCTAAAAACAAAATTTGTAAACTAACACATTTTTATATTTGCATCACCATCTCCTCATGTGTGGCTTTTCTGGCATAGTAAACTTGCTTGAAAGCTCACCTGGTACAGCATTGCACTTACAAAAGCACTTAGGAATGGAACTGAGTTACAATAAAATACCTCAAAGACTTCTAGAAGCAAGCTAAAATAGAATGGTTGCTTCAGCAAATGTGTTTGCTTTTGTTAACACTATCAGTTAGGTTTAGTGTAGGGTTTAGTTTAGGTAGTAAGCTATATACATACGCGATTAACCTTTTAGCACCACTCACCAGACATTTCATTTCCAATACCGTGACACATACAACAACCATTGTAATGAAACATTGCCAGATTCATCCAAGTTCATCTGTTTTGGATAAAACTAAATATGCTTTTAGCACTACTTACTAGACATTTCACTTTGAAAGTGTCATGAAATGTGTAATAAGCATCCTAAAATAATTTACGATCGACTTTGTTGCTAATGACTTCAAAACACTTAATAGCTATATAAATTATTCATATGCCCTATCTTTATTTTATAAATTCACCTCATTATATCACTTGCAAAATATTGATAAACAAAGAAGGCATACCAAATCTAATTTTTTAACTATTAGCACCACAAAGACTTTAATTGTTTTTACAAATCATCATATTTCAATGACAGTAATCCCGACACATGAATGCATCATGTTTACAACGATAAACCAAAAGAAAAAGCCAAGAGTCTGTCTTTTGACTTCTCCATGCCATCTTCTTTGTTTTAGATGTTTAAGGGCCCTGATGGTGAGATTGATACCATCTTCACAGGCCCCTCCTCAGCTTTGTGCGGGGTCAATTTTGAGAGCAATGGCAAGAAGGAATACCTGATTAGTGGTAAGAGTGAATTACTATGTTGTGAAAAATAGTGTTCAAGACACAGCATTTGCTTCTGTAAACTGTAAAAAGTGGTACCTTTATACTAACAGCATTTCATTAATTTGCTCAGGTAATATGGACTCAAATGGCACATTGCGTATAAATCTTTGCGACTACATTGAATCTTGGGAGTCTCTGAGTATGACACAGAAGAAGAGCTTGGGTCAGCGCTACCAGATGGGCTGTGATTGCAAGGTATTTCTATCTATCTATCTATCTATCTATCTATCTATCTATCTGTCTGTCTTCTATCTTCACGTTCTCACAGCTCTTCTCCTCTTGTCTTTGTGCAGGTCGTCCAGTGTTCCATGATTCCCTGTTCCATTAATGACCCCACAGAGTGTCTTTGGACTGACTGGGTGCTGGAGGGAACAGTTCAGGGGACCCAGGCTCAGCACTACACCTGCATTAAGAGGAGCGACAACAGCTGTGCCTGGTACCGTGGATCTGCCCCTCCTAAAAAAGAGTTCATGGACATCGAGGACCCATAAGAACTCAGCTTGATCACTCATTCAGAAAATCCCCCACAACACAGTTTACCTTACCTTAAACTCACACCTTAATTCTGCAAATGCATTCTAAAGCTGATGAAACCTGTCAAGAACATGTTTGGATCACCCCAAATTCAAAAGAAAAAGATAATATAGATGGTAATATTTTTGTATGAATGAATGAATGAATGAATTAAAAGAAATAATGAATATTTTGCATAAAGAAAATAAAGTTTGAAAGAATATAAAAATGCCTGTCCTCCAGATTTTTTTATTATAGTGTTACGAATATATATTCTCAATATTGTATTACAGTATTTAGATCATAGAGAATTACAAACAAACTATTATGCTGGAAATATAATTTTTCTTTTGATTTTAGGGTGAATTATGATGAAGTAATTCTGTAGCATGACAGGATGCATACATTTGGTTGCATGTTAATATATCAAGTGAATCTTACCTCTAGTGTATTTTTTTTTATGACAGGCATAAAAGTTCTCTCAAGCACTTTGAGAAGTGTTTTTGTTATATTTTTGCTCTCCAATAAAGAGGAAATTGGTTACAACATTGTTTTTCACTTCCTCAAACACAGCTTGGGAAAAGATTTCTTGATCTTTTATGTTGTCATTATTATTCTTACAATGCAAAGCAGAAAGACTGAAGTAATGTGCCATGAAGGATTTATGGGACAGATGATTAGAAGGCTTTGCAGACTTTGCAGTTTATGACAAAATTCTGTTGAAATTGTCATCATAAAGAAAACAATGCTCTTTTATAATTTGAGATACACTACCAGTCAAACCTTTGGACACACTTGACTACATTTGTGTTTCTCTGTTTAAATTAAATTACTTTTTAACACACACACACACAAATAGAACATTTTGTTACTACATAATCCCCATACTTTCTTTTGTGTTATTTCATAGTTTTGACTTAACTATTATTTTAAAATGGAGAAAATAGTAATACTATATATATATATATATATATATATATATATATATATATATATAGGCCTAATAGTCAGAATCAGTAGGTGTGTCCAGACCTTTGCTTGATAGTGTACATCAAAAAGTGAATTGAATTCATGGGTGTGTAAGGAATGTAAATCATAAGTAAGATGTAAATTCTGTATTGTACTGTGCATGTATCAACATACATAGATCTGGCAATGATGTATGTATTTTGTAATATATACAGGATTTTCTAATTTATATCAAAATTATCTGCTTTGAATGTGTCCAGAAAATATATGCATTTTTTTATTTGGTTTAAGTTGAAGTGGTTAAATTAGTGAATGCTCTAGACTCTGCATTCTTCACAGAAAACTGCATTTATTGAGAGTTATGTCTAGTAAGGTGTAGAAATTGTTTTGTTTTTTTGCCCATAATACTTTTTGTACATTTGTGTTCTTTTTCCCTGCATCCTTCGACAACTTTTTTGAAGTAGTGTGAGATTTCCAGTGCTGGAACCATTGGGAAGACTTGTTGAGAGCTAGCCTTTGCATGCCTTTTAAAGTTAATTGATACTCATTGTTATAACTGTTATAGTAGCTACTCATGAATAAAGGAGTAGAAATGTCCATTGAACAATTATTCATTTTCAGTGTCTGTTCAGTAATATATGCAGCTCTATTCATTTACATGTGCCTTATTTTTATGTATCTATTTTTATTTCCCCCATATTATAACGTATATGCTAGCTATTCATAATTAATAGTGATTGTACACTGTACTACAGTGTCTGTAGGGTCATGGGGGGTGGGGGGTTATGGTCTATAACCTAATTCATTCATTCCTATTTATTTATTTATTTATTTATTATTACAAAGACCCTCTCATATGATGACCCCCTTATGAATGACCCTCTTAAAAATATGCATAAAAATACAGTGTAAGGAAAATCATTACATAAAGACGTTTGCGAAATGATTTGTTTATATATTGTAATTGTACAAGAGCATAATTAACTTAAGACTGTACATTTTACAGTTTTTCTATAAACTATTATTGCGTGTAGCTATATAAATATATTTTTAATTCAAAGTTGCATTGCGTTTTTCATCATAACCTTGTCAATCTTCTCCTTTCCAGCGCCCTCTAGCGACCGAGCCCTCGGTGTCCACGGGCCCCAGTTTATACATCTCAGCCAGCACATAAAGCAGCCTTCAGTCCGCATACTCCGCGAGTAAACAACGCGTGAATCGACAGGGTCCATGTTAAAAGTTAGACTTGCCTCCTCTGATTGGACACTGGAGCTATGAATGAAGTGTGTCGTCAGAGCCGTGCTCAAAGCTGATTGGCCGCTCCGTCCTGTCAATCACGCGTGTACACGCCCTTTTATAATGCAGCATGGGGCAGAGATCGTAACAAAATGAAGGCTTCGTAGCGGAATATAGTCTTAACACCAGAACAGATCCAACGATTCGCGGTCATTCACGGATGGGTACGTATATGATATTATTCGCACGCGTTTGGAGGCGAGTGGCGGGCGGATGTGTGTTGTTTCTTCAGAAAACGGCTGTTTGAGGGTTAGCAGCACATTGCAGCAGTATATGAACGCCACGTTCGCTTTGTGAGGCTCAGCTCAAGAAGTCAACCCTCTTGTATCTGCCTTAAACATCCAGCCGACCACGATCAGTGTCGCTAGCTTTTACGTTAAATGCTCAAATGTGCAGAAACGGTGAACGCTGTCGATGAAAACAGCAGTGTTTACGCTAAAGCGGATGCTAAAGTAGCTTGTTAGCTTGTACCTAGTGTGACTAGCAGCTCATGTGGGATCTAACTAACGTTAGCGACTGCGTCGCGTTACAGCGCAAAACACCGTCTCTATTGACAGTAAATGTACAGTCTTGTGGTAAATAATCCGAGCTGTTAACCGAAAGCTTGTAGGTTCAACCCAAAATACCGTTAGGGGTATTCATAAGCTGTCATCATGATGTCCTTGATCATCACATGTTTCTGAATGCACTGAATTCCTAACAGCTGCATCGTAACAATCTCTAATAAATGCATTGCAAAGCTACAGCAAATACTATATATTAAGTGTCAGTTGTGATTTGTTGATGGCATCCACCGCGAGCTGTCTTTACACAAAGGGTGAAGTAGGTTTTTTTTTTTTTTTTTTGTAATGTTATTTGCTTTTATAATTAAACTTCGCGTTTTATAAACGTGTGGCTGTTTTGCGGCGTAATGGTAGGCGATACATTTTCAGGCCGTGTCTCAAAATCTCGCTGCCCTTCCTAGAGCACTTTGAGGCGCTTTCATTTGGCGCGTGCTGCACGTGCTTGTAATGGCCATCCCGCGGTGGACGTTTCTGAAACACGATTAGACAAGATATAAGCTGAACACAACACGCAGAGAAACAGTAAGCACATTTTAATAAACTAGAAGCTGGAGACCCGATAACTAAACAGTAATAGTGGTTAGTATGTACTGGTTATATGGCACAGGACATGAGTCCTCACTGGACACGTGTTTTCAGCCGGAAATACACTTTAGACATTACCTCAGAGAAATACTGTACTACTAATGTATGGATAATTAAAATTTTTTGGAATAAATCTCTCAGCATGCCAATAATGTAATGTTATTAGGTTGAGTTTTATAATACAAGTTGGTACAACACCATAAGAATTACCTTTTTTTTCATGTTGTCTTAATTAATGGCTTAAAAGTGCTGTTTTATGCTATTGTTTTAGTGCGTTCTTGTGTTTTAAAGGCAGGTCTTTTGTCGTTTTACTGAGCCAGTTTTGTAGTTACTGTTTCCTGTAAAACCCTTTTTTTTTATATAGCTAGTTTGAGCTATATAAATTAATACATTTTAAATAAACTCCATTGTAGATCCATGGGTGTAAATGATAATTGATTGTGTTTGTGACAACCCATTTTAGGGAAAAAAAAAAAAACTTTCAGATGTTTAATATCATTTGTCAGCAATTGAAGTGTGCATACAGCTTCTTTACTGCAGGGAAGGATATTTAATTATTTTCCATATATTTATAATAGTATTAAAATATGTGAGCACTTTTTGAAGAGTAGCATATTGAGGAAAAGCTATAGATACACTCCTGGTATTGAGTGTATTTTGTGTTTGTGTGTTTAAATCCCGAATGATTTACAAGCTACATTGTTAAATATTAATTGCATTGATTCTCCACATTCTCTTGATGTTCTTGACATATACTCATTAATTGTTCATTTGTATGTTAGTGTTCTTTATAGAGTCATGTTGTTGTTGTTGTGTTTTTTATTATACTCTTGTAAATTATCAATCATTCCAGCATTGAAACCTTAAATTCATCGTTTCTCTATAGTTTCCTTGAGCACAATTGAATAAATGGGGATAATATTAATAGAATCTGTGTTCATGCTCTTGTATAATTAATCTGCTGTTGAATATATTGGCAGCAGAGTGAAGAGATGCCCGTGAGAATGAATGTCTTAATGCACACGCGCTGCACACAGGCGCAGGTTGTTACATCACTGCTTTTGGCTGACCGCAGCTCGTGCACGACTGTGTCACTATTAATCGCAAGCGCACATGAAGGTTAGTCTGCCCTTGTGGCTCAGATGCATGTGCAGCCTGCTTGCTGCTCCTCAGCTCTGTACGTCAGCATTAGATCTGATGAGTAAGCCCATGCAGGACCCAACTCAGACTTGCTGTTCCCTTGGTCCTGAATGCACCAAAGTGTGCATCTTGTATATTTTTTTTCCCCCGAAGATCTATTATTGAGACTCTGTCTGCATGGCAAATTACAGCCACCTAAACGAGATGCGTTGTGATTATTTTTAAAGAACCTGGTTATGATTTATATTTTGAGGCTAGGAGCTTTCAGTCAGTTCTCTTTTAATATCTTTGTGTAATTTTGTGTAAAATTGATTTACAATAAGGTCCCATTATTTGATGTAAGTTAAAGAAATAGTTCACCCTACAATGAAAGTTTACTCACCCACAGACCATCCAAGATGTAGATGAGAAATGTGGAGAAATGTAGCATTACATCCCTTGCTCACCGACGGATCCTCTGCAGTGAATGGGTGCCGTCAGAACGAGAGTCCAAAAACAGCTGATAAAAACATTAGCCTATAATAACCCACACGGCTCCGTTCCATCAGTTAACATCTTGTGACGTGAAAAAGATAAGGGTTTGTAAGAAACTAGTCTATCATTAATGCATTTTAACTTTCAAATTTTTGCTAAAATTTGTCGTCTATCCATAATATTGCTTTCTTCAATGAAAAATTCTTCTTGCCTGAATCAGGAGAGAAATATGCACAGATTAAGCACCTTGATGGATTTGTTTATTGCAAAAACAAAGCTTTTCACTTCACAAGACGTTAATTCGGGGGTGGGCAATTCATTTTCCCAAGGGGCCACATGAGAAATTTGGGCGGTTGCAGAGGGCAGGACCAATACACTTAACTAAGCTCTGCCCAATATATTTTATATCTCTCTATAAATGGAACATTACAATCATACAATGAAAATGTGGAGCACACAATTACCAGTAGCTAATGAACATTCACATAAACGGTTTTGAAAATGTGCATTTCTTTTTCTTTTCTTTTTTTTTTTTTGCAGTGTTTCAAAAGCTACCATCACAATTTTGAACAAAATAATCAAGTATTTCAAAGATTATGGACATGACATTCGCAGTCAAAACCTGAAACACACATTCTCATAGATGTAGGCTATTCATTACCAATAGCTATATTGGACCATCTCTTTACATTTCTCTACACCGCTGAAAATAGAGTCCAGACATCAGTAAAGTATCAGTCTATAAACAATGAGGAAATGGGATAGGCTACACGTGCGTTATGGACGTGACAAAAAAAGACCCTAGTTTTTGGGAGACAGCCTATTTGTAGACTTTCTGTGATTTACAAAGCACAGCCCAGAAGCAACAATATCTGCCGAATGGAAAGGGTTGGCTATTCACAACATGAAATATAGCCTACATAGGCAATTTATTTTTTATTTAAGTAAATTCGTTTTTGCGTTTCAGAGGAAAAATCAATATACGGACGGACATCTCTGTGTTACGGACGTGACAGTTCTGAAAGCTGAATTTATCCGACAATGGAAAGGCGTAGCTGAAATGCATTAAAAACTTTAACAGAGACGTCTGGCTGGTATTTAATAGGGCTGCCCCCAACAACTTAACTTGTCGTTCATTTAAGTCATTATTAACTAATCACATGTTTATATTAAAGCTAACAATCCAATGAGCTTCAATTCCGCGCTCAAGCACACGTATAAAGTTTGCCACCAAGCACAGGCAAAAGTCACCTAATGATTATGAATGTGTTGGAAAAAAGGAGATATTTTAATTATTTATTAATTCTCTCTCATCAGAGTACTGGACGTGCCTTGGGGGAGGAATGCAACCTTCATACAGATTACAATAATCAGGAAATATTTGTTTTTTAATTGGTTCGTTTAAAAGTAGACATTTTAAACTTTCTATAGATATAGCCTATTTCACATGTCTGTGAGGCAGCCGTACGCTGAGTTTCGGTACTCTTTTCTCACGCGCTCCAGCTTCGGAGATGGCAGAAAGCGCATCCTGCTTTCATTATTTTACAAAAGCAACGCTTTGTTGTTTTTATGAGTTTACAGAAATAAAATCAGTTTCGAACTGATTTTAAGTTGTTCCATTATCAGGATGTAAATAAAATAAAAGCAGTGTGGTTGTGTTGCGTAAATACACCTATTTGCGATTGACTTTTAATTCACGATTCATGAATTACCTCATGTGGGTCGGTCAAGGATAGCCAGAGGGCCGGATGTGGCCCGGGGGCCGTACAATGTCCAAGTCTGTGTTAATTGATGGACTGGATTTGTGTGGATTACTTTTAGATTATTGTGATGTTTTATCAGCTGTTTAGACTCTCATTTTGACGGCACCCATTCACTGCATTGGGAAAAAAATCTCTAAATCTGCTCTAATGAAGAAAACCGAAAACTCATCTTGCATGGCCCGAGGTTGAGTGAATTGTATGCAAATGTTCATTTTCGAGTGAACTAAGTAACATGAAGTTAAAGGGTTACTCCACCCCAAAATGAACATTTTGTCATTAATCACTTACCCCCATCTCGTTCCAAACCTGTGTCTCATAAGCATCTCATAAACTGGGAATGATCTTGTAGACGGTCTCTTTGTCACCAGCAGCCGTATTCAGCTCAAGTGCAGCTGTAATGAGCCATCTGCCCTGCAGTAAATCTGATGTGAAGTGACAGTTTAAGAGTATATATGTCATTTATCTGCTTTTAAACGATAATGAGGTGATTGACTCTCTTTCATAGTTTAGTTCACATGTAGTGATTTCTAGAATTACTTGAACCTGGATATAGTTTTAGTTCCCAAAACTATTTAAAAAATGCGGTGCATATGTAGTTGTATTTGATTTAAACTGCTATATTGCATTTATTGCTGTGGTATTAAGTAACATTCGAAACTATTTGGGTGGCCTGTTTATATCAAATTCTGTTTATCCTCAAAAGCAGTCACAGCCGTACTTGATAGGTGTACACTTTTCCCTAGTAGCAGCCCTGTAGCTGTTATGTAACAACACAACTTCCACGATTCAGTTCAGACGCAGTGCTTGGATGTTACATTTCATGTGGCTTTGTGCAAGTTGTTATTATATATCAAGGCATGCGAAAGCTCTGTGGTTTGTGGCTGACTGACACTTTCTGTTATTCCTGGTGTCTTGATTAGTTTGAGCGGATGTACAGGCTCCTGTTTTTCAATTGTGTCTTGCGCAGTTTGCCGGATGAGTTTCATGATATTGGCGTTTAACATGAGTGAGTGGGTTGAATTCGTCAGATTTGTCGTTCCGGATTAACTTTGTTTGTTTTGAAGAACTGAAAAGTGATACTAAAACCTCTTGCTAATCAAGTACGTGTTTGAAAATCTGAATTTCTGAGAGCAGTTTCTCTAATTTTTGTTCTTTAATCTGTTTTTATTCAGTGACACATAATGCCGATAGTGGACAAGCTCAAAGAGGCCCTGAAGCCGGGCCGCAAGGACTCCAGCGACGAGGGTGACCTGAACAAGTTGCTGGCGTCATCTGCCAAGAAAGTGCTTCTGCAGAAAATCGAGTTTGAACCTGCCAGCAAAGGCTTCAGCTACCAGCTGGAGACTCTCAAGACAAAATATGTTATCCTGAATCCCAAGAACGACGGAGCTGCTGCGCAGAGACCGACTGAACCTGCTCAGATTAAGAGACAAAGTAAGATCACCAACACAGACATTTTTCAGGGATGTTTTTCATTTTAGTTTCTAATTGTTAATAAGGATTTGTATTTTCATAAACATCTTTAAATTAACAGAGAGGTTTTAGCATTCATTAGATTCAAGCTAAAAATGTTATTAGATTCTAGTATTTCTGCTCCTTTGGAAAAAGTTGTATTCTTTTAAAACCCTTGAAAATGTCTTTAATCAAGTTAATTCATATTTAGTTTTAGGATTAGTCTTAAATATGTTTTGTTTCTTTCAAAATTGCCAAAAAAGTTGGCATGGTGTTTAAAAAAAGAAACGCACTGCAAATAAAAATCTTTATTTGGTTGTGTTTTGAGTATTTGCAGCACCTGCTGTCAAACTGATGTTGATGTTTTCTTAATTTGCAGGTGTTTTTTTTTATTTGCATGTGTTTTCTGTAGTTGCAGCGCGTTGAGCTCTCTCGGCCACTGTATAAAACAGTAGTAATATTTAATATTTTTTTCGTGACTGAAATCAGTTGTAATTGTAATTTGGTGAAATTTCCTTTGGTTGTGTGAAATTCCCAATCAAATTGATTCCAATTGAAATGACTGGATGTCGTCTGTAAAAATTTGCTGAACAATGGTAAATGTTACCACTAGTGCTGCAATAGATTAATAAAAATAAAACAATTGCACATTTTTCCTGAAATTAATCGCGATTAATCCCACCTGACATTTAAAGTTTTTAAATATACTTTTATATTGCAATCAAATTAATGTAGCAACAACATAAAGACAGTATATTTTTAATATTTGTTTAATGGCATTTGTTTTCCTAATATTTAACCATTGACTAGCCATTCAACATTGCAGAATAATTGAGAGCTATCAGTGTTAACATTTAATTTCTAATTTAAGTGAACTTAAAACTTTACATAAACCCATTATAATAAATGTTGTACTTACCTGTGCCCTTTAGCAAGTAGGAAATATACAGAAATTGATAAAAGTTATCAACACTAAATTAAATATAGATGAATACTTAAAGCTACAAAAGTAATTCATTTCCTTTCCTTTTTTTTGTGCGCTTTTTTTTTTTGGTCTTTGGTTAACAGACATCACAGCAGCTGGGTTATTTGGCTGCTATTACTTGAAGAGCTGCTGCTGCTTAACGTGACCCGGATCTAACATGCATGCTCTTAGTTTCATTTGCACTTTAATATGAAATGATACACGCTATAGCATGCGCCACAGTGTGAATGCAATCGAAGAACACAAGCTACGAGCGCAGTATAACAGCTGACAGGACAGGAAGATTGGTTTTTACTGATGTGGCCTGACAAAATCTCATCTGAGTGCAGTTCACTGATGTTCTACTGAATCTCCTCATCACCAGTACCGTTTCCGCGCTCGTTTGAATAGCACCTGCCACTGAGGAGAGGTGGAGTGCGCGTCTGAAAAGTCTCCTGTTTGATGTGGTCGTAAAGATATTCTGCGTCTAAATAAACGCAATTCTTATAAAGAAAAAAAGAGACCGAAGCAGCAGTTGTGAGTGGGGTGGCCAAAACTAACTCTGCCCCGTGTTAAATATTTTTAACTCTATTAAACTGGAAACATTAATCACCTGTGTTAGCACGCTAATTTTGACTGCACTAGTTGTCCACAATTTAATTATGATCCATGATCCCCAATGAATCCCATGTACTTTACTATTAAATCTTTAAATGATTTATAAAGTAGATTTTGGACAATTCTCTCTTAATAAACTGGTCTTGTTTTTTCCAACAGTCTCGGAGAGCTTGAGTGTTGGGCAGAGCGATGGGATCCCTGCTCCGCAGAAGATGCTCTTCCCGGGGAACAAGCTGTCCATGAAGTGGGAACGGGTGTATCGGGTTGGAGCCGGCCTCCACAACCTGGGCAACACTTGCTTCCTCAACTCCACTGTGCAGTGTCTCACCTACACCCCGCCGCTGGCCAACTACCTGCTCTCAAAGGAGCACAGCCGATCCTGTGAGCAAGAGCTTCAGTGAATATTACAATGTGAATGCTTGAACAGTGTTGCACGTGCTTAACGTGATAAAACAGTGCTCAACGAGGCCGTACTTGCCTTGAAATGTCTGTGCCATTAAACTGCATGTGGTGTTATTCAGGTAGAAGGCTGAGCATATGCTGACAATTAAGTAAATTAAACTAAATTGCTTAACAAGCTACTCTTAAAGGGATACTCCACCCCAAAATGAAAATTCTGTCATTAATCACTTACCCCCATGTCGTTCCAAACCCATAAAAGCTTTGTTCGTCTTCGGAACACAATTTAAGATATTTTGGATGAAAAGCGTGAGGTTTGTGACTGTCCCATTGACTGCATAGTAAATAACACTGTCAAGCCCCAGAAAAACATCGTCAGAATACTCCATCTGCCATCATGGTTCAATCTGAATTTAATGAAGTGACGAGGACACTTTTTCTGCGCAAAGCAAACAAAACAACGATTTTATTCAACAATTCGTCGTCTCTGGTTCAGCGTAGCGCCACTTTGGAGAATATCTGCTGGACGCAAACAGCATACGCTGTTCTGGGTCAGCCGTGCCACAAGGATACGTATTCTACGTTTGTTTACGCTTTGATTTGAATGAAAATGGCGCATCCGGTATGCGGCTGACACCAATGAATCCAAGTGTTTTAAGAACTGAATGTATTTCGGTGACTTTTTCTTCACAAATAGCAATTCCTGCTCAATTAAATTAGAAATTTCTAGAACATTTACATTTGTTCTAGAAATTTCTATGACATTTCCATGGCTGCAATAACCTGGTTTCCAAAGACTTGTGGGAAGGCCTGGGTCTTAAATAAAAAATGACCGCTATTGAAAGAACAGCTAATTAAATTGTCACACGTCATGATTTTGAGCTATTTTGGCTTTTTAAAGCTTATTTTGTGTCATCTGAAGCCATTCTTCTTTGAAGTTTTCTAAGAAACCCTAGTGTCTCACCACTGGTTTAGAGTGTATATATGATTTAAAAAATGCTGACTTTTGTAGAAGTACCTGGCTTGTGCCATTTCATGTCTGGAATTCAATATGAATGAATATCTCCCTTTTGTCTCCTTCAGGTCACCAATCGGGATTCTGCATGATTTGTGTAATGCAGAACCATATCATCCAAGCCTTTGCCAACACAGGCAATGCCATCAAACCTGTATCGTTCATCCGAGATCTGAAAAGTAAGAGCTTCCTCTAAAAACTGAACCAAGTTAGTTCAAGCAAAAATGTGGCACTTCCAAATGGCTTTAGAAGCTAAAAGAGATGACGCACCGGTTACAGGAAGTGCTGCTGATGACTACTCTGTGGTAGCCTGTGATTAAGTGTTGAGTCATGAGATTGTGTTCCCGATACTCTCGGGAGTGTCGTTTCTGTTCATTATTACATCGCTTTTCCTTTTCTCTATCCCTTTCCTTAGTTGTCCTCTGACATAACCTGACATGTTTTCAAATCCTTCAGAAATTGCTCGCCATTTTCGGTTTGGGAGTCAAGAGGATGCCCATGAGTTTCTGCGTTACACCATTGACGCCATGCAGAAAGCTTGTTTGAACGGATATCCCAAGTAAGATTACTACCGTAATTAAGTCAAAAGTCAAAAGTTTGTTTTATTGGATCAGAGGAATAATGAGCCCTTCTGTTCACAGACTGGACAGACAAACACAGGCCACCACCCTGGTCCACCAGATTTTTGGGGGTTATTTGAGGTCTAGAGGTAAGCACAGACATCACGTCAATTTCTAAGGTAAACATGATGCATTGAGATCCAAGTGTGTTACCTAATAAGTGTGATTTATTTTGCTGTCTATAGAAAATTAAGTATTAAACAGTGTGATCATAATGTGTGTTTTTACAATTGTTATATTGTTACTTTTGCCTGAGGTTATGATGGAGTGATATTAGCTATATTACCCAGCTTTATATGTATAGATAAATCATAGAAAAATACAGTAATAGATGCACTGCCATTCAAAAGTGAATAGAAGAGCCTCCCAAGGCTTGCTTTTATTTGATCAAAAATACAGTAATATTGTGAAATGTTATTGCAATTTAAAATGCCTGTTCTATTTGAATATATTTTAAAATGTAAATGTTTTATCACTGTGATGGAAAACTGAATTTTCAGCAACATTACTCCAGTTTTTAGTGTGACATGAGCTGCTCAAGAAACAGTTCTGATTATTATCAATGTTGAAAACAGTTGCTGCTTCATATTTTGCGGAAACCATGAAACTACAGAAAGTTCAAAAGAAGAGTGTTTATTTTTATGACATTATAAATGTCTTTACTGTCAGTTCTTGATAAATTTAACACATTCTTGCAGAATAAAAGAATGCAGTTTTACAAAAACAAATCTTGCTGACCCAGACTTTTGAACGGTAGCATACGATGCACGAATATGTATCTTTGTTGTTTTCTTTGTTTTTGCAGTGAAGTGCTCTATTTGTAAAAGCGTGTCGGATACGTATGACCCATACCTGGACATCGCTCTGGAGATTCGGGTGAGATTCTGAAAGCCCCGTGGTTCAGTCACGTCAGGATGATGAATGTGTTTTGTTCCAGACTGAAATCTCCCCTTTCCTTTTCAGCAAGCGGTCAACATCGTCCGTGCTCTGGAACTGTTTGTCAAGGCTGATGTTTTGAGTGGCGAGAATGCCTACATGTGTGCCAAGTGAGTTGTACAACCATAATCATGGCTCTTTCTTAGAAGTTTATTCAATACCATCAAAACACATTTATGCAGGCCACTCGAGTTCTTGATCCAGTAAGCAACCACCCAGAAGCACTCAGACCGTGTTAGCATCTCAAGAGCCACAGCTGTTCATCATAATCTTTTCTTGCTTTAGATGTAAAAAGAAGGTTCCAGCGTCTAAGAGGTTCACGGTTCACAGAACATCAAATGTGCTGACGCTGTCACTTAAACGATTCGCCAACTTCAGTGGAGGAAAAATTACCAAGGTATCATCCTATACATGCCAGTGACACACATATGGGCCTTTATTCTGTGATCAACCTGCTGACTGATGGTTTTCTGTCAGGACGTCGGCTACCCAGAGTTCCTGAACATTCGCCCGTTCATGTCCCAGAGCACGGGCGATCCAGTGATGTATGGCCTCTATGCTGTCCTTGTGCACTCGGGGTACAGCTGCCATGCTGGACACTACTACTGCTATGTCAAGGTGAGCGCTTTTAAATAAAACCCATTTATTTATTCATTTTAGATCATTTTATTTTCTGTAGTATATTCCCAAGTAAAAGAGTGTTTAGCAGGAGATATTGTAAGATGAGATTCACGCTGCAGGCAAATGTGGCCCAAATAAGTGTTGGTTTTTTTTTGTTTGTTTGTTTTTTTTGCTCCACTAACACGATATTTACCCCCGTGAACATGATTGGGCTAGTTTTGGACTAGTTTTGAGAAGCAATTGGGTGGCTTTTGTTGTGGAAACATCAATTCAGAACCATGATCTGTTCACACTGTAAATCTGATATTAGCCACATTTAAAACAACGTGAACAACTATACAAAAAAACAATTGGATTTAAGCAAAAATTGAAATTGAGCTCTACTAAGGCTTGCAGTGTGAACATAGCCTAAAGGGGAGGTCACACTGCACGTTTTGTTCCATTGACTTCCATTCATATGCATACGAATGCAGACAGACAGACCTTCAGTGAGCTCAGAGGTTGTTGATTGATGTTATATGCATTTGTTGAAGCCACCAGTTCGCATTTTAAAAAAAAAAAAACAGCAGAAATTTCTGGTGAAAACCATCTACCTAAAATACTTGAATACTTAAAATCCTTGAATCAAGGCTGCAAAAAAGGCGAGTAATGCTGCATTCTCTTATTGGTTACTACTCTCTGGAATACTTGATTCTGATTGGCCAGTCACAGCATTGAGCTCTCAAGTCTTTCGTATGATAATTGTACATTTCACCATTGTCTGTGGCAACTTACCACCAATACATTCAAAGTCTTTCTTTCCACACCAACGGAAATTAGAAAAGCTCAATGTGGATAATGTGACTCAAAACCCTTAACTTTGTTGTAGATTATGTTGGTTTTTTAATATGGTGGGCATAAAAACCTTTTATAGATGGCTGTAATCTCAGAAGTCTCCAGTTAATGCAAAAAAAAACCCATCAAGGAACCAGTAAGAGACCCAATGAGCTTGCATTCATTGTAGCATTGTAGGAAAAAAGTTGTTACTTGATGTTGTCTTTTTCATGCTTAATTTCTATGGCTAATATTCTGATGCGAATGTCTTTCATAGGCCAGTAATGGACAGTGGTACCAGATGAATGACTCGATGGTGCATTCCAGTAATATTAAGGTTGTCCTTAATCAGCAGGCCTATGTCCTCTTTTACCTGAGGTAATATTCAATACGCTTTCATCTACTCTTCATATTGCAGTAGCCAGTGGAGATGCCTCATTTTTACAATCACATCTTTTCTGTGGCAGGATCCCTGAAAAGAAAAATACAGATGCTTCAAATACAAAGCAGAATATAGTGCACTCTGGGAGAACTAATATGACACCGGATCAGCTGAAGAAGAGCACACTCAATGGACCTTTGTCTTCACCACAGGTTACGAAGGTAGGGACGTCTGACACGATCTGATATGATATGATCTGATATGAATAAAACAAAGGAATTGCTGCCTTTTTTACTGAATAGAATAAGACAGATATAGATTGAAGGATGAAAAAAATTTGCACCTGAATATCAGTCACACTGAATCAAAACTATTACAAATTATATTTTTATTTTATTTTTATAAATTATTTATGAATATAAATAAAACACATGTAAGTCGCATTTTAGAAATAATGTGAAATGGATCAAGTAAATCAAATTTAAGGTTTTACAAAGGTTTACAAACCTTATAAACATGCATTTTACTTTCCTTCACTTCACAAAAAATCTTTCAAATTTAACAAGATCAAGAATACAAAATATAAAGTAAATTATAGTTGCATTCATTATAAACAAAATTAATTATAAGCACAAAGCAAAACAAATTTAAAGCGTAACTGAATTACTTGCATCTGGAAAACTACAGACAGTTGAATGTGAGGATTAAAAAAAAAACAAAAAAAGAGATAATCAAAAAAAAAAAAGTTGTACACAGACCAGTATTTTCTAATTTGTGAACAACTGAACTATGAACGATATTTGAAAAACATTATTTCTGTTAATTTGACACACAACATTGTTTGATTTGCAGTAGTTTCTACTTTATAGGGATTAAGAGTGATAGAAAGGTGGTAAATAAACATTTAAATAAACAAATCCCCTGCAAAGTCTGAGGGTGAGATGTGAGTGAGGATTTGGGAAGAGAAATAAGATATTCTATGTGGACTAACTCATGGAAAAGCATTTAAATTGTGGAAAAATTAGGTGAGCAGCTCCCAAAACGATGCAAACATATGGCTCAATCCGAATTTATAGGCTCATGTATCTCTCTCATGCGATGCAGAGCCACTTAGAAGTCACAGCACATTTCAGACTTGTATTCTAGAAAGTCAGTCACAAGAGGCTACCCCTGCCTAACATCACATTTTTTCAAAACCTCTTATTTTTCCTTCTTTAGAAGCTTGATCCCGCTCAGCTGAGAAAAATCCAGTCTGTGGATGGGGGTCTTGGTATTCCAGTAGCCAGGAACTGTTCAGGGGTCCAATCGCCGAAGATGTCTAATGGTACGGGGAACTCCCATGCCCCGCCCAAGCCACCCAGTGGACCCACACTGATTGAGGAGCCCTTTAAGAAAGTGAAGAAGCCCATACCTCAGCCTCAGTCCCGCAGCAGCACTCCTGCTCCATCCAACGGCCTCTCCAAACCCGACACCGACAAGAGGAGCAACAGCGAGGGCCGTGGCCTGCCATCATCTACCTCACTCAAATCCCTGTCTGACAGCTCCTCAGCAGACACCTCCTCTGAGTCTAAAGTAAGTCTCTGTAGACATATATGTACTATTTAAGTGGTGGATTTTGTCAAGAAAAGTGACAGTCATACAAGAGTTTTGGTTAATGGTGAC
Source organism: Onychostoma macrolepis (assembly GCF_012432095.1). Classification (NCBI taxonomy): domain Eukaryota; kingdom Metazoa; phylum Chordata; class Actinopteri; order Cypriniformes; family Cyprinidae; genus Onychostoma; species Onychostoma macrolepis. Next base: position 16,719,317 of record NC_081157.1, on the reverse strand, counting down.
ATGGTATACTTGTTTAAATAGAAACTGTTTATCTCTGAATACCAAATTCAAGTCTGAAGATGTTTCCCTTTTAGTTAACACTAAGTATTCATTGAATATTCACATTATGAAAGTAAAATGGGTTGTAAGTTAGGGACCAATAATACCAACTTCCGTGTTTTTCCATTTAAATTTTTCAGGATTCCGTTTTTTTTTTTTCCGTCCTGTTTTAATTTTTCTAGACTCTGTTTTAATTGCTAAATTAAATGTTATTCATCAAAAGCATGTCTATTCAATTTAAATGAAAATTTACAATATTAAACACCAACTTAAGTAGTTTTTTTTTTTTTTTTTAATTCCATTTTAAGGCCCTATGAAATGTTTTATTTTCTCAAATTCCAAATTGACCAAATTCTGTTTTCCATTAATTTTCTGGCTTCCATTTGAATGGTTTCATTAAATATTAATAATCACAAGCAACTCTAATTAATTTATTTTAATAAAAAAGTAATTTATTACTTTAGTTATTTCCTTTTTTCAGAAATACTGTCTTGTGAATATACATTTTTCTGTTAAATGAATTCTGGTCAGTTGTTTTTCTGGTACATATTCCTTTAAAAATAATGTTTTAATAATAATTTTATTATTAGTAGTAGTACTATCATCACATTAAGTAATACTTCTGTCATGGTTTCATCAAGTTAAACTGAACTTTTATTTTGAAGGGTTGCTTTGAAGACCTTTAGGTTTCTGTTTGTATATGATATGATGATAGATTTTCTCGAAAGAAACGGTAAAATGCTCATTTAGTGTTTTGAGTTCTAGAGATTGTTCATGTACTCATATTGAGGCGGCTGAGTCTGAAAACAGCGCAAGCATCACTTGTGTTTCCATATGTGTGTAGTAACGAAACCAACAACAGCCAGTCAGTGCATGTCGCTAATAAGTCTGCATGTTCTGCGTGTCTTTGTGAATAAGCGTTGCTGTTTCATCTGCTACACAAACTCAAACACGTGACGCTCACTGTATTTTCAGCATCTGTGAACGTCTCAATATATGAAGACATGATATTCATCTCCAGAGCTGCTCCGAGAGTCACTTCACAAGCTTTTTAACCTTTTGTTTGAGGAGACTATCATCAAATACACACTACAACCACCAAATACACAATACAAACCACCACAATAAGTTTGGTTTAACTTGAAGAAATTATGACATAACTACATTACTTTGCTATGCTACGATATACTTCTCCAAGTAATAATAATAGCATTAAGGAATATCATATAACCAAAGAACATTTTTCGTCCATGTTTTAGTTCTGTTAATTCAGTTGTGTAGTGTCTTATTTATTGCCCATAAATTAAAATTTAAAATGGAATGCTTTGTTGTTCATTTTGATTTATAAATTATTAAATTGTTAAAGTATTATTTGTTTAATTGGACACTTTTGATCATAAAACACAGAATCTAGGAGGAATAAAATGAATTTCATGGGCCCCTAAATTAAAAGATAACTACTGTGGAGTTTAATCGTGAACAAACAAGTTATGTTTATATTCATTCTTAAGGCCTAACAAACGTGTGGAAAGCATTTCCTTCCCCATTAATGGTAAATGGGGAAGGAATTTACCTTTTTTTTTTTTGGCCAAATCGTCCAGCCCTAGTTTGATGTTCATCTCAAACGTCTTCTGTTTTTCCTCTCAGGAGTCTATTGGCACGAGGAGCGCGCCGGTTGGCCATGTATCTCGTGTGAACAGTCCAGCATCTCCAGCTAAGAGCACAGAGCGTGTGAACTCAGAGGAGCAGAAGGTGGTGAAACTCAAACCCCAGGCCCTCACCAATGTCTCATCAGAACCCGTCAGCACCATGTCCCCGCCGCCCGCCAAACGACTCGCCCTGTCCGCCAAGAAGGTCAGTCTACCAGCTCCATCCACCCTTGTTTCATTTGCTGGTGGCTTAAGACTATTTGTGTGTTTTCCTTCCCATGTTTGTCCACTTCATTCCTCGTCGATGTACGGGTGTTGAAAAAGTCTTTCCTTAAAATCTGGAGCCTTGACATGTTGCTCACACTGGCCAATAATAATACAATAATAATAATAATGCGTTTACTTCTTTCAGCTCATATCTGTTTTGTCGGTTTGCAGTCTGCACTGCTGTCCTTTTTAAAAATTTATTTTAGTTTTTTATTTTTTTATTTCTAACAACTTCTAATTCTTCTCTGCTACACTTTCTTTTTTTCCTTCCCCCTTCCTACTTTCTTTCTTTTTGTTTGGTCTTGATGATTTCTTCCCCATATGGGTCCCTTTGTCATTGTCACGTTTCATGGCTATGTTTTTTTTATTTTTTATTTTATATTTTTTTTAGACCACAAAGTTTTTATTTATGTCAATAACTGCAGGCCAGTCCCCGGCAGAGCCTGAGCAGCAGCACTGAGGCTCCGCCCCCTTCATCTCATCATCTGTCCAGTGACCCCACACACCTTCTCAGCCGGGCCTCAACCCACCCGCAGCACAGGTACTCCCTCGCTCTGAAAGTGAGAGCAGATTTGGTTGGATTTTAACTTTCCTTTTCGGGTGAAATCACCAAGCCTTCAATCGTTTGTCAAAATAGATGTGCTTTTCACAATCCAATCAATTCCAGTGGGACATATTTGATATTTATATTTGATTTGATGTGACTGAAGGCTGTAGGAATAGGAGTATAGTCTATTAAGTTGTACACAAACAAAACTTTGTTATTAATGGTAAATTTAAGTTTAGGCTTTGGTTCGGTGTGCTGTAGCAGAGCTGCTTTGCTGTTGTCATGACACTCAGCACACATCTTGCTTGCTTTCGACTGTGCACATCCCACGTTTCCCTGATAGAAAAACCTAGTGAGCTGAGGTTCTGTTTTAATGCAGCAAATACTGTTGCAGAAGGTGGGCAGCTCTTAAAATATTTTGCCAAATTCTAAGGCAGCAATGATTGTATCGTACACTGACAAGAAAATCCCAGAAATCATTGTGGGATGTTGTAAAAGAAATGCTTATTATAAATATAGGGAATCCAGAACTGAAAAGCATGGATGATAATAGTTTTGTGTGTGTGTGTGTGTGTGTGTGTGATTGTATATTTGTTCATTAGAGTCATTGCTGTATTGCATGTTGAAAGTAGTCATGAAATGAGTCTTCTGAATGCTTTATATCAGGAATCTCCATTTCAGTTAGGATCAAAAAGATTAAAGGGATAGATCACCCAGAAATTAAAATTGTCATTTCACTCAGCTATACATCACACTTGGAGAAGAAAAGTAGGTCACAATTTCCATTTCATGCTGACTTAAAGATGAAAGTCTGAAAAACTCCCTCTAACTTGCATTAAAGCCCTAATGAAATAGAAGTAGCGACATATCTTTTCTACCATATTGTGATGTATATCAGAATGTAACACATTATCAAAGTATTATGACATTTTGATAAATTTGTCAAAAAATTGAAAAAAACAAATAATAATGGTAACACTTTAGTTTAGGGTACAATTCTCATTATTGCTTCTTAGAATGGATATTACTAGTATACTGACTGTTTATTAGTACTTTCAAAGCATTTATTCTTTATTCTGCATGACCATATTTTAGAACCCCTTACTCTCCCCCGTACCTAAACTTAACTACTTTACTAACTATTCATAAGCAGCAAATTAGGAGTTTTGTTAATAGTGGAATAGTTGTAGTTAATAGTTAGTGAGAAAAGTTGGTGTTAATATTGAGAATTAGACCGAAAAGTGTGACCAAAAATAACTGAAATTATCTATAAAACGATGTTTGTTCGGCGTCTGTGTGCAATGTTTGATCGAAGTTAAATATTTGAAAGGAATAGTTCACACAAAAATGAAAATTGTCATTATTTGCTCACCCTCGTGTTATTTCAAATCTATATGATTTGTTAATTAACAGTGACACTCTTTAACGCTGCACTTAATAGCCATTGCTTTGATTTATACAACCTGATATTTAAGCGATTTTAAGAGTAAAATTGCGGTGTCTTTCATTTCCTTCTCAAGAAGGAAAATCATACAGGTTTAGAAAGACATTAGTTAATGATTATTAAAATGTTCAGGTATTTTGAGTGAACCATCTCTTTAATACCTTGATAAACCCCTAAAAAAGTATTTGTGGAATATCAATACAGTGCTGCTTTTTAATTCTTATAAAATTTATACGTTTCATAGTAATCATAGTAGTACCGGGACTGATGTATTGTTATATCTGTTCTTATTTACCTATCAACTTGGTATCAAAGTACATCTCTACTCCTAATAATTCAAATCTTTCTGTCTTTTCCGCAGATTTTCAACTCATTGCTCAACCTGCAATCTCCACCTTCAACTTACCATCCTAAAGAATCAAGTCCCCTTAAATGGCCCTCCTCCACTCTGGAGCCGCCCGCTCATGCTCTCTCTCCACAGACCAATGGTGTTAAGCCCAGTGCACCCAGACCAATTCACAGCCAGACCCTGTCAGCCTCAACTACAGGATTACCCCAGGTACTCGCCAGCCCCACTCTAAAAAAGAAGAAAAAGAAACTAAAACGACGACATTCAGAAGTAGAGCAGGAAGCCCCTAAAGAATCAGCCCCAGAAGAACCAAAGCCAAGTACTGAAAACAGGAAAAAGAAAAAGAAAAAGAGGAAAAGGGAACAAGAGGCAAATGGTCTTGAGGGACAGAGGGAGTATGTACAGTCCCATCTTGAGCCCCATCAGGATGAGGACTGGTGTCTTGGAGAAACTTGGAGCATCGTCTCAGAAGCCAAAGAAAAGGAGTTTGAAACATCTAAAGCGGCAGAGAACCGTGAGACCAAACCTCAGTCAGTGTCTCCGACTGACCGGCCAGAGACAGACCCCGTCCTGAAGAAGAAAAAGAAGCACAAACTCAAAGAGCAGCTTAAAGAGATCAGCAATGGAGACGCGGCTTCAAAGTGGTAAGTTGGTTACTGAAATCTTTAATATACTGCATTTTTTACATATACATAAGGGATGTGTACTTGGAGCCCAAAGTATACTTCAGTTTTGATGCGTGAAGTCAACACCAGTTTTTTAAAAAAAATTACATTGGTTGCAACATATCTTTAAATGCGTAATGTTACTGCACAACTTCACTTAAACTGTTTTATTCTTGTCTTTCAGTGCTGTTGTAATAGAGGTTAGTGGTGAAAACGCAAACACAGAATACCAAGGAGAGGCCAAGAAGAAAAAGAAAAAGAGAAAACAAAAAGATTTCAGAGAAGAGGAGGAGAGACCGAGGGATAAAGAAAAATGTCATGTGGAGCTTCAAGAGACCAATGGAGTCGAGACTCCTAGTCAGATGGGCAATACGGGCAAGCAGAAATCTGGTAATCCCAGCACAGGTGTTATTATATATTACGTTGTAGACTTCATAGATGTTGTTTTTTTTCTTTTAGTACGTTGGTCTCAACCTCAATTCCTGGAGGGCCACAGCTCTGCACAGTTTTGCTCCAACCCTAATCAAACACACCTGATCCAGCTAATCAAGCTCTTCAGGATTATTAAAAACTTCCAAGCAGGTGTGATTTGAGCCGTGGCCCTCCAGGAGTTTGAGTTTGAGACCACTGGTTTAGTATTTTAAAGAACATTGGGGAGGTGCATTTGCTGCTCTGCTTAAAGGGATATCCAAGATGTAGGTGACTTTGTTTCTTCAGTAGAACACAAACAAAGATTTTTAACTCAAACCGTTGCTGCTGTATCCCAGTCTGTCAGTCATATAATGGCAGTCAATGGGACCCACGGCTTTGAGAGTCAAAAAAAACATACACAGACAAATCCAAATTAAACCCTGCGGCTCGTGACGATACATTGAGGTCTAAAGACAAGAAACGATCAGTCTGTGCAAGAAACTGAACAATATTTATAAAGTTTTTTTTTTTTACCTCTGATCCGCCGCACGGTCCAACTGTTCTGAGCGCGTTCACAACATACAGCGCGTGACACATTTTCTTGCTTTATGGCGGATCGCAGACAAATCTCTCGAATGGACCATTGACACTCCTAATTGAGATTGTAGATAGTGTCAGTGGTCCATTTGAGAGATTTGTCTGCGATCACGCGCCGGATGTTGTGAACGCGCTCAGGACAGTTGGACCGTGCAGCAGATCAGAGGTAAAAAACAATATAAATACTGTTCAGTTTCTTGCACAGACTGATCGTTTCGTGTCTTTAGACCTCAATGTATCGTCACGAGCCGCAGGGTTTAATTTGGTTTTGTCTGTGTATGGTTTTTTTTTTGTCTCTCAAAGCCATGGGTCCCATTGACTGCCATTATATGACTGACAGACTGCAATGGTTTGAGTTAAAAATCTTTGTTTGTGTTCTAATGAAGAAACAAAGTCACGTACATCTTGGCTGCCCTGGGGGCAAGCAGATAAACATCAAATTTTCAGTTTTGGGTGAACTATCCCTTTAAAGGGCATAATCCATATCTATTGATTTAAATTAGGCTGAACTGTGGCTGGACTTCAAATAAACTATGCAGCAGAACAGTGTGTACAAAAATCGGACATCATATTTCAGAGTTAAACTTCTGCTGTTTTCTGTTCCAGCTGCCGTGATCGTTTGGGACAGCCAGGTTCAGGACGGCTACAAGCGTGACCAGAACCATCAAGAAGCAGAGGGCACGTCGAGAAAAGGCCCATGCTCTGCTCCTGTGGGCTGGGATGGCAAGAAAAGCTGTGATGTAGTCGAGGAGCTCCTCAAGAACTCCTCAGATAAAGCTTACGGAATTGAGGGTGAGTTTTCAGTCACAAGTCAACCGAACCTTGTGCACAAAACCTCTCCGTTTCCCTGAGAATTGGAGAAGTTCAAATTCAGTTACAAGTAACTCTTAAACTTTGTCGTTAGGCATTTCAAGTGAAAATGGACAATTTCTGTTTCTGTTTGTGATACGTTTTAAATGGCCTGTTTTTGTGTTCAGAACTATACTGGGGAAAAATGAATGATGGGAAAACAGAAAACAATTGGTAGTTGAATTCTTACATATTTTAATTTTTACATTTACTTCCTCTTTACACTTATTCGAAGCACAGGAAAAGTGAATTAAAGATTAACCATATGACTTTCTAAAGCTCTCAACCACACCTATACTTGAATTCTTACCATGACCTGAAATATTGACAGCGTCTTGAATAATTTCGTTCAACAGTCCTCAGTTGGGAAGGAGATCCGTCGGCCATTAGCAGAGATGCTGCAGAGGATGCACGCTATGCCATAAACGAGACTGTCATTGACGAGTGGGACAGGGAGTTTGACAGTGGAAAGGTGAGGACTATAGCTTATTTTTGAGCATTGCTTACTTTCGGTAATTCATGTTGACTTGTAGTGACTATGGTTGCATTTTAGTCTCTACTAGTCAGTCGGAATAGTTTACTACTTGTGCTATTTTTGCAGCATGTGCACAGCACACTATATGCTGTATTTACTAATAAAGCAATATCAACTGTGTTAAGCTGTTTCTTGACTTTTAAAAACAAATATATGTAGTGTATTTTAGTGTTAGGGCTATATATTAATTCATTTAATTTCTTTCCTCTTGAATAGGTAAAGAAAATGAAAAAATACAAAAAGGAGAAGAGGAGGAATGGAAATGTCTTCCAGAAGATCCAAGAGCATCGTAACATGTGGTCAGTCACACCGGCAGGCAGACGGAGCAGTCTGGGGTTTCGCCATTGAAAGGTACACTTTTTTTTTTTTTTGTACCCATTTCTACCAATGAATACTTTTCCTATGCCAGCTACAAAAGTACTAAAAAATTATACATTCTTTCTATTATACATTAATGTTAATTTTGTCAGCTTTTTTCCATTTTAGTCTTAGTCCTGTATTAAAATGTCCTTGTTAGTTTTTATTGTATTTAGTCAACCTTATCCCATTTAGTTTTAGTCGACTAACCACTGGTTTCACAGACCAGGTTTAAGCCTAGTCCTAGACTAAAATGTAAGTCTGAGCTGTTTCAACTGAAAGAAACTTGCACTGACTGATCTTAAAACCTATAAGTGCCTTTGTTTTGTCTCAAGATGCACACCAGCAATGTTTTTTTCTAAGTACGTTCATAAAAATGACTTATGTCCTAATTGAGCTATGGCCTAATCCTGGCTTAGTCTCAGCACGGTCTAACCAGGCCTAAAAGTCTCAACATTTTAGTCTAGTTTTAGTCAATGAAAATAACATTTTAATAACATTTTAGCAATAAGATTATTAATTTAAAGTACAGCAGTATTAATTTTGGCAGCCATTTTTAATTTAGTCTTAGTCTTACTCAAGTACATTTTAGTTATCATATTTAGACAAGCTTGTCCTGTTTTTTGTTTAGTCAAGTTTAAGTCAATGAAATCTTAGTCAAATTTCCTTCGTTCTGTATAATGGTTAAACTGATAAAAATTATTTTTGCTCAAAATTATAATGGTAATGATTGTTGTCATTTGAGAAATTTACTTTTGCATTTCAGGTATTGCACTTTCACCAGTAAGCACAAATCGATAGAATGTGGACTCGTACATGGTTTATTTTACCTTATCTAGTGGACTGATTATTTTATTTTTATTTTTTTTATAGGCTTTTTATTATATAAATTTAATTCCAAAGACTTATGCACACTGTCTACATTATGAAAACGGCTAAAACAAATGAAAAATATTATAATGCTGAAATTCCTAGTAATTCCAAATTGCAATAGCCTATTTCTCTATTATAACAACAACTGTTGAGTAAGTTCATTTATTCAGCAAACACAAACAATACAGTCGAGATCTCATGACAGAACACTTTCATTTAGATCGCTAAACTCCAGCTTGTTTGTCGCCGTTTTTAGATCATCAGCAATAAGGAGCGAGTGCGTGCGCATGGTTGCCAGATTGCTTAAAATAAGCAAAATACCGGGCAGAAAATGTATCCTTGTGTGTAACAGCAAAGCTCTGATTTGGGGATTTATACTCTTGATATCTGGCAACCGCACTCATGAAAGCTCGCGTAGTAGAGGCGCGTAGAACGGTCTGCGATTTTTAACATTTTGTCTCCTTTTTTTTGATGAAAATTAAAACTAGGTTTTTGGTAAAGTTTACATTTTTTCGAATACATTTTAGTCTCATCTTATTTCATCAACGAAATTGCATATTGATATAGTCATAGTTGTCATTTATTGACCTTATTATCGTCTCCTCTTAGTCATGGGAAAAAAGCTCGTCAACGAACATTTTTTGTCATAGTTTTTTCGTTAACGAAATTAACACTAACATTGAAGAATTTGTAACATTTTAAGTTTTACATTTAATTCTTTTTTTCTTAAGTAAAACAATTATTTTAATAAAACTTAGATAATGTTAATAACCAGCTGTTCCACTGTTTTTCTGCAGTTTTGAAATGTGGATCCCAGTCATGTGCCCCGACCAGACCAGTTGCCTTATTGGATCAGCAGCAGTCGGATCTGTCCGAGTTTCTTTTGAAGAACACAAGAGCGCAGCAGTACTGTGAAATCAAGCGATGAGGCTGAAGTCATCTCCTGAGGCTTTAGTCACCATCTGAAATCCAAAACATACACCACTAACGGTGCCATTATGATCTTAGGATCATAGGAAATGAGACAAACCTAGAGTTTGCACCCTGTTGACCTTTAATGATCTGAATTATTCTTATTGTAATAAGAACAAATGTTTACCAGGGCTGAATTATTTAGGCAAGTCTACACAACACGGCGAGCATTCAGGCTGTGACAAAAACTACCTGATCTGGGGTCTTTTATTGAGAAGAAAATCCTCACTTTCTAAAAACGGGAAAATGTCGCCCCTCCCTCCAATGACTCAACAGATATCATTGTTCCCTTCATGGAACTTTTGTTCGCTAAATTATTTTGCTTTTTTCATTTTTGGGCCAGATGTTATTAGGCAGTTATTTGCCTGAATGGATCATCTGTTGGAGGAAGTAGTGTTGCCACAGACACACAGCCCTGCTGTCTTACATTGCAATACATTTATTGCTTGTGATTGTATACTTTCGTGTCTTGCCTGTTTGAATACTAGCCCATCCTTCTCCTCCGACTCACCTTTGCAGTGTTTGATTTTGTTATATTTTAGGAAATGAGACCATTTCCGCAGTTTCTATAAGATTTCTCCTCGGATTTCCCCAAACGCCACCATTTCCAGTCAGACGACGTGGTCTTTTATGCACAGGGCTGCATACAACAATGCAATACATTTCATCCATGTGAGCTAAAACAAAAACAAAAAACATGGACCTTAACACAAACCACTGTGTTTTTGCCAGGAGGGCTGAATTATTTAATAATTGGAGTATCCCCTTGTCTTTGATTTAGCGTGTCTCATCCTGTAGCTCTTACCTACTCTCTATGCAACTACAGCAATCCCACGGATGCCCTGCGAAGGGGTCAGCCCAGGGAAAAACTCCACGAAAGCTGGTCCAAACGTCATCTGTGTGAGCTGTAAACACCCTGTCCGTTAGCAGTGCTATTATACATCGGGTCAAAATGATGTACATGCTTATCCACTCAAGAGCCGTCATAGGAGTAAACCAATGTTGAAGCTTTCCTATTTAGGACATTGTACAGTCTACCTTGTGCTCGCACTCTGTGCCCCCCTCCAGTCATTCTTGTCGTTAAAGACCATCCTTTCATGAATCGTTGGGTTTTAGAAAAGTTGCCTTGGTTTAATTTTTAAAAATGAATAGAACATATTGCAAATTATACTTATTAAAACATGTTAAAATGCACATTGCTAAATGGAAGCCTAATGTATTTAAGGTTTGTGGAAATGTAAATGGGAAATTTTATTAACCAGTAGATGTGTGTTTGGAAGGCTGCTCTGAAGTCTTGTTCAGGACCCAGACACTATGCGTTCTGTAGGATGTGTCTGTATTCTCTTAGAAATTCACTTGAGAATTGGTTATTTTCAGAGACTGAAAGCTGAAGAACACACGAGTGTCTTTGTCATATTTGAATTGATGGTTCTGTACCTAATGCCTTTTCTGAAAACGAGAAGTCATTCAGTATTGCAAATACATAAATATAGGTATACTGGTGCAATAAAGTTGTGATTTTTGTGAAAAGCTTGTTTTCAGGTTTTCTTTTTCCCCTATAATTTCAACCCAACAGCAGAAAATCAGATTTTGGATCGGTTTCTAACATAAAAGCATTGTATTGTTTTAGAAAAATATAGCAAGAGGCTTAAAAGTTTCAAATGACAAAAAGTCAAATAGTATGTCATTAGATTGCTGAAGATCGTTTAACATTTCTATCGTAAAACACTATCGTCCAATGATAGACACTTAGCTTACACTTACAGTTTGGATTGGCGGTATATGGTTCTGTTCTAACCCCCCCCCCCCCAAGGGTTAACAGAACGGAACCAAGCAGATCATTAATGTACTTAATTGCATTTAGTGTAACACAACTCAAGATTAGGGAATCTGATTCAACAGGAATATATCAGAAGCCAAGTCCTGACTGTGGCGAAAGGAGGAGTTGGGGATGGAGGAGGTTAATTGCTCCTGAGCAAGCAAAAGCTGCTGAATAATACTGAATAGCGCTTATGCAGGGATGCAGTGATAGATGTCGTATTCCTATAGGTAGATGTGATCAGCTGATGACTCACGTGACCTGCCAGAACTAACGCTATACGCTTGATTTCACTTCAGTTTGACTGCTGAGCTGGACCAGCCTAAAATAACATTTTTGTCATCCAAGATCATATTTTCAGGAGTTTTTTAATTTTTTTATTCGGCTTGGACTTGAATGAGCTGGTCTTGTCTAGTCTTAAAAAAAAAAAAAAACACTTTCTGCTAACGATGTTGTTTTTGTACACATTTTTAATAGTAGTTTTTTTTTTTTGTTCTGAAATGTAATTGTCATATTCTTTGAGCTAATGACAAAATCAACTGCAGAAATTCCCTCTATATCTTTACTCAATTCATGAAGCAGTTTTTGCGCCAATATATTTTCTTGCTTTCACAATGGTGTAGTAGTTAATGTTTCTACAATGAATTTACTGTGGTACTATGAACTCTACTTTGTTTCTGTTGACTCTACAATGACCAGATTCAATATGCAAAATAAATCAATTATGATTAACAGAAACCACAGCATGAACTTCTCAAGATGTATTTAATTGTTTTGGACTTGTCACTATTGTAAACCCATGTTTCCCTCTCATTTTGATGAATGGATTTCCATTACTTTTGCATGACCTGTCTAGTCATCTGTGCTTACATTTTCGCAACTTCATACTTCCTCTTTCATAAACTGACAGCTGTTAATCACTACAGGTAATTAAATTCAACAAATGACCCATTTAGATGCAACTGCTCTTTTGGAAGAAATGTTCTGATTTTTAATGCCAATGACATACCATGTACATCGCTAATTACATGCATTTTGCTCACTGCGACACCTCCGAACAGTGTTTTTTCCTGTGAGTCTTTAGGCCACTTGAATGAGTGAAACTCTTCCCACATGAAGCGCACAGATACGGTTTCTCTCCAGTATGCAGTCTCTCATGCACTTTCAAAGTCTCTTGCCGATTGAAACTCTTTCCCCACTGTAAGCACTCGTAAGGTGTTTCTCCGCTGTGGATTGTTAGATGGCGAGCCAAGTCACTGGTGTTAAAAGAGCCTTTCCAACACTCAAAGCACATGTGAGATCTCACACCTGTATTATTTGTTTGGTGCTGGTGTGAAACATTCATGTGTCTTTTTAGGACCGACGCGGAAGCAAAGTTTCTCCCACATTGATGACAGATGAACAAGGTTTGGTCAGAGTGAGAGGGCTGGTGAAGCTCTTCTCACAGCTCCTCTCCGGAGTGAATCCTCCTGTTCACGCTCAGGCAGGTGAAGGGTTTCTCTCTGCTGTGGATTCTCGGGTGTCTCTTCAGGTTTCCTTCCTGTCTGAAACTCTTCCCACACTGAGGACACGAGTAAGGACTCTCTCTCTTGTGAGTTCTCATGTGACCCAGAAGGTTTCCTTTGCGTCTGAAGCTCTTGCCGCACTGAGGACAAGCAAACGGTCGCTCTTCATCGTGAATTCTCAAGTGACTCAGAAAGTGAAAGGGTTTTTCTTCGTAGGGTTTCTCATGTGACACAAAAGGCTTCCATTGAGAGTGAAAGTCTGTCCTGCCTGCGGACAGCTGAAAGATTTTATGGCTTGAGCTCTGTTTTGTGAGGAATCATTTGAGGTCTGGAAGTCACTAGAAGATTTCTCAATTATGAGAAGATGAGGCGTCTGATACTGATGTTTCTCCTCCACTTCATTCAGCTCTACACTTTCACCACTTTCAGGTCTGAAGTGAACAGAATTAAGATCATTTCATATCAAGAGGGACAATGTGAAACAAAAGGAAACTTTCTCTCTTTTACAGTGAAAACTACACGGGCTGAATATGTTTGTATTATTAATATTTGGTGTCTTAGGTTCAATGTTGGAAAGGTTAGACTGTAAATGTAATAGGTTACAGATTACAAGTTACTCTTTTAAAATGTAATAATAGTGTAACTATTTCAATTACTTTATTAATGTAACTGACTACACTTGATTACTTTTCCAAATTTCTAATGAATGTTTTCAACTGTTAATCATTTTGAAACATGTAAAGCAGGCAGAGTTAACCTTACAGCAGAACTCAACACTGATTACTGTCAGACGTTCAATATCCTTCATCGCTTGAATTAAAATTACAACCATTTCATTTTAAAACACAGTCACTGCAAAATCAGACTTTAGCACCTCTTTTTACTTTGAGATCATTCTGAAGTTAAATACAGATTTGTGACACAAAACCATTCATTTTTTATTTTTTTTTTATTGAGATTTACACATCATCTGAAAGCTGGATAAATAAGCTTTCCATTGATGTTTGTTTTTTTAGGACATGACAATGAATGTTTGAAATGAAATGAGAGGAATATTTGGCCGAGATACAACTATTTGAAAATCTGGAATCTGAGGCTGCAAAAATTTTTAAAAAAAATGAAGTTCTTCCCAATGCATATTACTAATCAAAAATTAGGTTTTGATTTGATTACAGTAGGAAATTTACAAAATATCTTCATGGAACATGATATTTACTTAATATCCTAATGATTTTTGGCATAAAAGAAAAATCGATAATTTTGACCCATACAATGTATTGTTAGCTATTGCTACAAATATACCTGAGCTACATATGACTGGTTTTTAAAACCATATCAAGAAATAGTAAATGTACAAGTAATATTCAGATGTAACCCCCTTCTTTAATCATTAACATTTTTATAAGTAACTGTAATTTAATAACATTTTTCTCATTAACTGTAACGGATTATTTTGTAGTTAAATTACGTGACACCGTTACATAGTTACTCCCCAATACTGCTCAGCTTAATGCTGTTTTTTGTTTTTTTAAATTATTATTATGCATCAAACAATAAACACAGAAAAGACAGAAGATATAGAACTTCTACAGGAATAAAATTACATTCAAATCTGCATCAACTTTTCACAAACAAAATTAAATAAAAATAAATAAATAATAAAATACAAATAAATATAAAAGGGTAAACACAGAAAACCTAATGCATCAGTGGTGTTATTACCAAAAAAACAAATTATCATAATATTTCAAGAATCTGTTCTTGTTTTCAATCAACCGAAGATATTTAAGAAATGCATCAACTTCAAATAAGAAATGTGAAAAAGTAGCCTTCAAAACAGAATTGTTTTTCTTATGAATAATAATAACAATAAATGCCAATAGCAATTCAAGGTTATGATGTTATTTTTTCAGGTTTTAGTTCTATGGTTATTATTTTACTCCTTCTGTGATTTTATAACTTCAGCCACCAAATGAACTGTGAGGCGCATGAAGTTTTGTGACCTTAATATATTTTTTTCTCAGCAGTCAATAACACCAACCTGTTCCTCGGTATCTTGAGCTTTCGTTGTGCATTCATCTGAACAACTCATGCTGCTGCATGCTTCTTCATAACCATAACCCATAGCTTCACTCTCCTCTTTAATGAAATTTAATAAAAATTAAATCTCCACAACTGTATCTTAAACAGATTTCAGTCGTTTCACATGCACTTATTCATGCTCGTTTGGAAGAGGAACTTTGTCATGTTACAATGATGAAAATATTCCCAGCATTTTTTGGAAGTGAATCTTTATAGTTTGTTGTGATGCGGATCTTCATTTGAATGTTGGATACTTCTTCTGGATGTTCTTCTGATCTTCTTCGTCTTTGATTTACTGGCAGATGAAGCTTCATAAACACACACCGCCAGCTACTGTTTATTAACACTGTATGCTGTCACCCAGATGCTCTCAGGAGTCAGGACATGTACAGTAACTACTGTATCAGAATACAGTCACGAACCACAACTGACACAATCTTAAGAACTGACATATTATGATAAACGCCAGGATTCATATACGATAAATGACTAGTAATAACTTGCTACAGCTGACTTGTTCTCTGCTCATTAAAACATTCAGGACAAGGTTTTCCTCCATTTATTTCTGGTAATTTCTCATACGATCAGAACACTGTACACTACAATACCTTATCACAAGTATTTGTACTGTATTTTTGAATGGTTATCCTTAATCTACGCCTCCTCATAGAGAGTAGCCGCTCTGTGATTTCTGTGGAAGAAAAGGTTTTTAGTTCTCCATACATCCCCTTTAAACAGATGAACTAACACAATTTAAGAAGATCGCCTTCTTGCTCACAGCCATAAAAGATTAGCATCTAGAGAAGTTGTGGCACTTCACACTGCCACAATAATACACTGTTTTAAAGCTGTTAAAAACTTAGTCCAAGTACAATATTTCTAGTTCCTAGTGTCCCGTTACATAGAATGGCAGCTGATTCATCACTGCAGGTAATGTGTTGTAAACCAGACAAACAGCCTGTGAAAGGAAATCTGTACAGCTTCTCTGTGATTAAACCCATGAATTTAGATTGCAAATAACTACCTGAAGATGAATGCATCCTGTTGAACCTTCTCAGTGCTTCTCATGTGGTCAGTCACACTGTCTTATTCTATACAATATGTATATAATACATGTTTATATGTAAAATTATATTTATATAAAACATAAACACTCATATTCAACCCCCTGGAATTCACAGAGAGTCATATAAACACATGCTTTACACAACTGTTGCTGATTATAATGGTCCATTTGAATAGTGTACATTATTTTTGTCATGTTATTTTCAAGTCAATATCGTGGGGTGGCGATGAAATTTTTTTAAGCAATAAATTTCTCAAATACAAGCCTTCATTTCACTCAAAATGCAGAAATGTTAATTTTACACTTACAGGTTAATTATTTTCTGACAATTCCTCCTTGTAAACTCAAAGATATCGAACAGGACAGTTATCACATGACCCTGAAAACAACAGGTCTGAAGACAGTCATTTTCTCCAGGTATGTGGGAAAAAACACATATTTCCGATTCAGCTGGCAGTCACAGTAACTGATCTGTTCATGCTGAAATTACATAACGTCAGAAATAATCTGAATAAATATCTCTGGGCAGTGCTTTCTCTGATGAGTCTTTCGAGATCCTGGCTGGTTGAAGCTCCTCCCACAGGAAAGGCAGCGGAAGGGTTTCTCTCCAGTGTGAACTCTCTCGTGTGCGTTCAGAGATCCTGACTGATTGAAACTCTTTCCACAGCGTAAGCACTGGTAGGGTTTTTCTCCGGTGTGGATCCGTTGGTGTCGCTCCAGGTCGTAGGTTTTAGAAAAGGCTCTCCCACACTCGAAGCACACGTGAGATCTCACAGCAGCGCTTCTCTGCTGCTCTTCTTCACATGGATCCTCAGGTGTGTTTTTAGCACCGATGCTGAGGTGAAGTTTGTTCCACACTGATCACAGTTAAATGATCTGACTCCAGAGCAAGGACACAGATGGGCTTTCAGACCGACTGCTTGTGTGAAACTCCTGCTACACTCACAGCACGTGAAGGGCTTCTCTCCCGAGTGAACTCATGTGTGTCTCTTCAAGCTTCCCGTCTCTGTGAAACTCTTCCCACACTGAAGGCAGGTGAAGGGTTTCTCTCCGCTGTGGATTCTCAGGTGTCTCTTAAGACTTCCTTTCTGCGTGAAACCCTTCCCACACTGGAAACATGAGAAAGGACTCTCTCCGGCGTGAATTCTGATGTGAATCAGCAGGTTTCCTTTACGTGTGAAAGTCTTCACGCATCGAGGGCAGGTGAAGGTTTTCCTTTTGCGTGACTTCTTTTTAGTCTGAGAGTCACTGAAAGATCTTTCTGCAGTTATGAAACAATGAGGCGTCTGATGCTGGTGTTTCTCCTCTACTTCATTCAGTTCTTCACGTCCTTCTTTCACTTCTATCAGGACTAAAATTAAAATATCAAACTGTTAATATTATTTTTAAAGAAAGATGAATATGAAATGAAAGGAAATAAAACAAATGCTACCTGATCTTTCATGTGGTGAAGCTGTCTTGCTCTTATGATTCCCAACAAATTTAGTTCAGGCCTAAGGTTTTCTAATTTGAGCAATTAGATGCATTTTAAATCAGTAATTTCCTTATTTAATCTAAAAATGTGTGATATTGTAGGTAAAATGTCAGCGTAAAGGTTCACCCTTAATACTAACCCTCACTGTTTGTACAGGTATAATAATAGTAATATAATAATAATGCTATGAACATGAACAATGCTCATAGTATTAAACATGTAGGCCTGGTTTCACAGACTGGGTTTAGCCTAAACCAGGATTAGGACATTTAAGTAATTTTTATAAACGTACCTTAGAAAAAAAAACTAAAGACAAAATAAAGGCACTGATATATTTTAAGATCAGTCGGTGCAAGTTTCTTTCAGTTGAAACAGCTCAGATTTACATTTTAGTCTGGGACTAGGCTTAAACCTGGTCTGTGAAACTGGGGATAATCACATAACAGATGGCAAACAATCTCTATTATCAGTGCAATATCGGGTTAAATGCACTGATAACCACTGTAAACACCCTGCTAAAAAAAAATAATAGAAGCCCAATAGAAACCATTACAGAAATTCCAATGGTTTCCATTAAAATACCATTATAAACCATCAGCTTTTTCCAGTAAAACCATTACAAATGTCCTTTTTGTAGTGTGTTTTGGGCATTTTGAATAGGATTTAACATCCCACCAATAGAATCCATCACATACCAGTAGACACCATTATAGTTTCCATTAAAACCAATACAATTCCCATTATATCCATTAAATCCATTACATTTTCTATTGTGTTTTGGGCAGAGTTCTATTGTTTTTTTTCAGCAGGGATATACTATATTTTATTTTTATTTTTTTAAATACACAACTAATAGTTAAAACAGTCAGTTGAGTTAACATTATCAAATACAACTCAAGTGAGTAACTCCTGTAGTGTCAGATGACAAAGCCTAAAAATTATATGGCCAGATCATTTTTGACAGATTTAGAGTTAATATTAATATTGCTGCCAGCAGCCAAACATGATGAATCAAAAAATGAACACAAACCTCTTTGTTCATCAGCATCTTCATTTTTCGTTGTACTTTGATCTGGACAACTCGTGTCTTCAGTCTCCTCTTTAATATACATCTTTTTTCAAATATTTTATCATAGAGATTTCAGCCGTTTTCACCTGGAGTGCCTCTGTTTGGCATCTCTGTCACATGATTTATCGGGGTGAATGTCCGGTCACAGACTAATACAGTAAGCACTACAAGTGTGTCATTTACAGCAGGTAACGTTAGGTAACTGGCTCAATTCCAGTTTCTGATATGGCATTAATATAGATATGTATGTCGGATGTCAGGAGAGATTTCTTCTTTTTCTTCTTCTTGTGGTATTTTAATGACTGTTGAAAAACCAACATATGGTACATTTTCGCCGCCTACTGGTTGAAGTGTGCATCGCAAAGATTGTTGAAAAATAAGAGGACTAAAATAAAATAAAATAAAAAGTAAATGTACTTTATTCCTGTGATACAGACTGATTTTTTGAGCATCATTACACCAGTCTTTAGTGTCATATGATTCTTCAGAAATCTGTCAAATATGTTGATTTGTTGAACATTTCTATGGTAATAGTAACAAACCAAACAATGTTAACATAATATAAATGTGCACATCAGAGCCCATGTGTCCCACATTTTTAGCAATAGCATACATCAGTTTATCTGCCAGTTAAAAACTGATGTATTCATTTACATGTTTATTTACAGTAACCTTTTCCTTCATTTTATATCGAGTGGTATATATAAACTATATATATACACTGTATATCCATAATAAGATCTATAATGGATTATGGTTGTTTAGTTTACGGATTAATTAAATTAGATAGGATTTAGTCCCAAGCCCTAAGAATATGTTGCGGGGCATGTCTAACATCTCCAGTTACAGCTCTTCAAGTAGAGATGGGAAAAATGCCATTACAGATAAGAAGACAACAGTTAATAGTATCCTACTGGGCAAACTTAAGTGGTCAGAATGAAAATCACCCTACAAAAAAAGTGTTGAGACCTAGTTGGGAACATGAGAAGAGAGAATGTAATAGTTTTGGATGGAAAGTGGGGAAATTAGTAAGAGATATGAGACTGGAAGAGGTAGGATATGCTCCAATAATTCCTTTATCTCCAGTGCCAATGTGGGTTATGCCCCAACCAAAAGTTGATCTTAGCTTATTAGAAAGAAGACAAAAGGAAGGATCATACGAAACAGAGGTATATGATGCAAGGTAATATATGGGGCCATGGTATGGAGAATATATACACATTTACACAGATGCATGAGGGTGGACGGCGCCGAATGAAACTCTATGAAGACTCTGGGGGGTGGAGGAGAGAGAAGAGAAAGGGAAAGATAAAGGTGTTTTTTTTATTTTTTTTTATTCAATGCTTTGAACAATAACACAGAAAGGCATTCATAACTGGGAGATTTACAAATAAAGACTGAGATTACACTCAATTTTCATTCACACTCTACATTATACAACACAATAAATTTAACATACAATAAATAAAAATAAAAAAACAACAACAACAACATTGGGGAAGAAAGAAAAAGAAAGAAGTAGGGGGGTAGGAGGTTTTCACATTATGAAACCAAATTCCTCTAATAAGATATACAAATCTTGCTTTGGGACTTTTCATCCCTCTTTTCATCAACGTCTCCAAATATGTTACAAATTCCTCTTTAAACACCACTAAACGTGAGAGAGTTTTGAAAAATGTACACTTATGAATATAAAATTTTTGCAAAAGCAACTAATTATTTAATACATAGGATATCTTTTTATCCTTAAATAACAAGCCAAACTTAACAATTTCCCATGAGAGGATCAGTCTTACCGGTAATCCTTGGTGAATCCAACAGAATGCATCATTCCAGAATGTTTGTACCAAATTACACTGAAAAAAATAAGTGTTCAACTGTTTCTATCTCCAAATTACATAATTGGCATATGTTAGAATCCCCAACATTAAATCTTACTCTTAAAAATTATTTTGCAGAATAAATGTGATTCATAAATAAGTGCACCTCTTTACATTTAGGGTTGATGGGGAATGTAAGAAAATTTGTTCTAATTTCAGACACTTTTTTTTTCTTATCAAAATGACCAAATATATAAGATCTTTTTACTGGTCCTGGAAAACAATGTTGTAATAGACAATTCCTCACAAATCTGTTAGAACATTTTTTATCCGAAAAGTTAACATTTTCTATCATAAAATCAGGCATTTTGGGAATTATTGTTGAATATTTTACTTGTTCTTTTACTAAATTAATCATCTGCAAATGGTATACTCTTAATAATTTTATCGTACATTTTAGGAGAGCTACTTAAATTGTATTTACCACAAATATCATCATAACTTAATATATTCCCTAAGTTGTCCATAACATGTGTTAGTGACCATATGCCTTTCTTCCACAAATCATCAATAAACAGAGATTTTCTATTCACCAAAATACACCTGTTATTCTAGATAGACATGTTATGTGGGCTAAAATTATGTTTAAAAATCAGTTTCCAGTATAATAGTACTTGTTGATGGAAAGCAGAACATTTTATGGGGAGTTTAGACAATTCAAAGTTGCATAGTAACAAAAAACTAATACCACCACATTTATTGAATATAGCTGCAGGAATCTGAAACCAAAATGAAGATTCATTATTTATGAAAGACTGTAACCACTTAAGTTTGATGACCCTATTCATAATATCAAAGTAAATTGTTTTAAGACCACCCTCTTCATAGTCTTTAATCACATCACTTTTACGTATATAATGACTTTTCATTTTCTATATGAAATCAAAATTTAACTTATTTATTGCCTTTATCTTCTTAGCAGACACTGCTAAAGAAAAACATGGATAGATGAATCTAGAAAGACTTTCAACTTTCGTTAATAAGATGATAAAGGTGTTTGAAGATGGGTTGGGAGGTTAATTATGAGATTGTAGGTAGAGTGTCAATGGTCCATTTCAGAGATAGGTGGCGGCAATGCACTTGTTAGTCTGCGATCCGCCGTAAAACAAGAAGAAGAAGAAGAAGAAGAAGTCTCTTACGTGAAACCGAAAGCAGCAGGTCGCGATTTTAGAAGATTTGAGATCAATAATGTGTTCGCAGGTTACGGTAAGTTTGTTAAAACGTTTCAAAACTGTGATATCAACAGGCCTTAATCACACTTCCGTGTTCGAAAAGCGGAAGATTCAAATAGTAGCGTAAAAGAACTTCCGCTGCAGGCTCTATCAGTGGCTGTGCCCATAGCACGGCTTTGTTGTGGATTATTTATGTAGAATTCAGCACATATACGTCTTTCTAAAGACACCAGTCTTAGTTTACAACAATTAACTGAATATTATGAAACGAAGGAATATGTTGTCATGATATCCAGATGCGTATTTCATGACTGAAACAGGAGCACGCGGGCCATACTATAGGCCCTTTCGCACCGCAGGAACCTTTTCATAGTACCCGAACTAATTGTGGAACTACCCACTTTTTGGCATGTTTGCACCGCGGGAACTAGGAACTGTTTTAGTTCCCGGAACTCCGTTTGGAGGAACTATTTAGCTCCTACTTCAGAGTAGGGTCTAAAACAGTTCCATAGGAACTATCGTGACGTAAGTGTAGGCTGATTGGCTAAACGCGTACGGAAACGCCCTCACCCGCCATGATTTAAAACACCGTGTAAACACATACTGTGTAAACATCGCATCAACTTATATTTCGCAAGAATGGAGAACAGCGATAGATGGACGGATGCAGAAGTGCAGGCACTTTTGAACATTTTTAACTCCTTTCCAATCTTTCAATCGCTTGACGTATAAGTTACGTCGACATTCCATGTCCATTATTGTGAACCCCGCAAGACACAACAAAAACACAGCTCCGATCACAGCGTCCTCCATCCTCCTGTTGTTAACGTTGTTGTTCTTTGTTTTCGTTGTTGAACGCCGCGCACAAATGACGTCGCTGTCGACCGGCTTACGTCACTTCTTAGTACCCACTGTCGGTGCGAATCATAAGCTGTGTCCGAAATCGCTCACTCGTTCACTCATTCACTAATCCCTATATAGTGTGTGGCAGTTGAGTGCACTATATTAGAAAGGAGTGAACGAAATGAAGTGAACGGATTCGGACGGTGACGTGTACACCGCGCGTGAGACTTGGCTGTTGCAAAAACATCTTCGATGTACTTTTATATTTCATGTACCTCATTTTAGAAAATAATATTAATAGCAATAACACTTAAATTGACTATTGTAATCAGCTTTGTGGTTTCATTGATGGTATATTATTCATTTGTTCTGTAATATGGTCATAATCATTAAATACTATTAAAATATTGTCAACAAAAATAAACTCACATTAATAATTGTATGTATTTATTGTTTGTAGTATCTTGAAACTCTCCCGAGCAGCGTTTTTGCACTCAAATGAGATGGCCGTAGAGCGCCCTCAGGCGACCGTTAATTTGACATCAGAATGAATACACTACCAACGAACATTTTTAAAAATCCACCAAATTCATCATTTTTGTAAATTAAACGGCATCTCTCATTCAAACTCGCTCGCTCCTGCACTCTCTAACAGCTCGTCGGTTCTCCGCATTGGATTGTGGGAAATAGTGCTTCAGCGAGTGTACATCGGTTGTACACTCGAAATCAGAATGCATTGTGGGTAAAAAGTAGTGAACGAATGTAGGGAATGAAGTCGTTCACTCAGAATTCGGACAGCACTACAAAATGGCTGACACCCGATATAGTGCATAGGCATAGTGGATAGGGAGCGGTTTCAGACACAGCTATAGACTGTAAAAAAAAATGGACGTAGTGTCCGTGACGTCACCCGTAGGTTTCTGTAAAGCGTTTTTGAAGCCTAAAGTGGGCGGAGCCGACCGCCGCCATCTTGGAAGCGCCACCGGCGTCACTCCCGGATAATCGAAAATGGGCAAAAGGCGGACGTGGGTGAAGCTGAGCTGAAACCACGCCTCTATAGTGACAGCAGTGCTGCCGTGCAAAGACAGAACACCATAACTTCGTTTTTGGTCGAAAATGAGTTATTGATCATTTTGGGACATGTGTTTAAAGGGGTCATATAATGGTACATGCACTTTTACAAGTTGATTGTACTGAAATGTGTGTTAGCAGTGCACAACCATCATAAAATGATAAAAATCCATCCAGTGTTTTTCTTTTAATCTCCTTATTTGTTTTACCCTGTCTCAAATCAAGCCGTTCGACCGTGTGGCGCCACACGGTCGGACGCCCCTCCCACGATGGTTGATTGACAGCAGTGTTTCAACACAGACCCGCCCTTGCTCGTGAGCGAGCTGTCAATCATAGTCCGCGTCATTGTTGATATACGCTGGAGCTGTCTATGAGCAGAATGGCGTCTAAGCGATTGTGGTGTTCAGTTCTCGGGTGCAATAATGAACACAGCAGTCATTTTGATGTTCCTAAGTCCGAACCGCTGAAGACACAGTGGCTGAGTTTCGCTTTTGAAGGGAATATTCCCCACGAGCAACGTCAATGTTTTCATGTTTGCGCGAATCATTTTTCACCAGACTGCTTTATAAATGAAGGTCAGTATAAAGCTGGTTTTGCTAAGAAGCTGCTCCTGAAAAAAGAATCGGTACCAACTATTCGTGTTCCTGCTGAACCTCCAGAAGAAGTGAGTGTAACGTTTAATTAACCTTTATATTAATCTTTATATTAATCTTTGCAAATCGCTAGCACGCTTCACGATGTATGTGGCTAATGTTTACATTCAGGGTACATGCATGTTTTCTATTCTGACGTTCTCAATATAATGAATAATCCCACGTTTATAATGAACAAAAGCGTTACGGTTGCACAGTATCCTCAGAGACTCCGCTGCCATTCTTCAAAATATACCCTCAACTGTTGTCAAGGCAACACTCCACGTGTGTTGTGTCAAAACGCCCCACAGAACAGAGGGCGGGCGAGCAAAGCTCATTAGCATTTAAAACACACGCACTAAAACGGTGTGCTGAAAACAGAGCTGTTTTGAGCAGGTAAAATGAGTGTTTTCTTACAATACTAATGAGAATTTTTAATTAAAGTATATTACAAACTTTCAATTTAGACCCTAAAGAATCATATTAGCTTGTACAAAATGGCATTATATGACCCCTTTAACATGTTGTATCATGGAGAAAAGCCCCGGAGAAACCAAGGCAGAACACAGTATAACATCAGTTACCATTTTGCAGACAGTGCAAAAGCAGAGTACAATATCAATATAGCCGTAAAAATCAAGTTTGAGATCATTTTCATTAAAACATCTAATTGCCAGATTCCCAGTGTCCTACCTATAATAATTTTTTTCTGTACAAATACAAAAGTTTCACACTCTAGCGAGTTTCACACTCTGGAGCAGAGCGGCAGTCCACCTGTCACTCAAGTGGCCACGCCCTTAATTATGCAGAACTTTAAGGCTTAATATAATTTAAACGGATGAGTTATAAAAAAATTCACCCCCCTCACAGTTGTCACGAAGGGCAAAATTAGCTATATAGACCAAAATAATTTTTTGTACCAGGTAGGGATGGGCGATATGGCCTAAAAAATTTATCACGATAATTTCAGGTATTTATTGCGATAACGATACCAATGACGATTATATATATATATACACACACACACACTAACTGGGGGAAAATCCGGTCCCGTTCCACTCCCGGAAGAATTACTCCCATTCCCTCCCACTCCCGTTTTTTAAATTTTTTTTTATTAATTTATTTTTGGTCGAAATCTGTCAGTTACAGTAAAAATATAGTACAGATCACAGCGTGCCCACCTTAGTTGAATAAAAACCCAAAATGTAGTTTTTTGTTGTTATATTGAACTGAAAGCCAGTTTATGGAAAGTGTAGGTTACGTTGCACACATTAAATTTTATGTAAATCATCCATGCTAACACACACGTTTTCTATTTGAATTTTGTTTTTTCATTTGAAAGTAGACATTTCACTCGATAGATATATTTTTCAAAGACGGAAGTTTCTCGCTCAGAGACCTAAAGCGCACCCTGTTTGCTTTAAAGCGCAACGTTTCGTTGTTATTCTGAGTGTACACAAATAAACGTAGAGTCTTTACAGATTCGAAAGATGTATTAGGCTACTTTTATCTGTATGACCAACAATTGCGGATATTTTAAGAGCGAGTGAGCGCACCAGCGCCTGTCCTGCAGCGAGCGCGCTATTCAGCTTCCACTCTCCACACAAACACTTCAGTAGCGCACATTTCTCTATATTAACATCATATTGAGCGGCCATGTAAAGCTGCTACTACATACATCTTTCAGATGAAAAGCCATATTTGAGGTCGATGAATGATAGTGTGTATTACCACACAGACCAGCCGTTAACGATCTGTCCGTCACGGACTGCGTCATTCACTTAACCAGCCACACCAAAGTAAACAGGAGGAGAGCGAGACAGGGCAACTAGTTCAGAATTAGAATATACAGTTTATAGTTTATTTATATAAAAGGTATATTTGTGTACAAAGTTGGTTATCATTACTATTCCCGGTCCCGCCCACTCCCGATGACATTTTTTCCTGTACCGTCCCAATCACGTGATTCGTAGGGATTTTGTTTCCCATCCCGCGGGATTCCCGAAAAAATGTCAGCCTCTACTCCGCATCTGATTTTCTATAACCAAACCAGTTCCAAATTGTGGAGGTAGCTCCTCGCTTAACAACAAGCTCCTCCTCAGCCTCACGTCCGCCTTCCGCCATGCTGGTTTTCACTCCGCTCGTGAACAGTGAATCGGTGGCGCGCAAAACTACGTCATCAACTAGACTTATCGTTATTATCGCGAGGAGACACATTTTTATCGTGAGGAGAATTTTCAACGGTATATCGCAAACGATAAGATATCGCCCATCCCTAGTACCAGGCTATAAACATGTTTTTTTTCTGCTGTAAAGTTGGCCATTTTAACATGGGGAGTCTATGGGATTGACTCCCTTTTGGAGCCAGCCTCCAGCGGCCAGTCGATGAATTGCAGTTTTAGTCACTTCCGTGTTGGTTTCAAGAGAGAGAGCGGGAGGTTGCCGCTTGGTGCGAATGCAACCCTTTAAATGGTACTGGAAAATAGTTCGCGCAAAATCGTCCCAGTACTTTAGTACTGTACTTTTAGTTCTGGAACTAAAGCGGTGCGAAAGGGGCTAATATGTGTACAGGCAATTCTTCACAGTCTGATCACCTTATTTCAACACACACCAGCGAGAAAACTATACAAACAACATATCACATTAATAAGCCTTAGAATTAGCCAAAGCTTAAAATATTATGACATTTTTTCACGGGCTGACTTCGATGCAATCCTCTTTAATCGCATCAAATTTAAGTTCAAATAAAGAAATATTTCCAGCCCAAATCAGCTCAAATAAGTTTGATCATCCTAATAGAGTTATTATCCGTGATTGCGTGCAACGATTGAATATCATTATACTGTGAACAAGAACTGGAGGTTAATCACAATAAATATAATAAAAAAATAACCAAAAATATTAAAAATTAAATTAAATCAGGCCTTGTATTCCTCTGGCAGTAACTTGAGCTGCGTGCTCTTCATTAATCTGACAGTCGCGTCCCTCAGATAGGCTCATGTTACACATTAAAATGAAGGATGACATGATACATGGTATGGAATCGATATAACACGCAGTTTTAACATTGACGTTAATTGCGCAAATGTTCAACTAAACTAAGTTTAATTTTCTTCACAAAACTGGCGTCTGTCCATTGACAATAAAGCAGGCGGAAATTCCTTTACGCTACTAATCGGAGCCGGATGTGACGACACGCGGACTGTGATAAAGGCGTATACGGAGCCTCTCCGTCTGAACAGACCTCAGACGAACTCAAACACTTTTGATCGTTATTTACGTGCTACTTCACGGAAACTAACGCTTCATACGACGCTTGAACCAATGTTTTGTTTGTTTGTTTTTTAAGCATAGTTTATTATGTTATTGTTGGATACAGTGTGTGGATATGTGAATATTAATGTTAATGTGAATCTTAATCCGTAAAATAAATAGTAAACTAGGCCTAAACATTTAGTTGTACATTAATGCGAATGTACAACTAAAGTAATGACGAAAATAGGTATTCTATTTAATAATACAGTGATGGGCAGTAGTGTCGCTACTAGTTTAACTACATTTCTCAGTAGCGTGGCGGTAGCGTCACTGCTTTCTGAATCAAATAGCTTTTCGGTAGCTAAGCTCTTTTTCTGATCAAGTAGCGCGGTAGCGTCAACAAAAGCTAACGTTATATTTTCCAAAGAAAGCATTCTGAAACTCGAGCTCAAATCAGAAATATAACAGCTACGGATCACTGATCCTGGATCAGTAAGTGACGCCACAGACACTAAAGCTCGTAACGCCATTGGCTCCTCAAGCTGTCAGTCAAACCTCATTATTCCTCGTCCCGCCTCTCTCGTCAATGAAGTGAGGCGCGCAGTTTAGAGCATCTCAGCTTGTTTGTTGTCTGAAGGTAAATAAAGAATTGTTGATTGAATAAGTACAGCTGTTTCTTTACTCAAAAAACACTAGTTATGAAGGCTTGAACCTTTTGTTTTTTGTTTTTGAGGAGCGGAGAAGAGTTTCTCTAGCATTTGTTGTCGAGTCACAGCCAAATAGCTCGTGCGAAGCGCTGAATCTTTCATAATATGATACTTTGGCCAAATAACAGAAAAAACTGAACGCCCACATAATGACAGAAAACTGGGGAAAACGGGACACAAGTCAGAAAAAAAACAAAAAAACATTCGCTGGTCAAAAGCTTCGTATTTGAACTTGATTTTGGTGAAATGTTTATATTAATATCTAATGACACATGCAACGATGCAAATAAACAGAGCCTATCTGTAGGCCTAAACATCTATATGGTAACACTATACAATGCGATTTCATTAAAATACATTTGTTACAGTATTTATTAATTTTTGTTAATAGTTAGTTCATTGGTAGTTCATGTTAGTTCACAGTGCATTAACAAATGTTAACAAACAACTTTGTATTTTAATAATGCGTTAGTAAATGTTGAAATTAACACTAAGATAAATGCTGCAGAAGTATTGTTCATTCTTAGTTCATGTTAAGGCTAGTTAACTAATGTTAACTACTGAATCTTATTGTGAAGTGTTACCATTTATATAAATGTATCTTTATACAATAAAGCCACAATACCAACTACCAGGTGGTTTCCAGCCGACAGCAAAAATTTATTTTGCCTATGTCACAATTTGAGGTCAATCCGGCCCTGTATTCGATAATGATTATGTTGCCAGATTGGTTTGGAACAGCTGTTGAATAAACAGTTAAACTGAACATGCCTGTCTATCTGCTTAACTGACCGTTTCATTGATCACTGAGAGAGCATAGACTTGGTATTATGTTGGTTCAATAGATTTAAAAAAATTTTTTTTTAAATAGCTTGGATGTAGTAAACTACTTTTGCCATGTTTCAGTAGCTTAGCTTGCTACATTCCCCAGGGCTGTAGCTTTAGTGTAGTTAAGCTTCATTTAAAGAAGAGTAACTGTTAGCTTAGCTCACTACATTTTCCAAGTAGCTTGCCCAACACTGTATATATATATATAAGAAAGTACGAGGCCGGGGGCCTGTACCATAATGGTGGCTGAACAAACTCAGGGTTACAGGATTAGTTTTGAGTTGACAAAACCAAACCAGTCCAATCCGGCTTTGTTGGTTCCATGAAGCTGATCATCAGCTTTCTCTGTCAACTCAGGCTTGATCCTGAGTTAATGGAGCGCGTGCACATGAATGAGTGACATCAGTAATGAGCATCCAATCACATGCCTTAAAACTGTGATTGACTTCTTGTGAGAGAGTCAGTGCGAAGATTTAAAGATTGGACAATTTGAAGAATTTAAACATTTACACAGCACGATCATGAAACGATCTATCCATGAAAGAGGAAAACTTATCTTACCATATAAGTGCAAGTAAAAGTTGTAAAGTTAGTTTATAGAGTTGATAATATTTATAGGTATAAAAACACTTAAACTAAGCTCATATGTAGTCATGTTTAAAGCTATTGATTCTAAAAGTTATTAATATTGCATATTATCTATATGTTTACATTGATTTTAAATAAAAGCTTAATAATTACTATTAAACTAAGCTGGCTTGTGTAATGGATTAAGGGTATAATAATTATATAAATAATATAAAATAATTATAAAAAATAATAATCTCTAAAAATCAGATGATTTTATCTTTAAAAATGTTCTACCATGTAGCATCCTTTAATTTGGAGTAAGAGAAACTGGAGGAGTGGCTTTATTGCATCAGAGATGTGTCACTTTGCTTGATGCTGATTGGTCAAATATCGGTTTAAGCTCTCTAAACCAGAACATAACCTGCCCCCGGAGCAGGTTAGCTGTGGAGCGTAAGTTACTATGGTGATGAACACTGCTAAAAGCCAAGCCACTTTCATGGTACCTAAAACCCAGAGTTGGCGCAAACTAAACTGTAACTTACCTGGCTAGCCAGCTAAACCGGCTTCATGGTACAGGCCCCTGGTCTGTCCCAATAACCACAGTTTTGTAACGTGACGCATTTGCTTAGGCCTACATTTCCTGTGTCTGGACAAAGTGTTCAGATAGACAGCAGGTGTGTGTAAAACTTTGATTACTTGATGGGACACACACTACATTGTGTTGTAAAGAAAGTAACATTTTTACACAGCTTTATTTACACATTTTGTTTTTGGTAATTTAAATTATAATTATAAAAATACATTTAAAAAATCCTATAAATGCCTATTCAGAAGTTCCCGTGTAACAAGACAATTTATTAATTAAGGTA
This sequence comes from Onychostoma macrolepis, assembly GCF_012432095.1. Taxonomy (NCBI): domain Eukaryota; kingdom Metazoa; phylum Chordata; class Actinopteri; order Cypriniformes; family Cyprinidae; genus Onychostoma; species Onychostoma macrolepis. The sequence goes on along the minus strand of NC_081157.1, from coordinate 16,688,921 downwards.
CTTCTAATTAAGTTATAAAAAGCAGTTGCAAACATTTTAGTAAAATCTATACTGATTTCTGCACTTTTGATTGAATCAGTGCCCTGAACAAACACTGAAGCTGGTATTTACTTGCACAGCTACGTCCTATTATGTGCACACGTCCTCTATTGGCCAAATCTGCAGGTGTGAGTATTGGGACCAGCCCTTGGTAAGCAGTATAAATGAAATTCAATATGAAACAGAAGTAGCAACATATCTTTTGTTCTGTATTGTGACATACATCTGAGTGAAGTGGATTATCACAAAATAAATGCAGGACAGGGACTTGTTTCTGAGCGGTGGTTGTGTTCAGATGAATGTGAGTTTGGAGGGGTGGAATTTAAGCCGAATAAATGATTGGAGAAGTCCTGCATACTTCACCAGAGAGAATTACAGTCATTTCACTGGAAGGCTCAGTTATGTTATTTTGATTAACATTATGAGGCCAAAAGAAAGAAAGAAAGAATCATATGCCCCTTTTAGACTTGCACTCTATTCATTTACTAACTGCTTGTTTTCCTAAAAAAAACCCAAAAAAAACGAACTATCACTAGCTTCTCTAATTTTTTTGTTTTATCTATTTGTTTTCTTTTTATTTATTATACAATTAACAAAAGCAAAAAAGGCCTCTAACACTAGCTTGCTATATTCTTTTTCTATTCTATCTGCTTTCTTTTTATTATATAATTTAAAAAAACCTTGCTACGTGTACTGCGTTAAGCTAACTGAGACTTGTTATAGCACTTGCATATCATTGCTCTTTTGTTGATTTTGATCGCTTCCATTGTCCTTTGGATAAAAGCGTCTGCTAAATGACTAAATGTAAATATGCATAGATGAATTCTATAACATGCATTTCTGAAATAAAGAGTGAATTTTCATTTCATGCTGAATTTAAAGTGAAATTCTGCATCAAACCTCCTTATTTTCAGACAGAGCAAAAATCTGTGGTAAACATAACCCCACAAACTGGTAAAGCCTAACCATTTTTTCAATACACACAAACAAACAATAAATAAATAAAACTAAAGGAACGGAATAATAATGTATAGAATTTCTGCTGGATGTAATTCAATTGGCAACCAATCCTAAAAGGTCCTGATGGGTATTTTATGTTGCAAGGCAGGTGTCTCTACCAACATGACAAAGCACTTTAATTTAACAGAATCTTAAAGATCACATTCATGATTCAAACAACGTGATCGTATTGCTAAATGATCACAAATCTGCTATTAAATCTTTGATACTCATTCATTAGACTATTGAACAGACACTAGTACTTCTTCATTAGATACTAAAACTTATTCATTAGATTCTGCTACTTAATATTAGATACTAGTACTTATTTCAATAGTGACTAGTAACTATTCTTTTGCCATTGACTTCAATGGGGATCTGTCATTGAGATATGAACTATTCAGTTTTGACTAGTATGTATGCCAGTTGTGACCTGGGTACTAGTACTTAATCATTTGACATTAGTTTTTTTTATTTTTATTAGATCTTACCTATTTAATTACATACTAGTTCTTATTTATTACATACTAGTATTTATTCATTAGATACTAGATTTTATTTATTAGATACTAGTACTTATTTGTTACATCCTAGCACTTATTGATTAGCTGCTAGTATTTGTTCAAGAGGGATGGGCGATACGGGCTTGAAAATATATCACAATAATTTCTGGTATTTATTGCAATAGCGATATCAATGAAGATAGTTCAGGAAATCCTCTTTCTTTAGAGAAAATCTTTCCTGTTTTTATCCAAAATAGGATGTTGTGTGCATTACTGAGTGAGTACACATGATTGATTCAAACTGGCATTAAGAACTCTGTTTAAACTAATATATGTCACTTAATGTTTCATTATTTTGAGTTGCTTTCAGTTTTGTGCCTTCTGAATGAAGAAGGAATGTCTTAGCTTTCTAAGATGTAGCCTAATTATTATTTTTTTAATGTTTAATCAAAAAGTCTGATCAAAAATTAGCCTTCCCATTACAAGGTGATATTTGACTCCTTAAAGTGAAAGGGGAAATTTATTTTTACCTTTTGTAATGGCATTTTTCTAACTTTGTTAAAGTCATCTTTTGTCAAATTTAAAAATACATATTTATAAGCTTTTTAAAATTTCTAATTAAAACAATAGAATAAGAATAAGAAGATACCAATCAAAAAGTAAAATTTGAATAGGTTATAGAAATATTAAATGATTTAAATAACTGAAAGATATTTTAAAAATGAAACTAAAACTGCCAGCAGGTGGTGACAAGTCACTGATTTGATCACGGAATCATTCATTAAATTGATTCGTTTGAACAGCTGGTTCATTCAGGAATAAAGCAAGTGACTGTCTTTATGATTGGGTAATTGAATCATTGACTCACTAGATTCGTTTAAAAACGCAGGTTCATTCATAAACGAGACACCACTGTGATGCGCAGCAGCTCAGCTGTGACTTTGATTCAAACTATTTTCGTTGACGAAATGGAGCAAAATCAGGCAACAGTGTTATAGTCAGACAATGTAAGTCACTTAATATTAACTTCTTGTTTATTGAACTGTTGTATTAAATCAGAAGAGCTTATTGACACGTCCGGTTGAATCAGAAAATGGAAGAGAGCATTATTGTAGCCTGTTATGATAGCATAGAAAACGATCAAAATCAGTTGTAGTTTTATTTTATTATGGCTACAGAGATGCATTAATAATAAAAAATAATAATAATTATATCAGTGTATATACAGTAGTAAAATGTAACACATTAATGCAGGATCCTAACATTACTCATCCTCCTCAGATGTTGCTGTGAACCCAGACACGTCAGTGTTTGGCTTTCCATCATATTTGGGACTTTCACAACAGGTACAAAACAGCGATTGTAGTTATGTCCAGCATGGCTGATCGTGCTATGTTTTTATTTGCGCTAGTCACATGAAAAACATCCCGCTAGTAATCTAGAGCGAGTGACGCAATGCACATATTCGCTTCGTGTCTGGTGTGAACACACCAGAGAAGACCGCTGCAGCGCTGTTTGTGGAATTAAATTCTAAAATAAGGACAGACTGTTTGAACCGGTGATTTCTTTTTTCGCTTCTGTGGATGTATTTCTTAATTTGATCCGAGATGAAGCAAATACATTTGTGCAGGAATTTCTTGCATTATAAAAGTTAAACTTGCGGAAATTATACGCAATCCCGCGCCGAAATTCAAGCCCTAATCTACTCTGAAACTGTTAATTTGACTAGAAACACCAGAGACCGGAAATGTAAAACATTGTTCTAGTCAGGCGAGTCTTATGCGCTATGGAATTAGGTTGATATTTAGTAGTTTGCTTTGAAGTTGGCTAATATGATGTCTCTGGGCCAAAAGCAGCTGCATGAATGTAAACGTTTGACAAAAATGAAAACATTAACAAAAAAACTGCCTGCATTTACCACTCCATGTTTACAAAGAGGTCATTTCTGGTTAATGATGTCTCAGAATTTAGTGTATTTTAAAATTGATTGTGAATGGCATTTTACCAGTAAAAAGACGGAATGTTGTTGCCTGTCAGCACAATTTTGTATTTACCAGTAAAGTTGTTCCAATAATTTTACGGTAATTTACTGGTATTACTGTGTGGAAGGGGCTACTTTTCAAGGGACAGTTTATTTAGGAGCAGTGTCTCTAATACAGCACATTCGCCTGCTGACTGTGATGAATCACTGGGACAACAATTCTAATGAATGGACAATAACATCATGCAAACTGCCAGACAATGGAATATAATGGCACAAAGAGGAAAATAATAAATAATAAAATAGTCTTATCTGCATCCTGCCACCAGAGGCCACTCGCACAATGACCAACAAACACATTAGGCTACCGTTTTTACAAAATTACAGTGTTGACATTACTGACAAAAATTCATTTTCTGTATTTCCAAACAGTTGTTTCTTTTGTATGTGGGTTTCTCCTCCCTTATCATAATCTTCTTTCTGTCTCCTTATTTCAGTTTCCTTTCTTTCTCTTATTCTCTTGGTTCATTAACATTCAACAAACTATTAGCATACTGAGCATAAATGCAAATTTAAAAAGTACTAGCGGAAAAAATAAAATAAAATAATGAATTATAGTTATTTAAAAATTACTAGTTCTGAATTTTCTTAAGTAAAGTATAATTAAATAGTCACTATTGGAATAATAATACTAGTATATAGGGGTGTGCGATATTGAAAAAAAATGATATCTCGATATTTTTGGGGATTTTTTTCGGTAACGATAATTAGACAATATTTTGCCGAGTGTGTTATTGTGCTGATATCTTTCTACCGTGGAGAAAAAAAAATGCAGTTTTTGATATTCTTCATATTCTGTGTGGTCAGTTCACATCAGTGATAGAAATTAATCTTTTCATATAAGTTTAAATTCATTTTTACCTTTTATGGGCAATTTTACCTTTAATAAAGCCTTTTTTTTTTTTCTAAAAGTGTGCATCTTTTGAATCAAATTGTTACATTTAATCAGTCAATTAGAATAATAAGACATTTAGGCTGTTACCAAACAAATGAAACCAGTATCAACAAAATTAATCTCTGCAGAAGTTGCATCTGAAGTGGCATTTAGATGTATTTACACACCGTTTAATGCAGCTCAGAGGGACATGGAGTGCTTTAACCTGCAGTTACAAATGCATAATGTTTTGATATTTTAAACATAAAACATTGAATACTGATATTTGAAATTATTTTAAAATGAAAAGATACTTTGAATGTGAAATTAAAACCGCCAGCAGGTGGCAGCAAGTCACTGTTAACAAGTGAGTCATTGCGATTGAACCGAATCATTTAAACGGTTGATTCATTCAGGAATGAAACAACATCGTCATGTTGCTCAGAGACGCAAAACAGTGCTGTAGCTGTCTGGAATTTTTTATTTTTTTAGCGAAATGGAGCAAAAACACGCAGTATGGTGTCTAAAACATAATTCTCTTAATATTAACTTATTGTTTATTGAACTGTTGTATAAAATCAATATCACATTTGTAATCATGCTTATTTTTGAAGAAAAAACATGAAATGAGAGATATATATATATATATATATATGCATTTTCTGCCCCCATATCTTGAATTTTGTGATCATTCTTAATGCATTTTGTTAGACTGAATCATGCAGTGAAAGAACACACTCTAAATGCGCACGCGCTCTAGTCCAGACTTCATCACGTAATGCAAGCTTGCACTCTGTAGGTGTTCTGTTTGGTTTTTGCAAAATACTCGGTAATGTCAAATTGCACATCGTTAAAACAACAATTACGATATTATCACAGACGATATATATCGCACACCCTTACTAGTATCTAATAAATAAGAACTAATATCTATGAATAAGTATACTAGTAACTTTACAAAAGACACTACACTGCCTAAAGAATAAGTACTAGTACTTAATGGAAGAGATACTAGTACCTAAAAAAAATAAGTTGTAGTAGCATGAAAATAAGATACTATACGGTTTATAGATTAAATGTTAAAACGGCTTGCCATGTAGGATCACACCAGTGTGATTTCAACATTCAAATCTGTGTTCATGCTGCTGCTGACCCAAAGAGAGCAGCTGTCATGTACATGTATGAAACAGTTGAACATTAAAAGAACACAGTTGAACATTAAAATAATCACAGTCGTACGGGGATAAATTTATAGTATGGATAAACAAGGATGTGTACAGTAGCGATAAAAATGGAGTAAATCACCTTTTGAAAGTAATTTGACACTTAAAAATGAACAATTATGTTTTTACCAGTAGGTGGCGAAAAGGGGCTGTTAAAAATGTCATTGTCTTTGAATCATTCATTCAAAAGATTCATTCAAAAACGCTGATTCATCCAGTAATGAAACAAGTAAATCTTGAGTGAGTCATTGAATCATTCATTCATAATTTACATGTTTTGTTTAGTTGTCTAATGTTTTTTCTTCAGAGTTGTGAGATAATCATAACCTCCATTAAAAAAGGATCTCAATTTATCCAGAATCATGCAGCTCTATTTTGCACACAAACGGCTCTTAATCGAGTCCAATTTTTATGTAGCCTGCTGATTTTTGGTCATGGTGTTCAGCTGCAACTAAATGTTTTGCAAAAAGAGACACAGAATAAATATGTTTGTCATGCAAAACTCGAAGTCTGTGAGTTTTGACTGATTGTCGCATTACTAACATCAGTGTGTTCAGTTTTTTCACATTCATTTTTTTTAAAGGGGTCATATAATGCCCATTTTCCATAAGTTGATATTATTCTTTAGAGTCTTAATGGAAAGTCTGTAACATAGTTTGGTTAAAATTTCTCATTGGTAGTGTAAAAAAACACCTTTTCTACCCTGTCAGAAACAGCCCTTTTCAGAGCAAGCAGTATTGTGTCATTCTCCTTTAAATGTTAATGAGCTCTGCTGACCCCGCCCCTCTCTTCCCAGCCGCTCTCTGAGGGACTGTTTACTTTAGCCGCATTCATCATGAAACTTGCTAATTAGCACATTATTAGGAAAGGTGATTGGCAAAGATTCATTTAAAAAAACCTTGTACTCACTTCTTCTGGAGGTGAAGCTGGATCACGAATGATTCGCACGAACATGGATGCATTTAGGTAGATGGAGGGTGCATTCCCTTCAGAACAAAACCTAATCCTCTTCAGCCGCTCCGATGACGGGAGCCAATGACTACTCGGTCATTCTTTGAGAAATGGGACAAAACAAGGTGCAAAATTGAAAAAAATAAACCCTTTTGCTTAGACAAATGAAACTACATTTATGAATCTTATATGTACTGAGCTATGCTTTGATACAACCTCCTAACTTTTCTCTTTTTTTTAACAAAATGTGCTTTTTACCTTGGACTGTGTAATATAATTTCAACTTTATCTTTAACAGCATTCAAGATGTTCTTAACATTTCAAAACACATTCTCATGTTATCAACAGATTACACTTTCACATGTGACAAACAATTCCTCAACAAATGTAAAATATCATAATGAAATATTATCAAAATATTCCTCTGATGGAGGTGACACATCTGACGGTGGTGACGAAAACCTGAATTTGTAGTCATTTTAACTATCAAATACATTGAATCAATCAATTACTGTATTAAAACAAACACAACAAACAGTGAGTATGATATTGTTTATAAAGCTTTTATTCAAGAGTCACATTTAAGTGTTTTGATATACAGGTGCATCTCAATAAATTTGAATGTCGTGGAAAAGTTCATTTATTTCAGTAATTCAACTCCAATTGTGAAACTCGTGTATTAAATAAATTCAATGCACACGGACTGAAGTAGTTTAAGTCTTTGGTTCTTTTAATTGTGATGATTTTGGGTCACATTTAACAAAAACCCACCAATTCACTATCTCAACAAATTAGAATACTTCATAAGACCAATAAAAATAACATTTTTAGTGAACTGTTGGCCTTCTGGAAAGTATGTTCATTTACTGTGTATGTACTCAATATTTGGTAGAGCCTCCTTTTGCTTTAATCACTGCCTCAATTCGGCGTGGCATGGAGGTGATCAGTTTGTGGCACTGCCACAAAGGTTTCTTTGACAGTGGCCTTCAGCTCATCTGCATTTTTTGGTCTCTTGTTTCTCATTTTCCTCTTGACCATACCCCATAGATTCTCTATGGGGATCAGGTCTGGTGAGTTTGCTGGTCAGTCAAGCACACCAACACCATGGTCATTTAACCAACTTTTGGTGCTTTTGGCAGTGTGGGCAGGTGCCAAATCCTGCTGGAAAATGAAATAAACATCTTTAAAATGCTGGTCAGCAGAAGGAAGCATGAAGTGCTCCAAAATTTCTTGGTAAACGGGTGCAGTGACTTTGGTTTTCAAAAAACACAATGGACCAACACCAGCAGATGACATTGCACCCCAAATCATCACAGACTGTAGAAACTTAACACTGGACTTCAAGCAACTTGGGCTATGAGCTTCTCCACCCTTCCTCCAGACTCTAGGACCTTGGTTTCCAAATGAAATACAAAACTAGCTCTCAACTGAAAAGAGGACTTTGGACCACTGGGCAACAGTCCAGTTCTTCTTCTCCTTAGCCCAGGTAAGACGCCTCTGACGTTGTCTGTGGTTCAGGAGTAGCTTAACAAGAGGAATACGACAACTGTAGCCAAATTCCTTGACACGTCTGTGTGTGGTGGCTCTTGATGCCTTGACCCCAGCCTCACACCTGTTTCACACATGCTCCGTTTCATTGTGCTTTCACACAGGACGTGTTTGCAGTCCGCTCCTGATCCACGGCTGTTTCCCACAGACACAACATTTATCCATTATTATGTTTTTAGCATATATACTTAGTGTTTTTTCAGCATTGTAGTGATCATCTTTTATCACAGTGCAGTTACACAATCTTTCATAGACATATTTCACATTTAAACTCAATTAATATAAACGTAGCTATTAAATGCATTTGGGTATAGATTTGTATATTAAGTTGCACAAGCAAGTGGAAACGCATTTAAACACAGCATATAGCCTAAGTTGTGTTAGGCTATCACAAATATTTTAAATTAAAACTTACCACTGACAGAAACAGTCGGCTCTCGTGCCTTTTACATTTAAATCTTATTTCAAACAGTCCGGGTCTTAAAGCAAAATCGCTAATTTTGATTTCAAATCCAAAGGTTGTTAGCCTAATACTGAAAGTGTTTTATCAGCATTGTGATCCTCTTTTATCACAGTACAGTTACACAATCTTTAATAGACATATTCACGTTTAAACTCAATATACAAATGTAGAAGCCAAATGCATTGAATACGTTTTTAATTAAGTTGCTCAAGCAAGTGGAAACACATTTAAACACAGCATATAGCCTACTTTTCACAAATATTTTAAATTAAAACTTACCACTGACAGAAACAGTCGGCTCTCGTGCCTTTTACATTTAAATCTTTATTACCAACAGTCCCACGGGTCTTAAAAAACTTAGTTTTTCTACCTCCACAAGACACAAGTGCACAACCGCAAACGGAGTATGTGTGAAACAGGCGTCAGTCCATTCCTTGTGAAGTTCACCCAAATTCCTGAATCGATTTTGCTTGACAATCCTCATAAGGCTGCGGTTCTCTCAGTTGGTTGTGCATCTTTTTCTTCCACACTTTTTCTTTCCACTCAACTTTCTGTTAACATGCTTGGATACAGCACTCTGTGAACAGCCAGCTTCTTTGGCAATGAATGAATGAATGAATGAATGAGGCATTTATATAGCGCTTTAATGTGTATTGCAATACACCCAAAGCGCTTTACAATCATGTGGGGGGTCTCTCCTCAACCACCACCAGTGTGCAGCATCCACTTGGATGATGCGACGGCAGCCACAGGACAACGGCGCCAGTGCGCTCACCACACACCAGCTACAGGTGGAGAGGAGAGAGTGTCATAGAGCCAATCAAGTGGATGGGGATTATTGGGAAGCCATGATAGACAAGGGCCAGTGGAGGAATTTGGCCAGGACACCAGGGTTACACCCCTACTCTTTACGATGAGTGTCATGGGATTTTTAATGACCACAGAGAGTCAGGACCTCGGTTTAACGTCTCATCCGAAAGACGGTGCTTTTTTTACAGTATAGTGTCCCCGTCACTATACTGGGGCATTAGGACCCACACAGACTGCAGGGTGAGCACCCCCTGCTGGCCTCACTAACACCTCTTCCAACAGCAACCTAGTTTTCCCAGGAGGTCTCCCATCCAGGTACTGACCAGGCTCAGCCCTGCTTAGCTTCCATGGGCAACCGGTCTTGGGCTGCAGGGTGATATGGCTGTGGCATCGAATGTATGAATGTTTGTGGCTTACCCTCCTTGTGAAGGGTGTCAATGATTGTCTTCTGGACAACTGTCAGATCAGCAGTCTTCCCCATGATTGTGTAGCCTAGTGAACCAAACTGAGAGACCATTTTCAAGGCTCAGGAAACCTTTGCAGGTGTTTTGAGTTGATTAGCTGATCGGCATGTCACCATATTCTAATTTGTTGAGATAGTTAATTGGTGGGTTTTTGTTAAATGTGAACCAAAATCATCACAATTAAAAGAACCAAAGACTTAAACTACTTCAGTCTGTGTGCATTGAATTTATTTAATACACGAGTTTCACAATTTGAGTTGAATTACTGAAATAAATTAACTTTTCCACGACATTCTAATTTATTGAGATGCACCTGTATTATTGGAACACAAAATCTGATGGTGGTGACCTCTGACGGTGTTGACAAATTTGGCATTTCTTTCACAAAACAAATGGAGTTCATGTAGTCATTTAGTTTTTTCTGTTGATGCTAATGGAACCTGCTTCAGGAGAATAAAATGATATAAATATTTCAAATAATTTCCTCAGATATTGGAAGATGGTGTTGACATATGGTTGTGACTAGATAATATTAACATTAGGATTTAAAATATTCTAAAACTATAAAACTGACCAGAGTCTGTCTGACACTGATGTTCTCTGCAGAGGTGAATGTGGCGAGGGGTCCTAGAGTAACAGCTGCCCCTGATATTCCCTGATTTTATTACATTTTAATGAATGTCTGACACAGGGTTGCCAGGTTTTCTCAGCAAAACCCGCCCAGTCTCGCATTCCAGGGGCTAAATATCACATTACTGGGGTTGCTTCAACCCCCGGACGTGAAAAACATCCCACGGAATGAGCGTTAAAGTAGCCCAATTCTGTGGGAAAACCGCAGACTTGGCAATACTGGTCTGATGGTGTTGACAAAAAGTGGGGACACAACTTTGAAACCTTATGAAACATGCATGTGTCACACAAAAACAATCTTGCTTTGATATGAGAGATTATTAAGTGATACTTTAAAACAAGGCCATGTTATAGCATATGAATGATTGAACCCTTCTCTGTGGACACACTCTTTTAGATGTAGTGAGAAGACAATAAGTGTCATAGATTTCACATAATAATGATAAAATTAAATTGAAGGGGATAATTGTGTTAAATACATTCTATTATTAATCCCCATAACATTTACAATTGAAAATATTTTTATTTTTTAAACCTGATAGCAGTTACAATTGCTGGACATGTTTTGTCCCATGTCTCAAGAATGACACTACTGCTATGTTCATTATTACATCCAACAACAAAACACCTCAATCGCTTGGGAGTCATTCTTGTCTACATCTGCTCAGGCGGTGAAACAACTGATGACCGCTCACTCAGGGCGGGTCTGAGGTAAAACACCAGTGCAGTCTGTGCTAAAACACTGCTGTCAATCAAACTATCGTGGGAGTGGCCTTTGTCCATGTGACATAACACAGAGATTGGCTCGATTTGAGAAAGGGGTAAAGATTTTAGTAGATAAAAAAAAACAAAAAAAAAACACTGGGTGGATTTTTATCATTATAGGGTGGTTGTGTACACACACTGCCAACACACATTTCAGTTCAAGCAACTTGTAAAAGTGCATGTAGTATTATATTTAACCTTTAACTTTTGAAATTGCACATACAGACAGTCTGCTGTATATTAAATGTTGTATGTGTTCTCTGTTTCCACATACAGACCTGAAATCAAGTTTCACATCAATGAGGAAGAGAAGATGAACTCTGCCTGTGAAATGAGTGTGTGTGAGGAGAGAGAGCAGGAGGCTCCTGTTCACGCTCAGAGAGCAGCGTCTCCAGGATTCAGCTGCGTGTCTATGAAGAGTAACAACTCCATGATTATTCCTCCTGAACTCAGTGATGTTTACGCTCAGAGAACAGCATCTCCAGGATTCAGCTGTGTGTCTATGAAGAGTAACAACTCCATGATTATTCCTCCTGATCTCAGTGATGTTCACGCTCAGAGAGCAGCATCTCCAGGATTCAGCTGTGTGTCTATGAAGAGTAACAACTCCATGATTATTCCTCCTGATCTCAGTGATCTTCATGCTCAGAGAGCAGCATCTCCAGGATTCAGCTGTGTGTCTATGAAGAGCAACAACTCCATGATTATTCCTCCTGAACTCAGTGATGTTTACGCTCAGAGAGCAGCATCTCCAGGATTCAGCTGTGTGTCTATGAAGAGCAACAACTCCATGATTATTCCTCCTGAACTCAGTGATGTTTACGCCAGAGAGCAGCATCTCCAGGATTCAGCTGTGTGTCTATGAAGAGCAACAACTCCATGATTATTCCTCCTGAACTCAGTGATGTTTACGCTCAGAGAACAGCATCTCCAGGATTCAGCTGTGTGTCTATGAAGAGTAACAACTCCATGATTATTCCTCCTGAACTCAGTGATGGAGCTGCTGTGACCTCTGACCCTGTGTGAGTATTATTCACTATCTGCTGTACATGTGAAATTATAACATGATGAATCATTAATTTCTCCGAAATCCAGACATTAGTGAATCACTTTGTGAAGAAAAAAAGAAGAAATATTAAGGTATGTAAAAACGTTTAATCCACGCACAAAGGTATCTTAACTGTCTCCCAGTGATGTGATTTAAAGGTCAGTGCAAGGTGACTGGTGACTTTAGTCACTGTAGAAGTTGTATCAAAATGTTGCTGTTTGAAAAGCCCCACAAACATGGGTTAGGGTAAGTAGAAAATGTTGACTTGTAGTTGTAAAGTTAATTTGTAAAATAAAATGTCTAGTGGACTATCAAAATAAACTGTTTCCCCACTTACATTATTTTGATTGAGGGGTCAGAATGATTCTGAACCAGAGGCTGTAGGACCTAATAGAAAAGGACATCTCACAAGCTTGCTACACTGAGATAGAAATATGGAGTTTATCTATCAGGAGTCCTGATAGATGCTCAGTCAGAGAGATTTTAAGGTATAAGAACAGGTTAAAGGGACTCTTGTGGTCATGATAGCTTCATTTTGTAAGGTACTGTTACCAGCTGAGGTATCTCAATACAGCTTAATCGCAATACCACTAATGTTTTTTATCTGCTGCGCTTCTGCGACTGACTTCAGCTCTTGTATCACAACACAAGTAAGAATATTTACTTCTGTGGATTATACTATCATTTGGTAAAAACTGGCACTGCCGTCTTGGGTGCCTGCTACAGGCTGATATACCATTCAACAATAAATGGGACCATAATAAGGCTAAAGAAACAAACAGATAAAAAAAGGTTTAGTTTTTATATATTCATATAACAATAAAGCTTAAGGACAAGATGCACATAATAGAATATTTAGATTCAAGTCAATGTAATCTAATTTCTTGTTTGTTCAAAATGCCTTTCTGTTTTTCTTCCCCACTATGATTCCCTTCTTTGCTACAACTTTACTACCAAACAACATATTTAGCCATTCTAGGCATACAGATTTGATGACATTAATGAAACAAACCTATAGTAAACCATTGTTTAATACTAGTTTATTTATTTGCTCTTTATTTGGTGTGTCTTTCATTTTCTGCCTCTGTTTGTCTCATTTAGTATTCAACATACATATTGGCTCAGGTTAGTTTTCTTAAAGTTAATTTGTAATTGATTAAATATTGTATCCTATTAAAGCAATCAATTAATAAAACATCTGCTTTCTCTCTATAACTATATATAATTAAAATACTGTTCTAAAAGCAGTGTTGATCAATGTTTATTTACTGGAGCAGATAGATAATCTTCAGAGAAACAGTCTAAAATATTTTTTTCTTTTTCTCCGTCTCATCAGCAGGAAGAGAAAGAGAGAAGCGTCTCCAGTATCCAGCCGTGTGTCCATGAAGAACAACCCACACATGTTCAGTAATAGTGCAGTGTCCTGTCACCCTGTGTGAGTATGATCATATAATAATATATAATATCGTATTATGGGTGAACAGAAAATGAGGCAAATGAAAAGGATAATAAAGGCATCTATGATTTTGATCATAATTCAGGATGTTAAATGAATTGGTGACAAGTATATGGTGCTTTACTGCTGTCAGGGACGCATTCAGGATGGATATTGTTTACAGTTCAAATGTGATGTGGTCACAGGTGTTTTGACCACCTTGTGGTTTCAGTGATTTGATAGCAAAATGTTTTAAATTGCATTTCCACCAGTTTTTAGCGCTGACCACTTGTGATCGGATCACCAAAAATTTAATACTAGTTAGAAATTTAATTTGAGTTTAATTGTATAGTGCTTTTACAATACATTTTGTTTTAAAGCAGCTTCACAAAAAGTATGTTTCAGTTGTGCAATCAGGAAGTAATCTGTTATTAGTCAGAGTAATATCCATGTGTCAGTAGTGTACAGCTATAAGATAAAATAGGTTATATAGCTACTTAATGTCATGTATTCAGTTAAGTAGATATAATAATGAACATGTTAGGCAATGATTACATCTTGTGATAATAATAATTACACTAAAATATGGGCATCCCAAGCTAGAAACAATAAATCATAAGAATCTAAACCATGAGGGTGTGTTTGACCCCCAAACATTTTGAAGAAATTTATTTAAGAGTTTAGGAGCCCAGGAAGTGAGTAGGGTGGAACGGTCTCGGTAAAAAATCAAACCGTACGGTTCTCCACACACGGTTTGGTACGCACTAGGACCGGGGTTCAACTTCAATCTGACAACGCATCTGTAATATGGTTTGTTATAAATAACGGCACGTAAAACAAACAGGGTTCGGCTAATGTATGTTTCTGTTGATGGATCCGCTGGCTTCCGAGTACATTACAACAACAGCGACGGAAAAAAAAATATGGACAAACCATTCACTCTTGTTCAATGCGAATGCCGTATACTGAAATATGAGCAGTCATTTATTCCGTCATCGAGCTGATAGCGCGCGTGCACAGGTGAGACCTGAACAGCACACATTGATATCTGTGTTTAAACTAAACTCATTTAAGCTTTTGCCACTTTAAACAATAAAGAGCTTGCGCACGCAGTGAGAAGATTTGCACGTGCGTTCATCTGAAAGTGCACAAACCCGCGCCTCAGAACGTGTGCAAATAAGCTCTCTCTGAAGTATTGTGTTTGAAAGTGAAAGTGAAAGTGAAAGTGAAGTGACATACGGCCAAGTATGGTGACCCATACTCGGAATTTGTGCTCTGCATTTAACCCATCCAACGTGCACACACACAGCAGTGAACTCACACACACCGTGAACACACACCCGGAGCAGTGGGCAGCCATTTATGCTGCGGCGCCCGGGGAGCAGTTGGGGGTTCGGTGCCTTGCTCAAGGGCACCTCAGTTGTGGTATTGAGGTGGAGAGAGCGCTGGACATTCACTCCCCCCACCTACAATCCCTGCCGGCCCGAGACTCAAACTCGCAACCTTTGGATTGCGAGTCCAACTCTCTAACCATTAGGCCACGACTTCCCACGATTTGTTTGAATGGACAAATTCACACAAACATTGTCAAAATGCCCGTCTTGGTAAGTATCCTATAGCAGACATAGCTGGCTGAACGTACTGGATCAGTGCATTCTCTTAAAGTGACAGCACTTTCTTAAAGGGGTGGTTGACTGTTTTTTTTTTTTTTTCTAGGCTTGATTTGTGTTTATGGGGTGCAGTCAAACATGTTCATGCTTCATTTTTTTTAAAAACACATCATTTTTCACATAATTTACCTTTATTTTACACTGCTCTGTCCCTTCTCTGATAAACACACCGATTGTTTCCTGGTTTTAATAAGCCCCTCCCTCAGAAACAGGCAATGGGCTCAGATTGGTTAGCTGGCCCAGCTAAACTGCCTCTAGTACGTCTCGCCCCTCACCTCAGTGGCACCTCATACTTTAATACGCTGTTATTTGTAAGTGCTACTGCTTCTGTTAGCTTTTTATATAAGGTTTTATCCTGATTAAAGCTTTAATACAACACAGCAACCGCATGCTCATCCATGTATAACGCTTCTCATTGCTATGTGAAAATACAGTAAAATATTATAAATAATAAAAATATAAAACTGTATTGCCCAATACAGTAAAACTGCACATTTTAGAGTGGCCTTTTATTGTGGCCAGCCTAAGGCACACCTGTGCAATAATCATGCTGTCTAATCAGCATCTTGATATGCCACACCTGTGAGGTAGATGGAGTATCTCGGCAAAGGAGAAGTGCTCACTAACACAGATTTAGACAGATTTGTGAACAATATTTGAGAGAAATAGGCCTTTTGTGTACATAGAAAAAGTCTTAGATCTTTGAGTTCAGCTCATGAAAAATGGGGGCAAAAACAAAAGTGTTGCATTTATAATTTTGTTCAGTGTAAGTGTATAATTGGAAGAGTTTGTTGGAGCTGATCTGAATGAGAGGGAGAGATGCTGAGCGTGTGCAGGGCAGGAGACGCGAGCAACAGTATAAGAACTGCTGCTTTAGAACATTGATTTTGAAACTTGTGAATCCATTAGAATTGTTAGAAGACAGAATCGTGATTCATATTTGAATAGATTTTTACATGCATCCCTAGTTTTCTTCCTCTACCCTGAAGTAGCGCAGCATGGCCTTGCCCCCTTTGTTGCATGTTCCCGGGGGCGGGGTTTATCTGGGTTTGTGACGTTACAAACCCGGGAAGTAACTCGTTGTAGTTTTTGTAGGCATTAAACTGCCAGAATTTTAAAAGACGATATCTCCATTTGCATTGAACTTTCAGCGATGCAGCTTTGCAGATATTGTTTATGCTCAAACAGCAACATTACACACTAACTAACCTTAAAAAAGTGAAATCGCAATCAACCACACCTTTAATGATAATCATACAGCAACAAGGAAATCACTCACTGCTCTTGATTTGAATAGCTTTTGTAACTTTAATAAAGATTAATCTTTAATTTATACAGTAAAATATGCAATACTATTTTACATTTGATTACTTTATTCAATTTCTGTACCTAAAAAAACTAATGTTAGCCCTACCTAAAAAAAAAACAACTGAAAATCACTATTTCATTTGTATCTTTAGTCTATTGTATTTATTTGTGCTGTTGCTAGTTAGATAGATCATTCTTATTTTCTTTATTTTTATTTGACAGTATAGTTTTTGCCGAAACATAGCACATATCGAACTGTACCAAAACCGTGACTCTAAAACTGTGATACACACCAAACCTTGAGTAAGTTAAACCATCCCACCCCTAGAAATGAGGCATTTACACCATGCAACTACCAAAGGGGTGACAAAATCTCCTGTTACGATGTATTGAGGCCTGAAGAAAATTCATCCAGTCACTGTCCAGAGAGAAAATCTGTTGAGATTAAAACCTATGTGCTCCAGTCATTTGATAATAAGTACTGAAAGATGATGGGGTAGTTATTCTTAGATAGTTTAGCATATGTATTTTATAGAGTTTATTAACTTACTTTTGATTAAAATGTATTGTACATTTAAAAAAAAAAATAAAAGTTTTAATGCATTTAATCTGATTTTTATTAATAAAAAGACAACTGATCAGAACCACAGTGCAAGTGTCCATGTTCACACACACACACACTCATGAAAGTTCCTAGTGGAGCACTGGCTAGAGAAAGACCTTCATCACTCAGAAAACTGCATGGCCTCTTTACACCTGTGAGATTACTCCATATGATGATGTGTGAGTAATATTGTTTTATTACTGTATTATTGCAGGTTTGCATAGAGTTCTAAGTTTGCATATAGGGGTGTGCGATACATATAACGTAGTTGATAATATCGTGATTGTTGTTTTAATGATGTGCAATTTGACATTATCAAATATATCGCAAAAACCAAACAAAACACACCTACAGAGTGCAGAGTGTACGCATACATTATGTGATAAAGTCTAGTAGGTTAGAGTAGTGCACATGATTCAGTCTCTTAAAATGCATTTAAAATGATCACAAAATTCAAGATATGGGTACGGTGGCCAAGAGAGCTCAACACGCTGCAACTTCAGAAAACACATGCCAATAGAAAAAGCACCAGCAAATTAAGAAAACATCTTCATCAGTTTGACAGCACATGTGGCAAATGGACTTTGCTTTTCCATTTGAAATTTGGCAGTCAGTGTGCATTCGCGAAAATGCAAATGCTTTAAGCTATGATAATTGTTTTGATGGTACAAAGACCACTTATATGCCAAAAGATCAAGGCAAATTTGATTTCTTATGTCATGAGCCCTTTAAGAGTTTTCTTATATCATATAAGGTATTTGAGACTTTTTATGTACTTATATGATGCAACTAAATTTAAAGTCCCCCTGTAGTGAAAATCAAGTTTATGTTGTTTATTTGTCTATGTGGTGTTTTTAATATGCTTTTAGACAAACCATGTGCCAATCCATTAATCAACACCATTGCGGAGTATTTTCTCCTTAAAACTGTAGTTTCCCAAAGGCTGACCCAGAATTTTGAACCGCTAACATGCATTATAACCTAGCCCGGAGTCAGACCCACCTCTTGTATCGGCATCTGCACTTCATACGCGTATGCTCGCGGGCGCGAATTGGAATCACAAATGGCTGCATTCAGACTTAAACAATTTTAGGATACAACATCATCAAGTAACTTTAACGAATGTTACAGTATTCACTTTAGTTTTCCGCTAGTAAAAACATAGTTTTATCAGTCATTATCCGTGTATGCCATTGTTTTGCGTTTACTACAGTTCAGTGGATCAGGAGGCGCTGGCTGGTGTGACTGAGTAGAGGTGGGGCTAATTTGCATATTCATAGATCCACATATAGTAAATGAGGCAAGGGTGTAGAGTTACATTCAAGCTATTTTAAGGCATGAGAAATTATTTTCACAAGAAAAAACATTTAAATATGTAGTTTTGATGATCAAAGATGAGTTTTAAGGGATAAAATATTTGACTACAGGGGGACTTTAAGACTTTTTTTGTACCCGCAAGAACCCTGTTTTTAAGATGGGCAGTGATAGATTCTGGTAGTCTGATGGAAGACACCATAGTCCCGGGATGTCGGGCTAGCAAAAAAAAATAAAAAATATATATAAAAAACACATCTGAATATCCAAAAAAAAAAAACAACAATAATAAAAAAACAACAACAACAACAAAAAACACACATCTAAATATTCAGAGCTGATTGGAACTTATCAGAACCACAGTGCAAGTGTCTATGTTCACATAGAATATTAACACATTTACGTTACGAGCATTAAGTGGTGTTCTCATCAGAATATTGAGTATTTTCAGCTTGACAAATTTAAAGTTATTTGAACTTTATAAAGCTTAGATGGAATAACTTTATAAAAGTAATGCGCACTTACTTTTTAAGTTTTCAGTACCAAAGTTCACTGTAAAAAGTGTTTTTGTTCACTCAACTTAACTCTTTGAGTTATCTTTTCCCACTGACTTAATGCTGTTTTTGGAGTTTTTAATCATCTTCTGCTTTGATCTTTAGAAATTGAATTTATTTGATTTGCAATGGCTGACATCAGATCAATTATTATTTGCATTAGAATTTAATTTAAATGGGAATGAAAATGTTGTCAACCGAAACTTGACTGAAACATTTGAAATAAAAAAAATATTGATTAAAATTGAAATACAATAATTATTCATTTCTTTGAACTACGTTTTACATAATACCAAAGCTCATGTTCATTTCAACAAATTTTTTATAAGTAAGTTCACCTTACTTTCATAAAGATGTTTCAACTAAACTTTCAAATAACTAAAATTTTTAAATTTTGTGTTTTCAGTGGTGGGAGAGCTGACCAGATCAGATATGTGTCCTCACAGACCTGCACATCCTCTTACTATCAGAACCACTTCAGTCATCTTGATACAGAAACAGACCTACAGTTCCATTCTCACCAACCACTACTTAAAGATCTGCAGAGAGTCAAAGACCAGCACAAAACCAGCATGAAGAACAAGTATGAGAGTTTATTTGAGGGAATCAAACTACAAGAGAATCAAACCCTCCTGAACAGGATTTACACACAGCTGTACATCATAGAGGGAGAGAGTGAAGGAGTGAATGAAGAACATGAGGTGCTACAGATGGAGAAAAATTACAAGACACTCCAAGACACTCCAATCAACTGCAATGACATCTTTAATCCTTTATCTGAACCAGGATATGAGGAGATGAGAAGAGAGAAGAAAGACAAAATAAAGACGGTTCTTACTAAAGGCATCGCTGGAATTGGAAAAACAGTCTCTGTGCAGAAGTTCATTCTGGACTGGGCCGAGGGAAAAGCCAATCAGGATGTAGATTTCATGTTTGTGCTTACATTTCGAGAGCTGAACTTGATTAAAGATCATCATTACAGTCTTCACAAACTTCTGCTTGACTTTCATCCTGACCTTCAAGATCTAGATTCAAAAATTTATGATGAATGTAAAGTTGTGTTCATCTTTGATGGTCTGGATGAAAGCAGAATTTCACTGATGTTTTCAGACAGTCAGAAAGTTTCTGATGTGACTGAGATTTCATCAGTGGGTCTGTTGATGTCAAACCTCATGAAAGGAGAGCTGCTTCCTTCTGCGCTCATCTGGATCACCACCAGACCAGCAGCAGCCAATCAGATTCCCTCTAACTACATCAACCGTGTGACAGAAATTCAGGGATTCAATGACCCTCAGAAGGAGGAATATTTCAGGAAGAGAATCAGTGATGAGCATCAAGCCAGCAGAATCATCTCACACATCAGAAGAGCAAGAAGCCTCCACATCATGTGCCACATACCCGTCTTCTGCTGGATCTCAGCCACTGTGCTTCAAAACATCCTGAAACAAGATCTCAGTGCAGAAATCCCTCAAACTCTGACTGAAATGTACATCTACTTCCTGCTCATTCAAACAAATATGAGGAACCAGAAGTATGAAGAGAAACATCCAGAGAAACTCCTGCAGTCCAACAGAGAAGTGATTGTGAAACTTGCTGAACTGGCTTTCAATCAGCTGATGAAGGGCAATGTGATGTTTTATGAGGAGGACCTGAGAGAGAGCGGCATAGACGTCACTGACGCCTCAGTGTATTCTGGGATTTGCACTGAGATCTTTAGGGAGGAATCTGTGATTTATCACAGGAAGGTTTACAGCTTTGTACATCTGAGCTTTCAGGAGTTTTTTGCAGCACTGTATGTGTTTTTCTGCTATTTACACAAGAACAGTGAGGTTCTGAAAATGTTCCTGACAGGAAAGTCCAGAACTATTACTCTGGATGTGTTTCTGAAGGGAGCAATGAATAAAGCCTTGAAGAGTAAAAATGGACACCTGGATCTTTTCCTTCGATTTCTTCATGGCATCTCACTGAGTCCAATCAGAGACTCTTACAGGATGTGCTGATACACACTGAGAACAACCCAGAGAGCATCAAGAAAATAATCCACAACCTCAAACGAGGACAAAAAAACAATGTCAGTCCTGAAAGATGGATGAATCTGTCACACTGCTTGATTGAGATGAAGAATAATTCTGTTGTTGAGGAAATGCAGGTATTTTTAACATCTGGAAAAAAAAAAAAAATCTTACTCTTGCACAATGCTCAACTTTGGCAAACATGATCCTGATGTCAGAGGAGGTGCTGGATGAGTTGGACCTAAAAAACTACAAAATCAAGTCATCAAAAGAGGGTCGATTGAGACTGTTACCTGCTGTGAGGAACTGCAGAAAAGCTGTGTGAGTGTGAAAATATAATAATATTATAAGTTGAATATAATTATACTAGACTATGAAGAAAACACATTGATAAAAGTGAAATGACAATAATCAACTATTAAGGCTTTTTCCACAATTAAGTTTTGTATAAATAAAAAGAAATGAGTGTTGAAATATCATGCCCATAATGTTAATAAAATATTACTTTTAAGACGCACATTTATTTTAATTACTGAATTTTCCTGTAAAGACTGTGAAAAATCATCTATCATTATCTTAAGTTGAAGCTCAATGAACGTCATATTGAAGTCTTGCAATCTGGTGGGTACACCAGCACACCTTATATCCAGGCCCTCTCTTTTTTCAGATTCCCACGCTGTAATCTCACTGATCAACACTGTGAAATCGTGTCTTCAGCTTTACAATCATCAAACTCTCCCCTGAGAGAGCTGGACCTGAGTAACAATGACCTGCAAGATTCAGGAGTGAGGCTGCTCTGTGCTGGACTGAAGAGTCCAAACTGTCAACTCAAAACACTGAGGTTTGACCTTCACATTGATTCATTAATATGTTAATAATAATGTGTGAAGTAAATACAATATATATTATACTTTTAGATTTCATGATTTTTTTTTTCTTCCTACACTTTATAAGTGTTCCTGCACCTGTAATTATTTACTCTGATTCTTGAATGCTTTATTATCTATACAGCTATTCAATGAAAACAGAATGATATTGTGGCCATTATCAATGATCCGTCATCAGTTAAAGGGGTGGTTGACTGTTTTTTTTCTATGCTCGATTGTGTTTATGGGGTGCAGTCTAACATGTTAATGCTTCATTTTTAAAAAAATGCATTATTTTTCACATAATTTACCTTTATTCTACACCGCTCTGTCCCTTCTCATATAAGCGTGCTGATGATTTCCTGGTTTTATGAAGCCCCTCCCTCAGAAATACGCATTGGGTTCAAATTGATCAGCTGGCTCAGTGTGTTGTGATTCGCTAAACCGCCAGTGTGCATCTAAACGTCACGCCCCTCACCTCAGCGGCAGATAACTTTGGAGATATTGTTTATGCTCAAACAGCAACATTACACACTAACTAAAGTTAAAAAAGTGAAATCACAATCAACCACCTCTTTAATCCATATATGATGTTGTTGTCATTAACTTTATACAAGATAACTGTGAACATAATGGGATGCAGACACTTTCTTCTCAAAAACATGAGACAGTGTATGCAGTTTAATTTTGTATGTATACAGTGTGTATGTAATGGATTGATTCTCATGATCCTGTTTAGATTGGTCAGCTGTAATCTCACTGATCAACACTGTGAAATCATGGCTTCAGCTTTACAATCATCAAACTCTCCCCTGAGAGAGCTGGACCTGAGTAACAATGACCTGCAGGATTCAGGAGTGAAGCAGCTCTGTCCTGGACTGAAGAGTCCAAACTGTCAACTCAACATACTGAGGTATTTAAGGGGGAGGGTTGGGGAGTAACAGAATACATGTAACATTGTTACTTAATCAGGATACAAAAATCTAGGAACTGTAACTCATTACAGTTACATCAAAAATAAAGTTTTCAGATTACAGTTACATTTTGTAAAAAGTGGGAATACTATCAGGATTACACTTGTTTCATTTAAAATGAAATAAATGAGTATTTTGACATAACAATGCTATATTTATCGCTACTTCATCATAGTTCCTGGTTCTGTTGACACTCATGTTGACTCATGTGAGCCACCTGCTGGTGCGTGCTCAAATAACACCAGTCTCCAATTATTGTCCCAAATGAGGAATGAGATGCTGCTAAAGTAAATTAATTACGTTGATTCCTGCTGAGAAAAACATTTTAATGTCTGGAAATTTCAGAGTTATTTTGTTTACAAAGAGGATAAAGGAAATAACATAGTTGTACAGTGTAAGCTATGCATGAAGACTTTGCTTTAACAAAGTAGGCTACTCAACCAACTTGAACATTTGCAGTTGTGTCAAGTCAAGTCACCTTTATTTATATAGTGCTTTTAACAGATTGTGTCAAAGCACTTAACAGTATCAAATTGGAGGATAGAGTGTCAGTAACGTATAATGATAAGATTAGACACAAAATTTTCAGTTAAAGGCATTTCATTATTGAATTCAGAGATGTCATTGTCTAGCTCAGTTTAGTTTAAATAGTATCTGTGCAATCAAATCGGCGATAATCGCTAGAATGTTGTGTGCAAGTTTTCTAGCGGAAAATAAGATGGAAAATGTACAAATTAATACAAGAGTCCCCACACCCCGAATCAGTCAATGAAATAAAGAAAGATCACAGAATTTCACATACATTTCAACATGTAGGCTTATTTTAAAATAGACTGATATGTGTATGCACTGTAAAAGAAATTCCGTCAAATTTACGGTAAAAAACCGGCAGCTGTGGTTTCTGGAATTCTCCCGTAAATAATATGGTAGCAACGTTTTGGTTTTACAGTTTTAACTTAAATTTACAGTTAAATACCGTAATTGCATTAACTGATACAATGTTAATATAGCCTACCAACCTATTGAAGTACTGAAATCTTTTTTGTACCTTTTGTAATACACTGATAACCACCAAATGCAGGTGGTGATGAGAAAGTCACATGATGAACCAAAGCCCATCACAAGCAGCTTTTAATTAATAACATACATAGAAGGTGCATAGTGTCATTCACACAAACACTAAACACCATCATGGTGAGACTCATTAAACTGAAATATGCAATAAGCATTAATTTAACAACACTAGATGTAGCATTCAACCCTAATAAACATAACTGATAGGAAAAAAACTAAGACGAAACATGCAAAATGCAACGCAGGGAATTCCGGGTTTTCCCTGTAAATTTTACATTCTTTTTCACTTTCAAAAACGGTATTTCACAGTAAAATTGTCTGAAATGTCTATTACAGTTTTTCACCGTATATATTAGGGGAACTTACCGTTAACCATTCAAGAGGTTTTTACTGTAGCATTTTCACAGTTTTTTAAAATCATGGTCATTTTTTACAGTGTGGTGTAATATTTTAATGTTATGTATAAACTATATTTAATTTTTCCTTGCACGTTAAATAAATAAATAATGGTAATAATAATAAAACTGCTAAACTAGCCACTAGATGTCTGCATAGCCTTATATATATATATATATATATATATATACATATACATACACAGTGAGGAAAATAAGTATTTGAACACCCTGCTATTTTGCAAGTTCTCCCACTTAGAAATCATGGAGGGGTCTGAAATTGTCATCGTAGGTGCATGTCCACTGTGAGAGACCTAATCAAAAAAAAATCCAGAAATCACAATGTATGATTTTTAACTATTTATTTGTATGATACAGCTGCAAATAAGTATTTGAACACCCTGCTATTTTGCAAGTTCTCCCACTTAGAAATCATGGAGGGGTCTGAAATTGTCATCGTAGGTGCATGTCCACTGTGAGAGACCTAATCAAAAAAAAATCCAGAAATCACAATGTATGATTTTTAACTATTTATTTGTATGATACAGCTGCAAATAAGTATTTGAACACCCTGCTATTTTGCAAGTTCTCCCACTTAGAAATCATGGAGGGGTCTGAAATTGTCATCGTAGGTGCATGTCCACTGTGAGAGACCTAATCAAAAAAAAAAATCCAGAAATCACAATGTATGATTTTTAACTATTTATTTGTATGATACAGCTGCAAATAAGTATTTGAACACCCTGCTATTTTGCAAGTTCTCCCACTTAGAAATCATGGAGGGGTCTGAAATTGTCATCGTAGGTGCATGTCCACTGTGAGAGACCTAATCAAAAAAAAAAATCCAGAAATCACAATGTATGATTTTTTAACTATTTATTTGTATGATACAGCTGCAAATAAGTATTTGAACACCTGAGAAAATCAATGTTAATATTTGGTACAGTAGCCTTTGTTTGCAATTACAGAGGTCAAACGTTTCCTGTAGTTTTTCACCAGGTTTGCACACACTGCAGGAGGGATTTTGGCCCACTCCTCCACACAGATCTTCTCTAGATCAGTCAGGTTTCTGGCCTGTCGCTGAGAAACACGGAGTTTGAGCTCCCTCCAAAGATTCTCTATTGGGTTTAGGTCTGGAGACTGGCTAGACCACGCCAGAACCTTGATATGCTTCTTACAGAGCCACTCCTTGGTTATCCTGGCTGTGTGCTTCGGGACATTGTCATGTTGGAAGACCCAGCCTCGACCCATCTTCAATGCTCTAACTGAGGGAAGGAGGTTGTTTCCCAAAATCTCGCAATACATGGCCCCGGTCATCCTCTCCTTAATACAGTGCAGTCACCCTGTCCCATGTGCAGAAAAACACCCTCAAAGCATGATGCTACCACCCCCATGCTTCACAGTAGGGATGGTGTTCTTGTAAATTTTACATTCTTTTCACTTTCAAAACGGTATTTCACAGTAAAATTGTCTGAAATGTCTATTACAGTTTTTCACCGTATATATTAGGGGAACTTACCGTTAACCATTCAAGAGGTTTTTACTGTAGCATTTTCACAGTTAAGCCATTTTTTCGAAAAGTGTGCATCATCATTTGAGTCAAATTCTTACATTTAATCAGTCAATTAGAATAATAAGACATTTGGGCTGTTATCAAGCAAATGAAATCAGTATCAACAAAATTCATCTTTGAATAACACCCAAAATATATAACTGGGGATCCCTGGTTTTCAATAAAACTATAATACTTGAAACATTGAACTAGTGAAAATGAAAATTAAATGAAAAGATTTGATGGCTGTATTACATTTAGACCTGCTCATGTTACATCGTATTTTATTTTTAAGCGTTTGTACAGCGTTACTCATCATAACCAATCACACACACGATTCTGTTGAGCTTAGGAATGCAATGGCCAATCAGAGGCGGTCAGATTAGTCATCGCTGAATTTTGTTCAGACTGAAACTTGCGCATAAGCAATAAATATTCATTTATCATACAGATTATAAGAGGAGCTATGAGCACTTAAACACTAGCTAGACTGACTGAGTGCATTCTTTCACTGCATGCTCTCAAAATTCAAGATGCGGCAGAAAATGTATATTTATATAATTTCATATAGTTAATCAATATCACACGAAGAGTGCAATTTATTTTATTTATTTTTTTTCACGCAAAAGTCACAAATGTGATATTGAGTTTATACAACAGTTCAATAAACAAGTTATTAATAGACTTATGTTTTAGACACCATATTGCCTATTTTTGCTGTATTTCGCCAAAAATGGTTACAAACACAGCCACAGCAGTGTTTTGCGTCTCTGAGCAACATGACCGTGTTTCGTTCCTGAATGAATCAACCGGTTAAATGATTCGGTTCAATCGCAATGAATCACTTAATAACAGTGACTTACTGCCACCTACTGGTGGTTTTAATTTCACATTTAAAGTATATATTTTCAAAATGTCAAATATCAGTATTCAGTGTTTTAGGATTAAAATATCAAAACATTTATGCATTTGTAACTGCAGGTTAAATGCATTCATGTTTTGCATTAAATAATGTGTAAATACATCTGAATGCCACTTCAGATGCAGCTTCTGTGTTTGGTTCTGGTTAGGGGACCCCCAAGAGCTTTGACACAATTCGAATACAAGGGTCTCACCTCAATCGTGGTATTGAAGGTGGAAGAGAGTGCTGCTTCTTCACTCCCCCACCTACAATCCCTGCCAGACCTGAGACTCGAACCCGCGACCCGCGGGTTACAAGTCCGACTCTCTATCCTCTATCCATTAGGCCACGACTACCCCCATGACTTGTGTGAACTCTTATGTGTCATGCAGCACAGTGGCTTTATTAAAATCAATTAAAGGCCACCAGTAGAAGAGCTCTGTTGGTTATTAAATTGTATATCTCTAAAAATGGAGTATATTAACATGAACCTACTGTTGTTGTAGATTATCTGGCTGTATGGTGACAGAAGAAGGTTGTGCTGCTCTGGCATCAGCTCTAAGTTCAAACCCCTCACACCTGAGAGAGCTGGATCTGAGCTACAATCACCCAGGAGAATCAGGAGTGAAGATACTCTGATACACTCAAACATCTGGACAAACTCAAGTAAGTTGAGAAGTAACCCACTGAAGCCATGTTTCACTGAGGTGAGATTCTAGGACAGATTCCTTTAACATGGTCCATTTTCACAGTTAAGCCATTTTTTCGAAAAGTGTGCATCATCATTTGAGTCAAATTCTTACATTTAATCAGTCAATTAGAATAATAAGACATTTGGGCTGTTATCAAGCAAATGAAATCAGTATCAACAAAATTCATCTTTGAATAACACCCAAAATATATAACTGGGGATCCCTGGTTTTCAATAAAACTATAATACTTGAAACATTGAACTAGTGAAAATGAAAATTAAATGAAAAGATTTGATGGCTGTATTACATTTAGACCTGCTCATGTTACATCGTATTTTATTTTTAAGCGTTTGTACAGCGTTACTCATCATAACCAATCACACACGATTCTGTTGAGCTTAGGAATGCAATGGCCAATCAGAGGCGGTCAGATTAGTCATCGCTGAATTTTGTTCAGACTGAAACTTGCGCATAAGCAATAAATATTCATTTATCATACAGATTATAAGAGGAGCTATGAGCACTTAAACACTAGCTAGACTGACTGAGTGCATTCTTTCACTGCATGCTCCCAAAATTCAAGATGCGGCAGAAAATGTATATTTATATAATTTCATATAGTTAATCAATATCACACGAAGAGTGCAATTTATTTTATTTATTTTTTTCACGCAAAAGTCACAAATGTGATATTGAGTTTATACAACAGTTCAATAAACAAGTTATTAATAGACTTATGTTTTAGACACCATATTGCCTATTTTTGCTGTATTTCGCCAAAAATGGTTACAAACACAGCCACAGCAGTGTTTTGCGTCTCTGAGCAACATGACCGTGTTTCGTTCCTGAATGAATCAACCGGTTAAATGATTCGGTTCAATCGCAATGAATCACTTAATAACAGTGACTTACTGCCACCTACTGGTGGTTTTAATTTCACATTTAAAGTATATATTTTCAAAATGTCAAATATCAGTATTCAGTGTTTTAGGATTAAAATATCAAAACATTTATGCATTTGTAACTGCAGGTTAAATGCATTCATGTTTTGCATTAAATAATGTGTAAATACATCTGAATGCCACTTCAGATGCAGCTTCTGTGTTTGGTTCTGGTTAGGGGACCCCCAAGAGCTTTGACACAATTCGAACACTACAGACGTGTTTCGCCAGATCTAATGTGAAGTGAAGTGAAGTGAAGTGAAGTGAAGTGAAGTGAAGTGAAGTGAAGTGAAGTGAAGTGAAGTGAAGTGAAGTGAAGTGAAGTGAAGTGAAGTGAAGTGAAGTGAAGTGAAGTGAAGTGAAGTGAAGTGAAGTGAAGTGAAGTGAAGTGAAGTGAAGTGAAGTGAAGTGAAGTGAAGTGAAGTGAAGTGAAGTGAAGTGAAGTGAAGTGAAGTGAAGTGAAGTGAAGTGAAGTGAAGTGAAGTGAAGTGAAGTGAAGTGAAGTGAAGTGAAGTGAAGTGAAGTGAAGTGAAGTGAAGTGAAGTGAAGTGAAGTGAAGTGAAGTGAAGTGAAGTGAAGTGAAGTGAAGTGAAGTGAAGTGAAGTGAAGTGAAGTGAAGTGAAGTGAAGTGAAGTGAAGTGAAGTGAAGTGAAGTGAAGTGAAGTGAAGTGAAGTGAAGTGAAGTGAAGTGAAGTGAAGTGAAGTGAAGTGAAGTGAAGTGAAGTGAAGTGAAGTGAAGTGAAGTGAAGTGAAGTGAAGTGAAGTGAAGTGAAGTGAAGTGAAGTGAAGTGAAGTGAAGTGAAGTGAAGTGAAGTGAAGTGAAGTGAAGTGAAGTGAAGTGAAGTGAAGTGAAGTGAAGTGAAGTGAAGTGAAGTGAAGTGAAGTGAAGTGAAGTGAAGTGAAGTGAAGTGAAGTGAAGTGAAGTGAAGTGAAGTGAAGTGAAGTGAAGTGAAGTGAAGTGAAGTGAAGTGAAGTGAAGTGACGTGACGTGTGGCCAAGTATGATGACACATACTCGGAATTTGTGCTCTGCATTTCACCTATCCAAGTGCACACACACAGCAGTGAACACACACTGTAGTGAACACACACTGTAGTGAACACACACTGTAGTGAACACACACTGTAGTGAACACACACTGTAGTGAACACACACTGTAGTGAACACACACTGTAGTGAACACACACTGTAGTGAACACACACTGTAGTGAACACACACTGTAGTGAACACACACTGTAGTGAACACACACTGTAGTGAACACACACTGTAGTGAACACACACTGCAGTGAACACACACTGTAGTGAACACACACCCGGAGAAGTGGGCAGCCAATGCTGCGGCACCCAGGGAGCAGTTGTGGGTTTGGTGCCTTGCTCAAGGGTCTCACCTCAATCGTGGTATTGAAGGTGGAAGAGAGTGCTGCTTCTTCACTCCCCCCACCTACAATCCCTGCCAGACCTGAGACTCGAACCCGCGACCTGCGGGTTACAAGTCCGACTCTCTATCCTCTATCCATTAGGCCACGACTACCCCCATGACTTGTGTGAACTCTTATGTGTCATGCAGCACAGTGGCTTTATTAAAATCAATTAAAGGCCACCAGTAGAAGAGCTCTGTTGGTTATTAAATTGTATATCTCTAAAAATGGAGTATATTAACATGAACCTACTGTTGTTGTAGATTATCTGGCTGTATGGTGACAGAAGAAGGTTGTGCTGCTCTGGCATCAGCTCTAAGTTCAAACCCCTCACACCTGAGAGAGCTGGATCTGAGCTACAATCACCCAGGAGAATCAGGAGTGAAGATACTCTCTGATACACTCAAACATCTGGACAAACTCAAGTAAGTTGAGAAGTAACCCACTGAAGCCATGTTTCACTGAGGTGAGATTCTAGGACAGATTCCTTTAACATGGTCCATTTTCACAGACTGTGATGACACATTTCAACAGTCATCAGCATTAAAACATATATATATATATGGGCTGTAATATCTAGATGGTGAAACAAGACACAATTTTTAATAGTTTCAAATAGTTTTACTAGATATTTTTTATTCGTTTTAATTTTACAGTCATAATTAACCTTGTCCTAATGTTAGTGAGTTTGGAGTATTTTAAATGAGCTGCCTCATGCTCGAGGTTAGACACTTCCATAAAAAACACCCAGACCATCTCCATATAAGTGCTTTCCTTACAGCTTTTCATCACTCTCATCAAAGATGCTCCACGCAACACATTATTACGCTGTCTACAGACATGCTCTCGCCAGATCTGATATGATATGATATGAAGTGATGTGACATGTGGCCAAGTATGATGACACATACTCGGAATTTGTGCTCTGCATTTCACCTATCCAAGTGCACACACACAGCAGTGAACACACACTGTAGTGAACACACACCCGGAGAAGTGGGCAGCCAATGCTGCGGCACCCAGGGAGCAGTTGTGGGTTTGGTGCCTTGCTCAAGGGTCTCACCTCAATCGTGGTATTGAAGGTGGAAGAGAGTGCTGCTTCTTCACTCCCCCCACCTACAATCCCTGCCAGACCTGAGACTCGAACCCGCGACCTGCGGGTTACAAGTCCGACTCTCTATCCTCTATCCATTAGGCCACGACTACCCCCATGACTTGTGTGAACTCTTATGTGTCATGCAGCACAGTGGCTTTATTAAAATCAATTAAAGGCCACCAGTAGAAGAGCTCTGTTGGTTATTAAATTGTATATCTCTAAAAATGGAGTATATTAACATGAACCTACTGTTGTTGTAGATTATCTGGCTGTATGGTGACAGAAGAAGGTTGTGCTGCTCTGGCATCAGCTCTAAGTTCAAACCCCTCACACCTGAGAGAGCTGGATCTGAGCTACAATCACCCAGGAGAATCAGGAGTGAAGATACTCTCTGATACACTCAAACATCTGGACAAACTCAAGTAAGTTGAGAAGTAACCCACTGAAGCCATGTTTCACTGAGGTGAGATTCTAGGACAGATTCCTTTAACATGGTCCATTTTCACAGACTGTGATGACACATTTCAACAGTCATCAGCATTAAAACATATATATATATATATATACATTTGTAACATTGTACTTTGTATTATATTAACTTTCTATCAAATTAGAAAAACAAGTTAACACTGCTGTGAGGGTTCTACTAATACAACAGCTGTGGGAGAGTAAATTCGGTGGCGAATGCTGTTAGTGTTACCTGCAAACTCCATCCCACAGGCTTTAAAGTGAATGCAGTGCATAGAGCACAGTGCATTTTCATAGCGGAAACACTCAAAGTCTTTCAACCATTCTCTCCGAAAACTGTACGGCGTCTTTTCGGCTGGTGGGTCAACATTCACCACATGATCGCTATCATCAGCACCATTATTTGTAACTTTAGGTGGTTTACAAAATAAATCTGTCAGTGTTTCCTTTCATTTCTCTCTTCTTCAGCCTTTTGCATTTCCGCGGTAGTTATAGCTCCGTGTCACCTGACAGCGGAAAGCAGAGACTGAGTGATTGACAGCTAATATTAACCGGTCTAAAATCAGCATTAAATTCAAGAACGTAAAGATTAAGTTATGTTACGTTTGATAGAATGGCAGACCGGTCACCGTATCAGCACACAGAAGGCACATAACTGTGAACATTTTTCGAGAAATGAAAACAGTTCGCACTACAACAATTATATGCACTTTCGCACAAATGCGCCCAAATATACAGTATTTTGAGGTCGCACAGATTAAATTATGGGAGCATATGCAACCAAAATGGTGCAATTTCGAGCCTTGAAGACACGATTTTTAATAGTTTCAAATAGTTTTACTATAGTTTTATTTATTTTTTTCACGCAAAAGTCACAAATGTGATATTGAGTTTATACAACAGTTCAATAAACAAGTTATTAATAGACTTATGTTTTAGACACCATATTGCCTATTTTTGCTGTATTTCGCCAAAAATGGTTACAAACACAGCCACAGCAGTGTTTTGCGTCTCTGAGCAACATGACCGTGTTTCGTTCCTGAATGAATCAACCGGTTAAATGATTCGGTTCAATCGCAATGAATCACTTAATAACAGTGACTTACTGCCACCTACTGGTGGTTTTAATTTCACATTTAAAGTATATATTTTCAAAATGTCAAATATCAGTATTCAGTGTTTTAGGATTAAAATATCAAAACATTTATGCATTTGTAACTGCAGGTTAAATGCATTCATGTTTTGCATTAAATAATGTGTAAATACATCTGAATGCCACTTCAGATGCAGCTTCTGTGTTTGGTTCTGGTTAGGGGACCCCCAAGAGCTTTGACACAATTCGAACACTACAGACGTGTTTCGCCAGATCTAATGTGAAGTGAAGTGAAGTGAAGTGAAGTGAAGTGAAGTGAAGTGAAGTGAAGTGAAGTGAAGTGAAGTGAAGTGAAGTGAAGTGAAGTGAAGTGAAGTGAAGTGAAGTGAAGTGAAGTGAAGTGAAGTGAAGTGAAGTGAAGTGAAGTGAAGTGAAGTGAAGTGAAGTG
Source organism: Onychostoma macrolepis (assembly GCF_012432095.1). Classification (NCBI taxonomy): domain Eukaryota; kingdom Metazoa; phylum Chordata; class Actinopteri; order Cypriniformes; family Cyprinidae; genus Onychostoma; species Onychostoma macrolepis. The sequence goes on along the minus strand of NC_081157.1, from coordinate 16,655,746 downwards.
AAGTGAAGTGAAGTGAAGTGAAGTGAAGTGAAGTGAAGTGAAGTGAAGTGAAGTGAAGTGAAGTGAAGTGAAGTGAAGTGAAGTGAAGTGAAGTGAAGTGAAGTGAAGTGAAGTGAAGTGAAGTGAAGTGAAGTGAAGTGAAGTGAAGTGAAGTGAAGTGAAGTGAAGTGAAGTGAAGTGAAGTGAAGTGAAGTGAAGTGAAGTGAAGTGAAGTGAAGTGAAGTGAAGTGAAGTGAAGTGAAGTGAAGTGAAGTGAAGTGAAGTGAAGTGAAGTGAAGTGAAGTGAAGTGAAGTGAAGTGAAGTGAAGTGAAGTGAAGTGAAGTGAAGTGAAGTGAAGTGAAGTGAAGTGAAGTGAAGTGAAGTGAAGTGAAGTGAAGTGAAGTGAAGTGAAGTGAAGTGAAGTGAAGTGAAGTGAAGTGAAGTGAAGTGACGTGACGTGTGGCCAAGTATGGTGACCCCTACTTGGAATTTGTGCTCTGCATTTAACCCATCCAAGCGCACACACACAGCAGTGGGCAGCCATTTTGCTGCGGCGCCTGGGAGCAGTTGGGGGTTCGGTCCCTTGCTCAAGGGTCTCACCTCAATCGTGGTATTGAAGGTGGAAGAGAGTGCTGCTTCTTCACTCCCCCACCTACAATCCCTGCCAGACCTGAGACTCGAACCCGTGACCTTTGGGTTACAAATTCGACTCTCTATCCATTAGGCCACGACTACCCCCATGACTTGTGTGAACTCTTATGTGTCATGCAGCACAGTGGCTTTATTAAAATCAATTAAAGGCCACCAGTAGAAGAGCTCTGTTGGTTATTAAATTGTATATCTCTAAAAATGGAGTATATTAACATGAACCTACTGTTGTTGTAGATTATCTGGCTGTATGGTGACAGAAGAAGGTTGTGCTGCTCTGGCATCAGCTCTAAGTTCAAACCCCTCACACCTGAGAGAGCTGGATCTGAGCTACAATCACCCAGGAGAATCAGGAGTGAAGATACTATCTGATACACTCAAACATCTGGACAAACTCAAGTAAGTTGAGAAGTAACCCACTGAAGCCATGTTTCACTGAGGTGAGATTCTAGGACAGATTCCTTTAACATGGTCCATTTTCACAGACTGTGATGACACATTTCAACAGTCATCAGCATTAAAACATATATATATATATATATATACATTTGTAACATTGTACTTTGTATTATATTAACTTTCTATCAAATTAGAAAAACAAGTTAACACTGCTGTGAGGGTTCTACTAATACAACAGCTGTGGGAGAGACGGTAAATTTGACATTGTTCTATCTTCTGACTACCATTAGAAGATAGAACAATGTCGTCAATCCTGCTTTTTTGTTTTTTGCTATTTGTGCAAATGGGAATGCAAAAATATATTCACCACTATAGAATTTTACCCAACTATAATGACTTCTGAGAAACCCAGAAATGTGAAACGTGCTTCACTGGGGTCTGTGAAAGCATTATGAATATTCTTTGCCGTATTATTTGTACTTTTATATCAGTGGTTCTCAACTCCAGGGGCCCGTTTTTCGTACCCTGCAATAGATCTGAGATGATTTGAAAGATTCCAGATCTTCTAATCCTGATAACTGATCTCTGGCTAATTTGGTTCTTCGAACGAATTTGCGGATTTTATTAAAATACCTGGATTAAGTTGTCTAGATTACAGCGTGTTCTCGTGTTCCCCGAAAAGATGTATCGATACTCGAAACCACGATCAGCAATGCAGCGATTGGCTGGCGGCAAGACAGCAACGTAATGACACCATATAATTAATAAAGACACCTGACGAAAAACTTGACAAATTTCTGGACTTTTATAAAGAAACAGTCAAGCGAACAAAACTACATAATGAAATGTGCACTGTGTTTTTTTTTTTTTAAAGGGCATATTCCAGGTTAGAGACTCCAGTGAGTCGATGTATAGAAAAATAATGTAGGAACTAGATTTTCTTTAAAATACGCTATTAAGGCTTCTGGAGTCGTTTTTGTGAGAGAATTTTACTTCCGCATCTGAAAACCGCCAAAACCGGAAGTGACGCATCAAAAGGGAGAGCGGTGCATGTTAACCATAGGAAAGCAATGGATCGCAATGACAGTTCGGACGCTGAGGAAATTTTAAATGTTTATTTACACTCGTATGACGGACCACAGATAAAATTATGAGCCTGCTATGCAACCAAGAGAGCAGGGACAGGTCAGGATTAGACAGAACAACGGTCAGAGGAGACAGATTGAGTTGATGTGTGAGGAGAACAGGACAGGACAGGTGTCTTGGTGAGAGACCAGTCAGCTTACAGATATACACACACCTTAACTAACGATATGTATTAATCAGGCAATAGCAAAGCTAGTATTGGTCATCTATGAGTATTTATACTTACTAGTAACAGAAACTAATAAGCGTTGATCAGGCGTCACACTCGTTAATATCCGACACTAACGTTAGGTGTAGCTTGTGGTAAATGCAAGGCCATGGTCACAGCTGAGTAAAGTCAGTGCTGCAGGGAGTTAGATGCGTTACACACCGGGTCTTAGTGGAGAATGTGACCCCACACTTGATGTGCAGTGTCTGAGACTCGAACCCGTGACCTTTGGGTTACAAATTCGACTCTCTATCCATTAGGCCACAACTGCCCCCATGCAATGCCATGTGCACATTCCTGAAAATCAGTTCATACAAAACACCTTTTATAGAGTCCCAGTTTATAGAGCTTTGATTAGCTGGCTGTACATGCACTGTTATTCAGAGAAACATCACAGCTCAAGCTACAGTCTAACGCAGCTTTTCACTGTATATGATTAAATAATTTGAAGACGAAATATACATTTTATCATAATTAGAAATAATTATTTATAATATATAACTGTTATCCTATAATAAAACTTACATTAGCCTATATACTGTATATATATTTCTCTATATATTTTTCTTAAATGTTTAATAAATTTTAGTACGAAAGTTTTAGTGAATCATGATTTGTTCGTGAAAATGTTCGTACCAAGGTTTCAAGCACAAATTTGTACCTATGCATTGTTAGTGAATGAGACGCAATGATCCTAAGCACACAGCTGAGACAATGCAAGAATGGCTTAGGAACTCTCTGAATTAGGGTTGCTGCGATAGACGGTGTTGACGGTTTTACCGGTGTGAAGCCACAACACCGGTTATGTCACTTGCCAACCGCGGCACCGTCGTTTTGATTTTTTTTTATAGTAATAAAAATACTTGAGTTCGGTTAGAGAACAGACACTGCAATCAAAAACTGAACACGGCTGCTCAATGCAGCGTGCCGAACGACAGCAGCATCGCAGAACAGATTTAATTTGTCACATGAGGAGCAGTGGCGGTTCTACATTGAATTACTCTCCGAGCGAGACCCCCTCTGAGCGCCTCCACCCCCCCCCCCTTCCGAGAAAAAAAAAATTGTAGGTTTTTTTTGCTAAAAAATTTGCACAAACAGCCATGTTTTACTGTAACAATATAAGTTTAGGACAAGCTTATATTTCTCAATTGCGCAAATCCTTCAACATGAAAAACATAATTCTGCACAAAGTGATGTTTTATTAACAAGTTTCGGGAGGAGCACGCGCAGATAATTAACGCAGCCACTTCATCATCAGCAATCACACCATCTATCCAATCAGCTCAAGAGAGAACCCCTATAAATAATCAAAGCAGTCTTACCTCCATCAGTTCTAGTCTTTCAGCATCCCTCCACCACCCCGACTCCTCACCTTCAGCCTGTTCCTACCCCAGCATGGGGGGAACGCTCTGGGTCCGGGCTAAAGGCAGAGCTCGGACCCCTCTCTCCGTACAGGGGGAGTACCCTGGGCTCGGGGGTAAGTACCGAGCTCGGAGCCCTCTCCCTGGACAGCACGCCAAATACGCATAAACCTTTACCCAGTTTATTATATGTAAGTGTGAACTCGTGAAACAGTATAAGTTATCAGAACTTAAATAAATATACTCTATATACATAATAAACACTGTTTATTTGGCACTCGACAATCAACAGATTTCCCATCCCCCAACACTGTCACTCACGACCAGAAGTCAAGACTTAAACCACAAAGTGAAAATAGCAGTATTCTTTAGTGATATGTTATTTACACAGTGCAAATAGCTTTAGATTCTATTTATTCTGTGTTAAAATAAAATAAAAACATGGCGAAAAACATTACTTATTGCAAAAATAGTGGTAATTATCTGCACTTCTGCATTGTAATACATTATAAAATAGTATGCAATAACTTATTGAGTGTAATTTTTTAATTTTATTTCCGCGCCCCTGGGTGTGACTGACTTTAGCCCACTTGTCCCACTAATGGAGCGGACAAGCCCTCTGAGCGCCTCCACCCCCTTCCGAGAAAAAAAAAAAAAAAAAAAAAAAAAAAAAAAAAAAAAAAAAAAAAAAAAAAAAAAAAAAAAAAAAAAAAAAAAAAAAAAAAAAAAAAAAAAAAAAAAAAAAAAAAAAAAAAAAAAAAAAAAAAAAAAAAAAAAAAAAAAAAAAAAAAAAAAAAAAAAAAAAAAAAAAAAAAAAAAAAAAAAAAAAAAAAAAAAAAAAAAAAAAAAAAAAAAAAAAAAAAAAAAAAAAAAAAAAAAAAAAAAAAAAAAAAAAAAAAAAAAAAAAAAAAAAAAAAAAAAAAAAAAAAAAAAAAAAAAAAAAAAAAAAAAAAAAAAAAAAAAAAAAAAAAAAAAAAAAAAAAAAAAAAAAAAAAAAAAAAAAAAAAAAAAAAAAAAAAAAAAAAAAAAAAAAAAAAAAAAAAAAAAAAAAAAAAAAAAAAAAAAAAAAAAAAAAAAAAAAAAAAAAAAAAAAAAAAAAAAAAAAAAAAAAAAAAAAAAAAAAAAAAAAAAAAAAAAAAAAAAAAAAAAAAAAAAAAAAAAAAAAAAAAAAAAAAAAAAAAAAAAAAAAAAAAAAAAAAAAAAAAAAAAAAAAAAAAAAAAAAAAAAAAAAAAAAAAAAAAAAAAAAAAAAAAAAAAAAAAAAAAAAAAAAAAAAAAAAAAAAAAAAAAAAAAAAAAAAAAAAAAAAAAAAAAAAAAAAAAAAAAAAAAAAAAAAAAAAAAAAAAAAAAAAAAAAAAAAAAAAAAAAAAAAAAAAAAAAAAAAAAAAAAAAAAAAAAAAAAAAAAAAAAAAAAAAAAAAAAAAAAAAAAAAAAAAAAAAAAAAAAAAAAAAAAAAAAAAAAAAAAAAAAAAAAAAAAAAAAAAAAAAAAAAAAAAAAAAAAAAAAAAAAAAAAAAAAAAAAAAAAAAAAAAAAAAAAAAAAAAAAAAAAAAAAAAAAAAAAAAAAAAAAAAAAAAAAAAAAAAAAAAAAAAAAAAAAAAAAAAAAAAAAAAAAAAAAAAAAAAAAAAAAAAAAAAAAAAAAAAAAAAAAAAAAAAAAAAAAAAAAAAAAAAAAAAAAAAAAAAAAAAAAAAAAAAAAAAAAAAAAAAAAAAAAAAAAAAAAAAAAAAAAAAAAAAAAAAAAAAAAAAAAAAAAAAAAAAAAAAAAAAAAAAAAAAAAAAAAAAAAAAAAAAAAAAAAAAAAAAAAAAAAAAAAAAAAAAAAAAAAAAAAAAAAAAAAAAAAAAAAAAAAAAAAAAAAAAAAAAAAAAAAAAAAAAAAAAAAAAAAAAAAAAAAAAAAAAAAAAAAAAAAAAAAAAAAAAAAAAAAAAAAAAAAAAAAAAAAAAAAAAAAAAAAAAAAAAAAAAAAAAAAAAAAAAAAAAAAAAAAAAAAAAAAAAAAAAAAAAAAAAAAAAAAAAAAAAAAAAAAAAAAAAAAAAAAAAAAAAAAAAAAAAAAAAAAAAAAAAAAAAAAAAAAAAAAAAAAAAAAAAAAAAAAAAAAAAAAAAAAAAAAAAAAAAAAAAAAAAAAAAAAAAAAAAAAAAAAAAAAAAAAAAAAAAAAAAAAAAAAAAAAAAAAAAAAAAAAAAAAAAAAAAAAAAAAAAAAAAAAAAAAAAAAAAAAAAAAAAAAAAAAAAAAAAAAAAAAAAAAAAAAAAAAAAAAAAAAAAAAAAAAAAAAAAAAAAAAAAAAAAAAAAAAAAAAAAAAAAAAAAAAAAAAAAAAAAAAAAAAAAAAAAAAAAAAAAAAAAAAAAAAAAAAAAAAAAAAAAAAAAAAAAAAAAAAAAAAAAAAAAAAAAAAAAAAAAAAAAAAAAAAAAAAAAAAAAAAAAAAAAAAAAAAAAAAAAAAAAAAAAAAAAAAAAAAAAAAAAAAAAAAAAAAAAAAAAAAAAAAAAAAAAAAAAAAAAAAAAAAAAAAAAAAAAAAAAAAAAAAAAAAAAAAAAAAAAAAAAAAAAAAAAAAAAAAAAAAAAAAAAAGAGGTGAACTGTCCCCCACGGCCACGCCCCCTCCCTTTCCACTTCTCACACAGCTTCTGTGCACGGCACCATCTCAACAAGCAGGGCGCCAATTTGCCAATTCCCCGCACAGTTATATGATAGATAATAGAAAACCGCTTAGCGGCGCAGATGATTATTTTTTATTTTTATTTATTTAAAAATTACGACAGTCTTGTTTTGTGCTCTAGACAGTCCTGTACATATATATATTTGCAACCATGTTCTTAATTGAAACGTTTTTAAAAAATCGCTAGTTTGCGACGCTAACGTTACATTGCTGATTTGCACAACAGTCCCGCAGACTAGCCTTGAATGGACTCCATGCATGTCTACAGTTTTAACAAGTTTGTAAAACGATCCAAAGTTTGTGATCGACACTTGTCGGCTCTGGTGACGTAGCAGCCAGCTAGCGACGGTGTATGATGACGTAACCGTAACCAAGTGGTGTCTCATTTCATAGTGGTATGTTTTCACACCTAGCGCTTACCACTCGGTTTCGAGGGACAAGGGCTAGGGGTAAGACGTAGGGGAAGGGGTAAGACAGAGAAATGGGATTCACCCTTAAGCTTACGGACCTGTTGCTATGACAGCAACTTCAAAGAACCAAACAATCCAGCTAACCGAGTTAGCGATGTACGAAGAACGGACCCCACTGCTGAGGACCCACTGTTCTGCACATTTTGTATGTCTCTCTTATCTGACACGCTCAGTTCAATTCATGGATCTCTCTCCTAACGAGCTGATTATCTGAATCAGGTGCATTAATAAACAAGGAAGAGACAAAATTTGCAGAGCAGTGTGCCACAGGACTGCATTCAAAGAACTTATACTGACGGTTTTCTATACTCTTTGCTGCACCCTTACCAAAAAGTAGTATACTTCAAGTTTATTATATGAAGTATACTTAAGTAAAGTTCAAGTATATTTTTAAGTATACATTATGTAGTAAGTATACAAATGTCAGTGTACTTGTTGCTTGAATTCAATTGCCGCTAATTTAAAAGTGAAAGTAAAATGCACACAGCGCTTTTAAGCTATTTAAAAGCGAAGGAAAGTGAAGAAAAGCCAGGAAAAGAGGGAAAACTCAAACAAACTAAAACAAACAACTGGTTGACACCGAATTGCCGCTAATTTAAAAGTGAAAGTAAAATGCACACAGCGCTTTTAAGCTATTTAAAAGCGAAGGAAAGTGAAGAAAAGCCAGGAAAAGAGGGAAAACTCAAACAAACTAAAACAAACAACTGGTTGACACCGAATTGCCGCTAATTTAAAAGTGAAAGTAAAATGCACACAGCGCTTTTAAGCTATTTAAAAGCGAAGGAAAGTGAAGAAAAGCCAGGAAAAGAGGGAAAACTCAAACAAACTAAAACAAACAACTGGTTGACACCGAATTGCCGCTAATTTGAAAGTTAAAATAAAGTGCACGGCGCTTTTACAAGCTATTTAAAAGCGAAGGAAAGTGAAGAAAAGCCAGGAAAAGAGGGAAAACTCAAACAAACTAAAACAAACAACTGGTTGACACCGAATTGCCGCTAATTTAAAAGTGAAAGTAAAATGCACACAGCGCTTTTAAGCTATTTAAAAGCGAAGGAAAGTGAAGAAAAGCCAGGAAAAGAGGGAAAACTCAAACAAACTAAAACAAACAACTGGTTGACACCGAATTGCCGCTAATTTAAAAGTGAAAGTAAAATGCACACAGCGCTTTTAAGCTATTTAAAAGCGAAGGAAAGTGAAGAAAAGCCAGGAAAAGAGGGAAAACTCAAACAAACTAAAAACAAACAACTGGTTGACACCGAATTGCCGCTAATTTGAAAGTTAAAATAAAAGTGCACGGCGCTTTTACAAGCTATTTAAAACGGGAGGAAAATAGGGAAAACTACACATCCCCCCCCCACCTCACAGTGATACCGGTATTACCGGTGTTGTCACACGTTGATTAACTGGTGGGAAAATTTCCTCACCGTCACAACTCTACTATGAATGTCCTCTTATGTGTACTGTGTACTCTTATGTGTCATGCAGCATAGTGATTTCTTTCAAATCAAAGGCCACCAGTAGAAGAGCTTTGTTGTTTATTAAATTGTATATCTCTAAAAATGGAGCATGCTAACATGAACTTACTGTTGTTGTAGATTATCTCAGTGTTTGGTGACAGAAGAAGGTTGTGCTGCTCTGGCATCAGCTCTGAGTTCAAACCCCTCACACCTGAGAGAGCTGGATCTGAGCTGCAACCACCCAGGAGATTCAGGAGTGAAGATACTCTCTGATACACTCAAACATCTGGACAAACTCAAGTAAGTTTTATATATGTATACATTTGTAACATTGTACTTTGTATTATATTAACTTTCCGTCAAATTAGGTGAAAAAAAAGTTAACACTGCTGTGAGGGTGCTACTAATACAACAGCTGTAGGAGAGACGGTAAATTTGACATTGTTCTATCTTCTGACTTTTTTTTAAAATTACGATTCGCCATTTATATTTATATTCATGATTTCTAGTATTTGTACAGGCTTTATATTTTATTTCAATGTTGTAATTGGAAATTCATTTAATTTTATCTTTGAAACAAATTCATTACATGACAGCATTAATTAAAGTTTCTTAAGGGTCGAGATCAAGTTAATATGCTTCTCCTGCGCTCCATCAAGCCATTCTCATTAATATGTCATCACTCAAATTAATGCACGGCTCAGATTAACTGTATAGCTGCATGTGTGTAAGACTCCAATACAATTGTAAAGTAATTATTTTATCACGAATAAATCTTTCAATGAGTAAAACTGGCTGTATCTATAGTATTATAGACCACACAACATTATTACATTACCTTTCAATTAATTTTTAAATGATTATTATTTTAAATTACTGTCCCTGGATCAGTAGGGTATTCTTCTAATAAAGTAGCAGTGGCTGGGACAGATTTTAAGTATTAATTCTGCTTAAAAAGATGCAATCTAATCCTGTTTACATGAAATAAGCCTGTAAATAGGTTTAAGCTTACGGACCTGTTGCTATGACAGCAACTCCAGGATGAGCTTCAAAGAACCAACCAATCCAGCTAACTGAGTTAGCGATGTACGAAGAACTGACCCCAGTGCTGAGGACCCACCGCTCTGCACATTTTGTATGTCTCTCTTATCTGACACACTCAGTTCAGTTCATGGATCTCTCTCCTAACGAGCTGATTATTTGAATCACGTGCATTAAATGAGGAAGAGACAAAATTCCAGAGCAGTGTGCCACAGGACTGCATTCAAAGAACTTATACTGACAGTCTTCTATACTCTTCGCTGCAGTTGAGAACCACTGATTTAAATTACTGTATTTTTGTCTCAGATGGAATTTGAATTACAGTAAGTGACAGAGTAAAAAATACTGTGTCCTACAAAAACTGAGTAAAATTACTCTCAGGCCGCACAGAAAAATAAATACAAACAAATACAGCATGACATTAACTAATAATGATTTGAGGGATCTAATTGCGATTTTCTTGGTTAAAAGTGCAATTTAAAATGTGGTTTAAAAAACAAACAAATAATATAAATGAGAAGGATTTTCTGGGACAAGATGATGAGGTAGCCGCATATGTGGATTGTGCTTTTACACAATTTCATTTAATTTATGCTAAGACATGCTTAAATTAACTTTAAAAAGGGACCATTTTATTTCTAACAAGCTCTGTATCTGTTGACAAAATCATACATCCTACAATGACAAGCTAGGATATCCATCTCACATTGTGTTTGCTACGACCATCTACTGACTAAACAAAACAAATTCAACATGAAATGATGTATTGATCAACGCGACATGGAGCTAAACCGTAAATGCCATGCTGTGAAAGACCTAAAAGATACACTGGTATGTGGGATTCTGATCAGTAATTTATTATCCTCCTCCGTGGCCTTCTCTTATTTTTTTTCAGTATTCATCTTGCTCTGTTTACCACTAGCACATGCTGATGACATTTTATTCTTCTATGCTAACTTGCATTGTAGCCTACGGTTTAGTGGGTGTCATCATCGTACAGTCTACATACAAGTTTATTAGATCCACGTCACACGGGGTGATTTATATGATCTTATAAGTTTGCTGAAATCACAGTCTGTAAAAGGCATAAGGGTAACGGTCCACCTGCTGACGTCATGTCCAGTGTTCTTTACTGAGGTTCTTGGCGAGGATTTGTGGGATCTTCAGTCAGTGGTATTGTATTGTGCACAATGCAGGTTTTCTGAAACCCTGCACCAGCATCAGGCCCAGAGTGATGATTATCTGCATTATTTCTCTGACAAGGCCAAGTTTTTCCAAACCTCCAGGAAATGTAGCAAGTGAACATATGTGGCGAGCGAGTTCATATTATTCCAGACATGAGCGCTGAACCGAGCTGTAGAAGAGCTGCCTTCATGGCGCTTTAATAATACCATTCTTTATAATTTGTCCTTTTGTTGAGTCCATTAAGAATAAAATTGATGTTTTTTAATACATCAAGGATACTCCAGATGTTAGTAAAGCTATAATGAGGGTCTTTCTCATCTCATTCTTGGGAGAGGAAAGAAAAAAGAAACTGAATGATCCGTCAGATTTCAGCTGTTTAGAGATATATATATATATATATAAATAGCTAAAGTCTTACAACACTGTAATCAACACAAACTGGGCTACAGTAATATGTTAGCAGCATTTATGTACATGATTGTGTTTTTGAGAAAGAAACGTTTATGCGTGGTTAGTGAAAAACTACAGTTTTGAAGTCACTGAAATAAGGCCATAAAACACATTCAGAACATTTGTTCACAAGACTTAACTGGATCTTGTACCCAAGTGTTTTTGCTTCAAAATGATATGAAAATCATCTTGTTTACTTGCTCACAGAAAACAATATATTGATTTAAAATTTCTAAGACAATTTTTGAGTAAAAAGGGTCTATGTGAGAGGGCGTCAACCTTCACATTCACACCTGAGAAGACAAAGGCCCGCATAATGAGCTGCATAATGAGCTTCATAATGAGCCATTCAGGCAGGTATGTGACTGAGAGGAAAGAGTTACAAGAAAGAATACGAGGACATAATAAATTTATATATTTTTTTTTTTTGTCTGTAGTTTATTAAGAATATATTTAGCTATCGCATAAAATAACTTGAGATTCACTTGCGAGTGCAGTTAAACAGTTTATTAGGAACAATCAAAGCTGACTTTTTACTCCAGTCACATGATCCTTCAGAAATCATTCTAATATTCTGATTTGCTGCTCAAAAAACAGTTATAATTATTATTATTTTGAAAAGAGCTGAGGTTTTGCAGGTTTTTTTGATGAATAGAAAGTTCAGAAGAACAGCATCGTTTGTAACATGATAAATGTCTTTATCAGCACTTGTGTGCTAAATAAAAGTTTTAATTTCTATATATACTGACTCCAAGCTTTTGAATGGTATAGTGTATATTGTTACACTTAATGATACTGAAAATGTAGCTTTGATCAGAGGAATAAATTACATTTTAAAATATATTCAAATAGAAAGCAGTTATTTTAAATAGTAAAAATATTTCACAATATTACTGCTTCAGCAAATACAACTTTATGTATTTTGGATCGAATAAATGCAGGCTTGGTGAGCAGAAGAGAAAGTGTGGACTGGTTGTGTGTCATTCCTGCAGTTCATTCTAGTGACGCGTTTCTAAAAGCAGTCCGCGGAGACGGAGAAGACAGAGAGCGCACCCTGTTTGTTTTCTTTATTCTTAAAAGACACAAAGTTTAGTTGTTATTATGAGTGTATACAAATAAAAGTAGACCCCTTACAGATTCGATTGATGTATTGCTCTTATCTGTACGATCAAAAATGAGTAATTCAAGCTCATTTCAAGCTCATACCTCGGTACAACAGGAAAAAAATTTAAATCTACTATGCTCAGTTTATTTTCATTTATTTTGAACAGACAGTAGTACAAATTACTATTTTTTTTTTTTTTCACCTAGATGTGAAAATACAAAATATTATTACATTGTTATATATATATAAAATCTGTAGTACATACATACATACATATACAAGGAATACATTATTGAAATATATTTGATTTAGTTTACAGATAAACAAGGGGGAAAAAAACTGGCAGAAAGCGACATTTTATTTGTTTTGTTTTCTTTTTTTCATTGTGAGTGTACACAAATAAAAGCAGACCTTTTATTTATTTATTTATCTATAGCCACTTCACACTGTGTGTGTGTGTGTGTGTGTGTGTGTTTGTTTCAGTTGTGTGCACTTAAACCAAATCTTAAGGCAGTGCACACTTTTTTTAATTCACGAGAGACGAAGTGTGTTTGTGTTTGTTTGAGTAGCTTTGCTGGTGTTTGAAGAGTTTTTAGTGCGTTTTGAATCTGAAATTGACGGCTGTGTCGAGATGAAAGAGGGAAAGAAGAAGTGTGTGAAGAGATCTGAAAAACATGAGAAACAGGTCCTAGCATCTTTAAAATAATAATAATAAAACCCTGTAAAGCTACGATGTGTTGTTTCTGCATCTCTAGTGTCACTGAACAAATGTGCAAAAATAATAACTGTTTACAAACATTTTCTCAAACACCTCGCTGTACAAATAACACTGATTTCATCTTCTCTTCTGTTTTCTAGTGTGGATCATGGAGGAGAGTTCAGGATCACAGCAGGACCTCGAAGATGTAAGTCACACACAGAGTTTAGTTGTTTGTAGTTTAGTTGTAATGTGTGTGTTGTAATGTGTGTGTTGTGTTCAGACGCCTGTGATCTCACACTGGATCCAAACACAGCAAACACTGAACTCGTTCTGTCGGAGGAGAACAGGAAGGTGACGCGTGTGTCTGAGCGACAGTCGTATCCTGATCATCCAGACAGATTTGATCATGAGTATCAGGTTCTGTGTTCAGAGAGTCTGACTGGACGCTGTTTCTGGGAGACTGAGTGGAGCGGAGGTGTTGAAATATCAGTGTCTTATAAAGAAATCAAGAGGAAAGGATGGAGTGTTGACTGTGAGTTTGGATATAATGATCACTCCTGGAGTCTGATCTGCTCTGATCACAGATTCACTGCTCGTCACAATAATAAGTCCACTGATATATCAGCTGCTGCAGACTCCTGTAAGAGAGCAGCAGTGTTTCTGGACGAGTCGAGCGGCTCTCTGTCCTTCTACAGCGTCTCTGACACACACACACTCACACACTTACACACATTCACACACACATTCACTCAACCTCTACACGCTGGGTTTAGACTTTATTCAGACTCTTCAGTGTCTCTGTGTCACATTAAACATTAAACTCACACACACACACACACACACACACACACACACACAGAGACACAAATACTGTTGTTAGTGTAAAATAATGTGTAATAATTACACTGTTGTGTCATATTTCTGTATTTTCATGTGATTTTAGTTTAATAGAAATCAGACTAAAATTACATCATCATCATCATCTTCTCCTCCTTCTCCTCCTTCTTCTTCTCCTTCTCCTTCTTCTCCTCCTTCTTCTTCTCCTTCTCCTTCTTCTCCTTCTTCTCCTCCTCCTCCTTCTTCTTCTCCTCCTCCTCCTCCTTCTCCTTCTTCTCCTTCTCCTTCTCCTTCTTCTTCTTCTCCTCCTCCTTCTTCTTCTCCTCCTCCTCCTTCTCCTTCTTCTCCTTCTTCTCCTTCTCCTCTTCTTCTTCTCCTTCTCCTCTTCTTCTTCTCCTTCTCCTTCTCCTTCTTCTTCTCCTCCTCCTCCTTCTTCTTCCTCCTCCTCCTCCTCCTCCTTCTCCTTCTTCTCCTTCTTCTCCTCCTCCTCCTCCTTCTCCTTCTTCTCCTCCTTCTCCTCCTTCTCCTTCTTCTCCTTCTTCTCCTTCTCCTTCTTCTCCTCCTTCTCCTCCTTCTCCTTCTTCTCCTTCTCCCTCTTCTTCTTCTCCTTCTCCCTCTTCTTCTTCTCCTTCTCCTTCTTCTTCTCCTCTTCCTCTTCTTCTCCTCCTTCTCCCTCTTCCTCTTCTTCTCCTCCTTCTCCCTCTTCTTCTTCTTCTTCTTGTTACATGTTTGAAACCATCATTCAGAAGCACTGCTGGAGAAATGTTCATGTATTTGAACTTTAGACTGTATTTTAATTTGTTTTGACTCCTGAAGCACAAACATTATTAACCCTTTCAGCCTCTTATTTTCCCATTAAAATGTATTAAACTCTGAGCCTCTTGATTTTTGCGTCACACTTGGTATCTTTGCGCTCAAAGGTCACTGAAGTCCTGAAAGGATTTTTTTTTTGTTTTTTTAACCACCTTTCTGCATCACTATTAAAGGAGATGTCCATTTGTGGTATAATTTTATAAAGTGTAAAAACTGGATGACGTGGGGGTGAGTAAATTATCATGACGTTTTTAAAGAGACCTGAATGATGTTTTTTTATTTTTTATCTTTTTTTTTTTTGGATAATATTTTTAACATAATAATAACATTATTATGTTATATTTAACATTATAACAATTTTCTAAGCACAAATTTATCGAAGTGCCTCAGGGACATGAGTATGGAGGACCAAACCTGCAGAAACAATAAATAAATAAATAAATACGCAAATAAATACATAAATTCACAAAATTATACATAAATAAATGTGCAAATAAATACATTAATTAATTAATCAACATATTCCTGCATAAATGAATATATAAATAAATGTGGCTATCGAGGAGATAAATAATTAAATAAATTAAACGAATGTTGGGGAAATTAAAAAAAAATGCTGAAGTAAATGCTAAACTGAAAGTTGATTTTTTTTCCCTTTCAAACGTTTATTCATGTTTGAATGTAGTTATTTATTAAGTTCTGCGTTCGATTGTTTGCCTGCGCAACATATAACCTTGTATGAAAATATCATATGAACCGTTATTGCAGGGTTTGAAAATGTTTTACAAGGCGTGAGGGCAGAAATTTAGAAGAAAAAGTGACGGTTTCCTTGACAACTCTCAAAAACGGCTTTTTTTTCATCGCGTCACATTACGTCACGAGAGGGAGTCGTGTGCCGCGCGCTGCTGGTGTTCAGTGAAGCGCGCGCGAGTCAGTGTGTTTTCGGTAGTTATTTTCATTTCAGTTTATCATCGTCATGGTAAATTATTGTGTTTGTGAAGGTTGCACAAACTCCAGCTTGTCAGGACATCAGGTCCACAGGTTTCCTCACAAGAACGGTGTCTTCCGGGCCTCGGTGCGTTTGTGCCGCTGAAGAGACGGACTTCACTGATGCATCTGCTTCAAACAACGAGCTGCAGCGATCACTTTATACCGTAACCGGAGGATTATCATCCCGGCGATATGATGCAGTTCAACATGGGATGCCGAAGCAAGAGCCTAGTGAGACTCGGTGCACACAGCAGCTTCACCGGGTCCCGGTCCGCCTGTGTTCGGCCGCCGGCGGGAGACATGATGCTCTCGGATCCGTCAGAGATGCTGCTACACGAACTTGTCAACTGTGCACCATAAGACTTGATTTTTAACATTTGCTAACTACCATATCAGTGAACATATTTATTTAAATAATGAGACATAACGAGATGTATATAAGTTGTTGCAAAGCACCACAGCTAGCTTGTAGCATTAGCAATATCTTTATATTTTTAAAAACCGTGTAAAAACGTTACCATATGAGAAGGCATAGCTGGTAAGTTAACCTCGGTTTGCTAATATTATAACTATCAAGTCTAGTGACAGCTTAATAACATTGTTTGCACTAGCCGGTCATTTTTGCACTACATTGGTCATTTTTTGTCATGTGGTGTGTTTATAAGGCTTTGGATGATGAGAGTGTGAAGATCTGAAGCAGCGGAGGCCAGCTGTTATTAACACCTCTACTGGACTGCAGCTTCACTCCTGACGGAGATGCAGATGTGATGGAGGCCAGCTGTTATTAACGCCTCTACTGGACTGCAGCTTCACTCCTGACGGAGATGCAGATGTGATGGAGGCCAGCTGTTATTAACGCCTCTACTGGACTGCAGCTTCACTCCTGACGGAGATGCAGATGTGATGGAGGCCAGCTGTTATTAACGCCTCTACTGGACTGCAGCTTCACTCCTGACGGAGATGCAGATGTGATGGAGGCCAGCTGTTATTAACGCCTCTACTGGACTGCAGCTTCACTCCTGACGGAGATGCAGATGTGATGGAGGCCAGCTGTTATTAACGCCTCTACTGGACTGCAGCTTCACTCCTGACGGAGATGCAGATGTGATGGAGGCCAGCTGTTATTAACGCCTCTACTGGACTGCAGCTTCACTCCTGACGGAGATGCAGATGTGATGGAGGCCAGCTGTTATTAACGCCTCTACTGGACTGCAGCTTCACTCCTGACGGAGATGCAGATGTGATGGAGGCCAGCTGTTATTAACGCCTCTACTGGACTGCAGCTTCACTCCTGACGGAGATGCAGATGTGATGGAGGCCAGCTGTTATTAACGCCTCTACTGGACTGCAGCTTCACTCCTGACGGAGATGCAGATGTGATGGAGGCCAGCTGTTATTAACGCCTCTACTGGACTGCAGCTTCACTCCTGACGGAGATGCAGATGTGATGGAGGCCAGCTGTTATTAACGCCTCTACTGGACTGCAGCTTCACTCCTGACGGAGATGCAGATGTGATGGAGGCCAGCTGTTATTAACGCCTCTACTGGACTGCAGCTTCACTCCTGACGGAGATGCAGATGTGATGGAGGCCAGCTGTTATTAACGCCTCTACTGGACTGCAGCTTCACTCCTGACGGAGATGCAGATGTGATGGAGGCCAGCTGTTATTAACGCCTCTACTGGACTGCAGCTTCACTCCTGACGGAGATGCAGATGTGATGGAGGCCAGCTGTTATTAACGCCTCTACTGGACTGCAGCTTCACTCCTGACGGAGATGCAGATGTGATGGAGGCCAGCTGTTATTAACGCCTCTACTGGACTGCAGCTTCACTCCTGACGGAGATGCAGATGTGATGGAGGCCAGCTGTTATTAACGCCTCTACTGGACTGCAGCTTCACTCCTGACGGAGATGCAGATGTGATGGAGGCCAGCTGTTATTAACGCCTCTACTGGACTGCAGCTTCACTCCTGACGGAGATGCAGATGTGATGGAGGCCAGCTGTTATTAACGCCTCTACTGGACTGCAGCTTCACTCCTGACGGAGATGCAGATGTGATGGAGGCCAGCTGTTATTAACGCCTCTACTGGACTGCAGCTTCACTCCTGACGGAGATGCAGATGTGATGGAGGCCAGCTGTTATTAACGCCTCTACTGGACTGCAGCTTCACTCCTGACGGAGATGCAGATGTGATGGAGGCCAGCTGTTATTAACGCCTCTACTGGACTGCAGCTTCACTCCTGACGGAGATGCAGATGTGATGGAGGCCAGCTGTTATTAACGCCTCTACTGGACTGCAGCTTCACTCCTGACGGAGATGCAGATGTGATGGAGGCCAGCTGTTATTAACGCCTCTACTGGACTGCAGCTTCACTCCTGACGGAGATGCAGATGTGATGGAGGCCAGCTGTTATGCTAATGTGTGCGTATGCGTTGCGTATTGCTTAGGCGATGTATAATATCCAGAGGATCAACAAGATCAGGCTGTTGGTGTGTATCTAGCACAGCATTCACGATTTAACACACTTTAACAACACATTAGTGTGATACCCAGACTGAAAATTGCTAAATGATTTTAAATGGGTCAGATGGTATATTTTTCTTTCGGTAGAATATGTTTGGTATATATATATATATATATGTATGTTAATTGACAGTAAC
Source organism: Onychostoma macrolepis (assembly GCF_012432095.1). Classification (NCBI taxonomy): domain Eukaryota; kingdom Metazoa; phylum Chordata; class Actinopteri; order Cypriniformes; family Cyprinidae; genus Onychostoma; species Onychostoma macrolepis. Next base: position 16,637,636 of record NC_081157.1, on the reverse strand, counting down.
AATGTTGTGTTTTTAGTTGGGTATTAACAGTGTTATGAAATAACATTTGTTATGATTTAGTGCTGTATAAATAAAACTGAATTGAATTAACCATAAATGCAGATCTGCTTGATATATATCTAATGTAAACTTCATAAACAAGTTTTTATACAGTAAGACAATTTGTGATTATTATTTTTATTGATGGTCAACAAAATGGGGCCATTCAAAACCTTTATAAAGTCCTCCTTCCTCTGTAAACTATCTTCTAATGTCTGACTCAACACATGCAGGTAAGGGCTGCTCTGAACACCGCAGGCCCAGCGGACAACTCGTCTGTATGCTGTCAATATTGATTCTTATACCAATGGCATCAAAAAGTGTGACTTACAGGTAGTTGTGACCTACCTAAATATAGGCAACTTGTAATTAAAGAAGACAGAATTATTCATATGGTTTTCAAATCTTTAATATACTATGTATTTATACATACAAGTACTAAGCTCAGAGTAATAAATGATCTCTGCCCTGAACGCACTCATGTCTGCTGGCCTGGAGAGGTCTGTGCTCCTGTCTGAAGTGCATATAGGCGATCTGTAGCACATGGGTTCAGATCTGAATACACACAGACTCATGGGGACTCGCGTCATGGTGGGGACCTAAACTGAGGTCAGAAAGTTTCCTGTAAGGGGTAGGTTTAGGTGTAGTGTGTTCTAAACCGTTCCTAATCTTCTGCTACTAACCAAAAATACTGTATGTACATTTTCTACACAAGAAGGATACATACTGTTTAGGGCATAGTATAAATAGGCGAAATAGGATGCACCATACATATCAACAGCATTCGATCATTTAAAATAAATCTTGAGTTACAGTTGTCAAATAAACCTAAACAAAATAATTTCCTGGTGTATAGCTAACGTTACCTTCTGTCGTTGGCCTAGTTTCAGAATTTAAAGTTGGAGCCGAAGTGTGTGCTGTATCTGCTATAGTTAAATTCACAAAATAACTCTATGACACACAAAACTCAATTTGAATGAATGAATGAAGCATTTATATAGCGCTTTTATTGTGTATTGCTATACACCCAAAGCGCTTTACAATCAAGTGGGTGGGTCTCACCTCAACCACCACCAGTGTGCAGCAGCCACAGGACAACGGCGCCAGTGCGCTCACCACACACCAGCTACAGGTGGAGAGGAGAGAGAGATAGAGCCAATCAAGTGGATGGGGATTATTAGGAGGCCATGATTGACAAGGGCCAGTGGAGGGAATTGGAGAAGGGTCTGTCTGCAGACTGCAAGAGAGGGGCGTAACTGGAAGGAGGCGTAACTTGAAGTTGTCCAAATCACACAGAACCACGCGAGATGTCGAAACGAGATGTTGTCGGGCTGCGTTCGAAACCGCATACTTTCTTCAATAAGTACTTGCTTAACGAGCGCTAAAAGAGTACATACTCTACAGATTGAATGCATTAAATATGAATGCGATTTGGATATCATCCGCTATGTTGACGTTATTATGTGACCTTAGACCTTATAACAAGTGCAACAACTTAAAATATATGAGTGACAGGTTTAATTAATCTAAAGTATCTCGATACTGATGAAATTTGCTCATTTCGTGGTCTTGTTGAAGAAACAGCTTCCCTTTTATTTTGTGATTGTAATGCATTTTGTGTTGATTTAAGTTCTTATATTTGTAACTCCACTAATGTGATCCACAGTTTTATCCTTAAAGCATTTTTTTAAAAAAAATGTTATTACGAAAACCCAAAATTGTTATCTCTTGAATATTTAAATATTTTATTTTATTTTTCTTGTTGAATTTAACTTTTTTCATCCCTCAGGCTTCTAAAAGAAAGCATCATGATGAATTATTCTTAATGGCATATGGAGTAGTTGACTTGCCCTCTCATTCAGGTGGCCTTTAAAAGAAAATCAGATAAGATATTTAACCTTGTCACTGTGCTTTTTTTCTGTGTATATAATCTCATACATTTTTGTTTACTCTTTTATGCCATTAAGATTGTTCATTGTTAGATACAACCATCTTTCCCTGATCTTTTATGTAATAAAAAAAAAAATAAAAAAAGAGGGACAGGTGCACCTCATAGCATCACTAACTCGCCAATCTAGTACAGTTTTCCTCAGCGTTTGAAATGTCAGCACAAAGGATATGTCGGGCAGCTGCTCGGAGATCTCGCCTTTGGAGAAGACTGTTGATTTTATACTCTAAAAATGTAAGTATTTCAACTTAAAAATTAAGATTACCCCAGAATGAATTGCATCGTTTGCCCACCCCACCCCAACACTTACACGCAATAATAATGATAAGTGCTAACCAACAGACTTTTTTTTTCTTTTTCTTTTTTTTACTTAAAATGACATTTTAGTAAAACAAGCAAAATGTAATTTTTGTCGTGACATAGCTATACATGAATATACACTAGTTGAACAGTCGATGTGATATGGATATGTGGTGAGTTACGCGTCGTTGGGGAATCCTGGAGTGTGACGTATGAGGGGAACCCCAGTATTACAGCACAGCGTCACACAAGCCATGATACAGAGTTACAGAAACTAAGCAACCGAAAGCAATATATGTCTTCCTCAGATGTAATGTTAGTTCTGTACTTCAGCGTTGGGTAAAAGAGCATTATAATCTCCTTTGTGGTAGAGAAAGCTGCTTATATGTAGGCTACGGGAAACAGCGAAGATGTTGAATTAAACATACACACAATCAGCGTTTCCACATGTTTATACTGGCCCCGATAATCAAAACTTCTAGCGCTAGCTCCATTTCTGCAAATCAGTTTTTGTAAATGAATGACTTGATGCACATATGGCCTTCATCAACAGCGTCTTGCGCCACCTGCTGGTGAGCGGCTGACAGCAGCTGGAGATCATGCATCGGTGCTCTACTGCTATTCCTGCGGTTCCCGGATGTGCAGACTGTAGCGCGGTGACGTCAGGTACCTACGTCAGGTATGTGTTTACCGCGCATGCGCAAAGTGACGTATGGTATGTCTATAAAACGCATGCGCAGTAGCGCGGTGACGCCACGTACCTACGTCAGGTATGTGTTTACCGCGCATGCGCAAAGTGACGTATGGTATGTCTATAAAACGCATGCGCAGTAGCGCGGTGACGTCAGGTACCTACGTCAGGTATGTGTTTACCGCGCATGCGCAAAGTGACGTATGGTATGTCTATAAAACGCATGCGCAGTAGCGCGGTGACGTCAGGTACCTACGTCAGGTATGTGTTTACCGCGCATGCGCAAAGTGACGTATGGTATGTCTATAAAACGCATGCGCAGTAGCGCGGTGACGTCAGGTACCTACGTCAGGTATGTGTTTACCGCGCATGCGCAAAGTGACGTATGGTATGTCTATAAAACGCATGCGCAGTAGCGCGGTGACGTCAGGTACCTACGTCAGGTATGTGTTTACCGCGCATGCGCAAAGTGACGTATGGTATGTCTATAAAACGCATGCGCAGTAGCGCGGTGACGTCAGGTACCTACGTCAGGTATGTGTTTACCGCGCATGCGCAAAGTGACGTATGGTATGTCTATAAAACGCATGCGCAGTAGCGCGGTGACGTCAGGTACCTACGTCAGGTATGTGTTTACCGCGCATGCGCAAAGTGACGTATGGTATGTCTATAAAACGCATGCGCAGTAGCGCGGTGACGTCAGGTACCTACGTCAGGTATGTGTTTACCGCGCATGCGCAAAGTGACGTATGGTATGTCTATAAAACGCATGCGCAGTAGCGCGGTGACGTCAGGTACCTACGTCAGGTATGTGTTTACCGCGCATGCGCAAAGTGACGTATGGTATGTCTATAAAACGCATGCGCAGTAGCGCGGTGACGTCAGGTACCTACGTCAGGTATGTGTTTACCGCGCATGCGCAAAGTGACGTATGGTATGTCTATAAAACGCATGCGCAGTAGCGCGGTGACGTCAGGTACCTACGTCAGGTATGTGTTTACCGCGCATGCGCAAAGTGACGTATGGTATGTCTATAAAACGCATGCGCAGTAGCGCGGTGACGTCAGGTACCTACGTCAGGTATGTGTTTACCGCGCATGCGCAAAGTGACGTATGGTATGTCTATAAAACGCATGCGCAGTAGCGCGGTGACGTCAGGTACCTACGTCAGGTATGTGTTTACCGCGCATGCGCAAAGTGACGTATGGTATGTCTATAAAACGCATGCGCAGTAGCGCGGTGACGTCAGGTACCTACGTCAGGTATGTGTTTACCGCGCATGCGCAAAGTGACGTATGGTATGTCTATAAAACGCATGCGCAGTAGCGCGGTGACGTCAGGTACCTACGTCAGGTATGTGTTTACCGCGCATGCGCAAAGTGACGTATGGTATGTCTATAAAACGCATGCGCAGTAGCGCGGTGACGTCAGGTACCTACGTCAGGTATGTGTTTACCGCGCATGCGCAAAGTGACGTATGGTATGTCTATAAAACGCATGCGCAGTAGCGCGGTGACGTCAGGTACCTACGTCAGGTATGTGTTTACCGCGCATGCGCAAAGTGACGTATGGTATGTCTATAAAACGCATGCGCAGTAGCGCGGTGACGTCAGGTACCTACGTCAGGTATGTGTTTACCGCGCATGCGCAAAGTGACGTATGGTATGTCTATAAAACGCATGCGCAGTAGCGCGGTGACGTCAGGTACCTACGTCAGGTATGTGTTTACCGCGCATGCGCAAAGTGACGTATGGTATGTCTATAAAACGCATGCGCAGTAGCGCGGTGACGTCAGGTACCTACGTCAGGTATGTGTTTACCGCGCATGCGCAAAGTGACGTATGGTATGTCTATAAAACGCATGCGCAGTAGCGCGGTGACGTCAGGTACCTACGTCAGGTATGTGTTTACCGCGCATGCGCAAAGTGACGTATGGCGCCACACGGTCGGACGCCCTCCCACGATGGTTGATTGACAGCAGTGTTTCAACACAGACCCGCCCTTGCTCGTGAGCGAGCTGTCAATCATAGTCCGCGCGTCATTGTTGATATACGCTGGAGCTGTCTATGAGCAGAATGGCGTCTAGCGATTGTGGTGTTCAGTTCTCGGTGCAATAATGAACACAGCAGTCATTTTGATGTTCCTAAGTCCGAACCGCTGAAGACACAGTGGCTGAGTTTCGCTTTTGAAGGGAATATTCCCCACGAGCAACGTCAATGTTTTCATGTTTGCGCGAATCATTTTTCACCAGACTGCTTTATAAATGAAGGTCAGTATAAAGCTGGTTTTGCTAAGAAGCTGCTCCTGAAAAAAGAATCGGTACCAACTATTCGTGTTCCTGCTGAACCTCCAGAAGAAGTGAGTGTAACGTTTAATTAACCTTTATATTAATCTTTATATTAATCTTTGCAAATCGCTAGCACGCTTCACGATGTATGTGGCTAATGTTTACATTCAGGGTACATGCATGTTTTCTATTTACGACGTTCTCAATATAATGAATAATCCCACGTTTATAATGAACAAAACGTTACGGTTGCACAGTATCCTCAGAGACTCCCGCTGCCATTCTTCAAAATATACCCTCAACTGTTGTCAAGGCAACACTCCACGTGTGTTGTGTCAAAAACGCCCCACAGAACAGAGGGGCGGGGCGAGCAAAGCTCATTAGCATTTAAAAACACACGCACTAAAACGGTGTGCTGAAAACAGAGCTGTTTTTGAGCAGGTAAAATGAGTGTTTTCTTACAATACTAATGAGAATTTTTAATTAAAGTATATTACAAACTTTCAATTTAGACCCTAAAGAATCATATTAGCTTGTACAAAAATGGCATTATATGACCCCTTTAAGGTTTTAAGGACTTTTTGTAAGGATGCTTTGGTCTTAATCATAGACAATGTCATTGCAAATGTGTGCGATTTCAAACATTTATGACATGCTTTATGATATGTGTTAGTATTCGAAGTGACAGGGATTCTGGTGCTGGTCTTTAAAAGTCTTATTTCGCCTAAAATTATCCTTTAAAGATGTATTAAAATAGAGCAGAAATACTTATATTAATAAAGTAATGAATTGCATGCATTGCAAAAAATAAATAAATACGTACATACATACATGCATACATACATATACTGTATATATATATATATATATATATGTGTGTGTGTGTGTGTGTGTGTGTATGTATGTTTCTCATATTTGTCATCTTTTTCATTAACATTATCAAAAATTAATAGATACTGTAACAAATGTATTATTCATTGTTAGTTCATGTTAATTAATACATTAACTAGTGTTAACCAATGACACCTTATTGTAAAGTGTTACCTCTTAAATTTACCTTCATGTTCATATGACTTTTTAGGGACATTGTCAGTGAGACGAAATTCAGAGAAGAGGCCCACTTCATATGTCTAGACAGATAGTTCTTTAACTTCTTAACATGTAGTGAATACTGTAAAAAGTATTTGAGTGTCTGTCTCTCTTCTCATCTTTCTGTCTGTCTCATCTCAACTATCTGTTTTTTGTTTTGTTTGTTTTTTCCTGATAGACTGTATTGCCCTCAACTGTAAAACTTTCAAATTGTTCCAGGCTATGCTTTCTCAAGCCAAGCCAACCTAAATTTTGACTTGACAAACTTTTTTAATTTAGTTGGTTAATGCTGATTATAAATTAAACCTCTTAGGTACTTTACAGACAAAGCAAACAACACTCTTTTTCTAACACCATCCTATAATATTTAAAAATACATTTAAAATATTTTCCTTGTATGGCTCTTTTGCCTTTCCTCAAAATGATTTAATATTGTTTGTTCTTTTATGTAAATTAGGTGTCGTGAACTGGAGTGCATTTTCTGCACAATACAGACAGGAGTGCTGGGTGCCGTATTCACAGACCAGTGCCTACGGTGCAGTGAGATACTGTATTTAAAAACTGCACACCTAGGTATGTCGAGAATGGCAGGAGGGGAGTCCTGCATGGGTTTTATTCATTCAAAGAATTTGAGGGCTACTGCTCGGTTGATTGTTGATTGTGATGGAGGTGAATTTCAGAATGAGTAGATGCATGTTTATAGTCTATGGTCTTAATCTATATTTGTATATACAATTATATTTTCTGTTTTGTTCTTTGAAATAATAATTTTAAAAAAAGATCACTGTTATCAGTTTGTTTTTTTGGAGGCACCATGCATAAAATAGGATGCAGACACTGAAAATATACTGTATGTAGTCAATTGAATTTAAAACTACTTTATTGGCTTAAATATTTCACATGCAGAATTGCCAAAGCAAAAGAAAAATGTCCAAAATTATACTAAATAAATAAATAAACAAGAACAATGACAGAGGACAGATTAAAATAAGAAAGGCAGCAGCTATTTGCACTAAGTGATAGCAGGATTTTCTGCTATTTAAACTACTTATTGCAAACAGCAAATTGTTATTGTTAATTATCTGCACCTCAGTATTGTACTACAATATAAAACAGTATGCAATAATAACTTATTGAGTGTAAATTATAATTTTAATTCAAATTATTAAATGGATATCACCTTATTGGGACAATAAAGCCCTCCCTCACAACTTTTTGATTATTTCCTTAATTTTTATTGAAAATAAATGCTTTTTTGATGTGATTTGAAATTTGAAAAGGGAGAAAAAACTTTGCTAAAAGGCGGATTCGAACCTGGATCGATCGCGTCAAAATGTGAAATCCACGCGTTTTACCATCTGCGCCACTAGAGCTGACGACTGAAATTATCTTTTGTAATCTTGACTAGCCTAATAAGAAATATATAAGGTGCCGTTAAAGGGTAATATTACAATATACACAGTGAAGTAAAGTGCAACAGAATGTTAATAAATATACTACACAGATATTACAGAATAAACTCTGTAATTCCGTATCATTTTACCTGAGATGAGACATGGTTAAAATCATGTATATGTGCTGTATTACATTTTATTGTTTTATTTTTTTTCCACCTTAGCATTCTTAATACTTTTACATTTCAGTAGAGTATTCTGTTAAGTATGCGCATGCGTTTTTATGACGTGTTACGTCACGCACGACGCGACAACACCTACCGTCACCACGTAATGCAAATTACGCACGCAATGCGCATGCGTGTCATAGACATACCATACGTCACTTTGCGCATGCGCGGTAAACACTACAGTCTGCAGCGAGGGGTGTCTCGAATTTTCTGCCGAATTTTAACCACTGAATTTGTGGCAGCGAATTTGGAAAGTGAAATAAAATGACTGAAATTTGCCTGTCGAATATTATACATCGTATTTTTAAACAGATTGAATATTTTGGAAGTGAATTCTGGAAGGTGAATATGAATTATTGAATTTTTAATTATGAAATATTTTGAATTGAAATATTCACAGCTTAAATAACCAACTATGTTAAATTTCAGGACCTAAAAATGCAAGCCCTGGACATACAAGGCATTAAAATGCAAGCACTGTTAATTGCAATGCATCTTTTTTTCGATTTGTGGAATTCAGCATGCTTTATGTTTCAAAAACTATTGTCATTATTCTGCTTCCATAATGTGAATACATCAATTTTCAGTCAAGCAATTAATACATGAATTAATAAAATATACTTTATTTAATGACAACAATAAGAAATATGAATAAATGAGTAAAATAATGAATAAAAGCAAGCATCACAATAAATACATACAATATACAAGTCAACAGCAGATGAAACAAAGCTTCATTCAAACTTATTGTTCTAACAATCATGTATTTACAGACGGTGAACCCCACATCCTACTGCCACCTCAACGCAGATGTGTCAATTCTGCAGGTGCGCTGTGCTTCTCAATCTTGCTCTTCTCAATCTTGCTCTTCTCAATCTTGCTCTTCTCAATCTTGCTCTTCACAATCTTGCTCTTCAATCTTGCTCTTCTCAATCTTGCTCTTCAATCTTGCTCTTCTCAATCTTGCTCTTCTCAATCTTGCTCTTCACAATCTTGCTCTTCTCAATCTTGCTCTTCTCAATCTTGCTCTTCACAATCTTGCTCTTCACAATCTTGCTCTTCACAATCTTGCTCTTCTCAATCTTGCTCTTCTCAATCTTGCTCTTCACAATCTTGCTCTTCAATCTTGCTCTTCACAATCTTGCTCTTCACAATCTTGCTCTTCACAATCTTGCTCTTCTCAATCTTGCTCTTCTCAATCTTGCTCTTCACAATCTTGCTCTTCACAATCTTGCTCTTCTCAATCTTGCTCTTCAATCTTGCTCTTCACAATCTTGCTCTTCACAATCTTGCTCTTCACAATCTTGCTCTTCTCAATCTTGCTCTTCTCAATCTTGCTCTTCTCAATCTTGCTCTTCACAATCTTGCTCTTCACAATCTTGCTCTTCTTAATCTTGCTCTTCAATCTTGCTCTTCACAATCTTGCTCTTCACAATCTTGCTCTTCTCAATCTTGCTCTTCTCAATCTTGCTCTTCACAATCTTGCTCTTCTCAATCTTGCTCTTCACAATCTTGCTCTTCTCAATCTTGCTCTTCACAATCTTGCTCTTCTCAATCTTGCTCTTCTCAATCTTGCTCTTCACAATCTTGCTCTTCTCAATCTTGCTCTTCACAATCTTGCTCTTCACAATCTTGCTCTTCTCAATCTTGCTCTTCACAATCTTGCTCTTCTCAATCTTGCTCTTCACAATCTTGCTCTTCTCAATCTTGCTCTTCTCAATCTTGCTCTTCTCAATCTTGCTCTTCTCAATCTTGCTCTTCTCAATCTTGCTCTTCTCAATCTTGCTCTTCTCAATCTTGCTCTTCTCAATGGGGACATCGTTGACTTTCAGTAAACTTTCAGTTTAGCATTTCCTTTAGCATTTTTTTTTATAATTTCCCCCAACATTCGTTTCATTTATTTAATTAATTATTTTCTGGCACATTTAATTATTTAATATTTATTTATACAGGAATATGTGGATTTATATATTTATTTATGTATTTATTTGCACATTTATTTATTTATATATTATTTTGTGGATTTATTTGCGTATTTATTTATTTATTGTTTTTGCAGATTTGGTCCTCCATAACTTACTAAGGCTGAAGGTTTATCTAGGTTGATGTATGCAGCTTTGGCTTTACATTTGGAAAATAAAATTTGTAAAATGATAGATAATCTGTTATTTGACTTTGTTTGGAGAAATCGTACCCATTATATTAAGAAAACAGTTGTGATGAACACGTATGAAAATGGAGGACTACATTTTCTAGATTTCAATACTCTAAATGACACTTTTAAAGTTAATTGGATGAAACACTTCTTAAAATGTCCCTTGTCGATTTGGAATTATATCCCTAATTATGATTTTTCACAGCTGGGTGGCCTAAATTTTCTTTCTCTATGTAATTATAATATTGAAAAATTGCCTGTTAAACTCTCGGCATTCCACAAGCAAGTGCTTCTAGCTTGGTCTCTTATTTATAAGCACAATTTCTCTCCACACTCTTTTTTTATATGGAACAATATACTCTATAAAAACAAGTCTTTATTTTTTCAGAAATGGTATAACAATAGAATAATTTTAGTACGTGATGTTTTTAATGAAAGTGGTCTTCTTCTGTCATATTATGAGTTTTTACAGAAGTTTAACTTGCAGTTGTCTTTGATGCTGTTCCTTCAGGAGTCATTGCACTGTTTAAAGGTCTTGATAGAGCTCTATACACCGAACCACCTCTTTGTGATCCATTCCTAACAACAGTCTCGTACCACACTCAAGTAACAAACTGATTCGTGCTCTTTTTCAGAAGGAAGTTGTATCCAAATCATATGTTATTGCCTATTGGAGTAATTTTAATAATATTGCAAACTGGAAAAAAGGTTTGCCACATAAATACCTTATTGTGAACAAAGTCAGAGAAGTATCTTTCAGATTAATCCACAGATTCTACCCAGCGAATAGTTACCTAAAAAAATTCAAACCTGATATTAACACAATGTGCAACTTTTGTAATGTATAAGATGAAACAACTGTACATTTATTTTGGTGCAAATTTGTAATTTATTTTGTTTGCTCTCAATTTTCTTTGTTTTGGAAAGATGTTTTGTTTGGTTTTGTGGATTCAGATAAAAATATTGAGAAAGAGATTTATCTTATAAATCTATTACTTCTCCCAGCCAAATACCATATCCACAAGTGTAAATTCTCCAATAATAAGCCGCATTTTAAGGTGTTTGTTAGAGAGTTGAAACAATATTTTGTTTAGTATCAGAAAATTATAAGCCAAGAAAAACACTAATTTGTTGTGCCGTTTTCAGAATTCCCAGGTAAAATTATTACTTTATATTGTATTAATTTGTTAGTTTATTTATTTCGTTATATGACCCCTTTAAAACATTAGTATTTGTATCCTTCTTACATATTACATCGTTTCACTAAAGAAGACACTGATTCCTTAACAGGGCTTCCTTAACAGTTACTGTCATATTCACTTTGTGTAGTTTTTGAAGTATCATTTTTGGACAAGAGATGATTTAGTTTAGATGATTTATATCTTAGTTTGTGTTCATCTGATGAATCAGATATCTGATAAATCAATCATATATATATATATATATATATATATAATGTGTGTGTGTGGGGGGGGGGGTTGAGTTTCCCTTTTAATCCCTTTCCCTGCAATTTGTGTGTGTGTGTGTGTGTGTGTGTGTGTTCCACTGTGCTGCATTTTAATTGTTAATCTTGCACTAGATATACAGTGCCCTCCAGTATTGAAACAGTGAGGCCAATTCCTTTATTTTTGCTGTAGACTGGAAACATTTGGGTTTGACATCAAAAGATGAATGAGATGAGATATTAACATTTCAGCTTTTATTTACAAGTATTCATATCTGGATCTGATACACAACTTACAATATATCACCTTTTGTTTGAACCCACCCATTTTTCATGTTATCAAAAGTATTGGAACATGTGACTGACAGGTGTGTTTTGTTGCCCTGGTGTGTCCTATTAATTGATTATTCAAACAATAAATAGCACTGAATGGCTGCGCTCAGTTTCAGATCCATGCAGACTGCATTTATAGTTAGTTAGACGTGTAACCAACATGAAAACCAGAGAGGTGTCTATGGGTGAAAAACCAGAGAAGATGAAGCTGAGAGAAGATGAAAAATCAATCAAACCATTGCACAAACACTGGCAATAGCAAGTACAACCATCTGGAATCTCCTGAGGTAGAAAGAAACCACTGGTGTACTAAGTAACACACCTCGAACGGGTAGATCAAGGAAAACATCAGCAGTTGACGACAGAAACATTGTGACAGCTGTAAAGAAAGACCCTAAAACAACTGTTAGTGTCATCAGCAACAACCTCCAGTGGGCAGGAGTGAAGGTCTCACAATCTACTGTTCGCAGAAGACTTCATGAACAAAAGTACAGAGGCTACACCAGATGATGCAAACCACTCATCAGCGAGAAGAATAGGAGACAAGCCTCAAAAATTCTGGGACAAGGTTTTATGGACTGATTTTATGGACCAAAGTGATGGAAAGGCTAAAGTTTGGAGAAAGAAAGGATCTGCTCATGATCCCAAACATACAAGCTCATCTGAAACACAGTGTACACAGGTGTACATTATAGCACACATTACACAGGCAATGTAATGGCTTGGGCTTTCATTGCTTCTTCTGGGACAGGCTCAATAATCTTCATTAATGATGTAACACATGACGGCAGCAGCAAAATTAACTCAGAAGTCTTCAGAAATATATTGTCTGACAATTTACAGAAAGATGCAGCCAAACTGATTGTGAGATCCTTCATCATGCAGCAAGATAATGACTCAAAACATAGCGCCAAAACAACAAAGGAGTTCATCAGGGCAAGAAGTGGAAGGTTTTAGACTGGCCAAGTCAATCTCCAGACTTAAACCCTGTAGAGTATGCATTTTACCTGCTAAAGAAGAGACTGAAGGGAGCAACCCCCCAAAACTGAAAGAGGCTGCGGTGAAAGCCTGGAAAAGCATCAAACAAGAAGAATGCAAAAGTTTGGTGATGTCAATGGGTCACAGACTTGATGCAGTTATTGAAGGGCAAAGGATTTGCAACTAAATATTAAATCTTATTCACTTTAATCTAGTTTAAGTCAATCTGTTCCGATACTTTTGCTCACATGAAAAATGGGTGGGTTCAAACAAAAGGTGACATCTTCTAAGTCGTGTGTCAGATCCAGATGTGAATACTTGTAAATAAAAGCTGAAATGTTAATATCTCGTCTCATATTCATCTTTTGATGTCAAACCCAAATGTTTTCAGTCTACAGCAAAAATAAAAGAACTGGCCTCACTGTTCCAATACTTCTGGAGGGCACTGTATGAGTTTGACCTGCGCCATTGCATTTAGTTTAGTTTTCTCCCTTTAACCAAACTTCTGTGTGTCTGTCAGGAAAAAAAGTACTTCTACTTTTTTAATACTTGAGTACAATTTTTAAGTTGTACTTTTTTACTTTTACTCAATTATGTTTTTGGCCAGATACTTGTACTTTTAATTGAGTAAAATATTTGAGTACTTTTTACACAAAAAATAAATAAATAATAAAAAAAAAGGTCAGAATATGTATTAACATTTTTATATTATTTTCTGTTATTTTAACTCTAACTCCCATATTCTATATATTGTTAATCTTTTTACTTGCCAAATTTTGTTTATTCACAAATGTAGTTTTTCTGGTTGATTAGCCTATGATTCTTACGTTTTGTGTTTAATGGCCATTAATACACACACACATATATATATATATATATATATATATATATATATTCAAGGTCAAAAATTGCTTTCATTGTATAATCTTGTATAATTTCCCCCCTCTGGTTCATGTTATGTTATTTGCTTCTTTTTAGTTTGTTCATTTATTTTAATTTCTTCCTGGTATTATTTTTTATGTACGGTATTTTGTCCTCTATTGTTCATAATATTGTATAGGTTTGTACTAGTTATAAAGTATTTTGGCATTAATAATAAAAAATAAATACTCTGAGTGACATCATCACATGTATCGAGGAGGAGTCAGAGAGAGAGAGAGAGAGAGACTGCATGGGCTGGGCAGAGGAGAGCAGGTGGATCCTCGATGTTACTGTTGACAGTCGCTCTGAGACACAGCTTCAGTGCTCTGCGTCAGTGTATCTTCACTGGAGATGGATGAGGAGAGCTACGGTAGGACACGCGCTTCAGTATCTGATAAAAACGACACTGCTCGCGCAGGGCTGTGATTTACTGCAATGAAGGAAATACTGTACACATGCTGCATGTTTCTGGATTCGTTTTGCAGTGTTTGGATGTTGATTTCACATGCAGTGTTTTCTTTGTATGGGAAACACGTTTGATATCTCTGAGGATTCGTACGGTATGTTTTAAGTTTTGGGCATGTCTCAAACAGGTCCTTTAGCCTTAGAGCGGATTCTGAATTATTGAAGAGCGTTAAGCTCACGTACCTTATATTAGAATAGGCTATTAAACATGGGTAGAGCCAGCTAGTTTACTTAGGTGGACATTTGTTATTTAATTGTTATTTGTTATTCAAATATTTGTTATGTATTTAAATATATTTAAATATATATATTCAAATTACACATAAAAATGAAATTGCAATTTAGTAAATGTAAAATATACTCACTTTAAATGTAATATCCTAGTGCTGTCAAACGATTAATCGCATCCAAAATAAAAGTTTTTGTTTACATAATATATGTATGTGTGCTGTGTGTATTTATTATGTATATATAAATACACACGCATGTATATATTTCAGAAAAATATATTGTTTATATATTAAATATATTTATATATAATATAAATTGTATTAATATAAATATATACATGTAAATGCATGTAAATATTTTCAAAATATATACTGTATGTGTGTGTATTTATATATATACATAAATGTACACAGTACACACACATATATTATGTAAACAAAAACTTTTATTTTGGATGTGATTAATCGCGATTAATCGTTTGACAGCACTAAATCACACAATATAGGCCTAGTTAAAATCATAATCAAGTAGGCCTACATTAGGCTATATGTGTATGTTAGTCAACACATCAAAAATCAAGTATTGCTTTAAATCGCAACAAAAAAAATATTGAAACATAACAATTTAAAATGTGCTTTAAAGCAAGGCCTTTTATTTGACGTTGCAAAGTAGATTTTTTAAAAGAGTACTTAAGTAGTAGGATGATCTAATTGTAGTTTGATAGAATTGACAATTTCTATTTTTTATTTTTTTTTATAGCCATATATTTAACAAACCACTGCAAGAGTTTCTGTTCTATGATGTTCATCTGATGGAAAGACTCTTCTCAATTATTCATTGTTCAGTTTGCTGAGAACAGAATGCATCCCAAAATAGAAAAGTGGTGGCAAGTGCCTTTTTACAGGATGCCATCTGATGTAGCATCTTCATGGAAATCACATGGTTAATTGCATTTAGTTTGATTGATAGTTCACAGGGAGATTCTTGTTAGTTTGATAAAACTATGGAAAATTCTAGAAAAAAATCCAGTAGACTTAAACTGAAGGAGACCACAACAACCACATATAAACATCTGACACCCACCCACAATCCCTAGCATTGTGACAATGACGTTTGAATGAGAACGTATGAAATGTAAAAATCAGTTTATGATCCTGTAAACTAAAATGGACTTGTCTATTAATATAAACAGTTTTGTCCAGTACCTTCAATGTTTTGAATGACCTGAACTCACTAGACCTAAATGTACTTCATATGTTGCTGAGTTTCAAAATTGAGGTATTTTGTGACCTGCAAGTCAAGAATGAGATTCATTCGTTTAGTTTTTTTGCATACAAAAGTTATTCACAAGTCATAGTTGTGTGTCATTTCATAAATACGTTAGACTGTTAGTTGAGATTAATTCAACACTATCTCACTCGTACGATTTTGTACGATTTGTTTAGACCCTAGTGACGGGTATGTTTAGGGGCGGGGTTAGGTGGAGGTCATTCGTACAAATTCATATGAATTGTGCAACTCGTAAAATACATACAATTTAGCAAAAATGAAATGAATTTGTATGAGTGAGGTGGTACGAATTCAACGGGCTGGATACAATTAGTGTAAGGTTACTGTTGAAAAGTGAGCAAACTGATGAGGAATCAATGATTATATCATTTACATTTATGCATTTGTCAGACGCTTTTATCCAAAGCGACTTACATTGCATTCAAGTTACAGTTTTTACATTTTATCAGCTCTTGCTTTCCCTGGGAATCGAACCCATGATGTTGGCGTTGCTAGCGCCATGCTCTACTATTTGAGCTACAGGAAAGCTCAAATAGTAGAGCATATCAGCCTAAGGCTTCACTGATCCAGTGTGTTTCTGTCTGTTGTGAGGTCAGTGTTTGTAACTCAATACTAGAGGACACAACCTCAGATCATGCAGTGTTGACACTGACTCAAGCTCATCTCTTGAATGCGCAGGCTTTAAGACCAGGAAACCCAGCCTGCTGAAAGATCTTCAGAGCTTCAGATGCATGTAACATCTAAACCAGCACAAGTGAGAGTTTCAAAGTTGTTTTTGTAGGTATTTGAACTGCTGTGGGCCGAAAGCGTGAAGCTCTGGCCACCTAAGAGCTCTCTTCCTCCCACACGAACAACGCTATATTTCAACACAACACACCGTAAACTCACAAACACATGCGTGAAGACTGCATGCCACATTTAACAGTCTTTTAGTTCTGTCAGACTATTCAGATGTGTAAAATGTTGTCTAAAACAAACAGCTCCATGAACTAATGAACATTGTCCTTGTATATACAGTCATGACCAAAAATATCGGCACCCTTGGTGAATATAATCAAAGAAAGCTGTGAAAATTAATCTGCATAGTTAATCCTTTTGATCTTGTATTTAAAAAATTTACAAAAATCTAACCTTTCATTGGATAATAAGAATTTAAAATGGGGGGAAATATCATTATGACAAATGTTTTTCTCTAATACACATTGGCCACAATTAACGACACCCTTTTATTCAATACTTTTTGAAACCTCCATTACCTCTAAATTTTCTCCTGATGAGGTTAGAGAACACCTGACAAGAGATCAGAGACCATTCCTTCATCCAGAATCACTCCAGACCCTTTAGATTCCCAGCTCCATGTTGGTGCTGCTTCTTCTCTTCAGTTCACTTCACTCATTTTCTACAGGGTTCAGGTCAGAGGACTGGGACGGCCAGCAGAAGCTTGGTTTTGTGCTCAGTGACCCATTTTTGTGTTGTTTTTGAGGTTTGTGTTTGGATTATTGTACGGTTGGAAGATCCAAACATGGCCCATTATAAGATTTCTAACAGAGTCAGTCACTTATTGTTTTTTTTTATCTGTTGGTATTTGATAGAATCCATGATGCCATGTGTCTAAACAAGATGTCCAGGACCTCCAGCAGAAATATAGTCCCACAACATCATAAATACAGCAGTATATTTCATTGTACACATGGGGTACTCTTTATCCCTGTGTTCACCAAACCCATCTTGAGTGTTTGCTGCTAAAAAGCTCGTTTCATCTGACCATAGAAGCCAGTCCCATTTGAAGTTCCAGTCGTGTCTGATAACTGAATATGCTGGAGTTTGTTTTTGGATGAGCGAGGAGATTCGTTCTTGAAACCCTCCTGAATAACATGGTGATGTAGGGGCTGTTTGACAATTTATTTAAAGGTTTTCTGACCCCGAGACTCAACTATTTCCTGCAATTCTTCAGCTGTGGTCCTTGGAGAGTCTTTAGCCACTCAAACTCTCCTTCTCACCGTGCATTAGGACGATATAGACACACGTCCTCTTCCAGGCAGTTTCGTAACATTTTATGTTGATTGGAAATTCTTAATTATTGCCCTGATGGTGGAAATGGGAATTTTCACTGCTCTAGCTCTTTTCTTAAAGCCACTTCACTAATTTGTGAAGCTCAATTATCTTTTGCTGCACATCAGAAATATATTCTTTGGTTTTTCTCATTGTGATGGATGATTAAGGGAATTTGGGCTTTGTTTTCCCTCCTATTTATATTTCTGTGAAACAGAAAGCCATGGCTGGGTAATTTCATGTTCATAATACCCCTGGAGTGCTCAAAATTGTGAATCTAAATGGGAATATACTTTCAGAGATATTTTACTCATAAGAATTTCTAGGGGTGCCAATAATTGTGTCCAACGTGTATTTGAGAAAAACATTTATTTCATAATGATATTTCCCCCCATTTTAAATTCTTATTATACAATGAAAGGTTAGATATTTGTGAATTTTTTAATAAAAGATCAAAAAGATTAACAATGCAGATTAATTTTCACAGCCTTCTTTGATCATATTTACCAAGGGTGACAATATTTTTGGCCATGACTGTATAAACATGAAAATTCTGTCATCATGTACTCACCGTCACGTTGCTCTAAGCATGCATAAATTTTGTGTGTCTGTGCAGTGAGGTTTTTGAGCTCACATGAGATGAGATCAGGTGAGATCAGACCCTGCACCCCAGAAATACATACTTGCTGCTTGTTTATGAAAATATGAAAATGAATAAAATAATCTAGAATTCTAATTTGATTAAAGCATGGCAGAATATGAGATTGTGTGCAGTTTGAGCTGTTCTCTGCTTCTGTGTTGACAGATCTGTGTGTGAGGAGGACAGGAGGCTGCGTAGGAGGTGCTTTAGCACTGCAGAGCACAGCTCTTCCTTCAGAGAGAAACACTCTGCTAGCTGCTACTTTCCTACCAGTTTATGTGCCATAAATTCAGAACGCCTTTGAAATTCCAACACAGTTCCTGAATTTAAATTGAGGTAGAAAACAGGATGCTGGATTATAGTTTAAATTAATTTAATTAAGTAGAAAACCAAGACTGCTTGTAGTTTTAATGGTTTAATTACATTTTTCAATATGAGTTAATCTTAAAGTGATCATACAACATATTGGCTTTTCCAGCACTATTAGATTATGATTATCAATGGTTAGATAATCATAATATGCCGGCCAATAGAGATTAGTGTTACTAATTAAAAAATCTGAAATTACCACATACAATGTGAGATAAAAGACTACAAGAATAATATTTGGGGTAAAAATCATACAATTTTATTTTAATTGGGTCTCGAGTCCTGCTCCTGATACCTGCAGTTTAGCTCCAACCTGCTCCAACACACTGCAGTTTTCCTGCAATTTTTCTAGTGATTTTAAGCACATTAATGAGCTAAACTCAAGTCACCAGGATCCTGGTTGAAGAGCCCTGATTTAAGTTACTGAAATCATAGTTCTGCTGTATCAGCTTTGCATCTCTAAGAAGAGGCTGCAACATGAAGTTGAGCTGAGGACAAATGTTTTGAAGAAAAAATCCATAAGTTAATTATTCTCAGCACATTTTTGATGTTATTACACTTGGTGGCCTTTGAGGGGCGACATTGTAGCATAATTTAAGTCTCCTGTTTTGCATTTCATCAGCATTTTAGAATAGCCTACTAAAAGGAACTGGGGGAAACGCATTACTGCATAGACATTAATGTTATGATTATTAATGTCATGACTTTGAGATGACCCAGGATAGGATCTAAATGTGCATGGTGCGTGTGTATTTTTCAATGTGAATTATACATGAAACAGGGATATTCAGAGCTCTGCCATCTTTAAATCTTTGCATACTCAAATATTATATTGCATATAATATTCTAGTCCAAGAAGTAGTACCTTCTTTAAGAAGTATATTTGTACAGATTCATTCTTCACGCTCATGGAAAACATAAGTATAAGGCGATTTAAAAATGTTCCTGGCTATAATCATAACTAAATAAAATCCTACAAAAATACAGGAAAGCATGGACAATTCTTCAGTAATTACAACTTATTTCTAGTTATGTAGAGCTGGAATTGTAAAAGTATTTTTCAAGCAGAAGTAAAAATTGACTATGGTGGTTAGTAACTTTACTGGGAAGTTCAGTGTAGATTTAGTTGAAGAATTATAGTCAGACCTTTGCCCATGTAAGTGACACAAGTGATTCAAATAAAAACACAGACAAACAAGCTGTTAAAGATAACTTCTGTCATTTATTTTATCAACTTTAACGCATTGAAAATCACACACATGTGGAATATTCCAAAATGGGAGAAACAAAATAACAATGCGTCTTTACAAATGAGTTTTATGGGTGAAATTTCACATAGAGATGGAGAGTGGCAAAATAGCCTACACTGCATGTAGTTTTAATGGTTTAATTACATTTTTCAATATGAGTTAATCTTAAAGTGATCATACAACATATTGGCTTTTCCAGCACTATTAGATTATGATTATCAATGGTTAGAATGCCGGCCAATAGAGATTAGTGTTACTAATTAAAAAATCTGAAATTACCACATACAATGTGAGATAAAAGACTACAAGAATAATATTTGGGGTAAAAATCATACAATTTTATTTTAATTGGGTCTCGAGTCCTGCTCCTGATACCTGCAGTTTAGCTCCAACCTGCTCCAACACACTGCAGTTTTCCTGCAATTTTTCTAGTGATTTTAAGCACATTAATGAGCTAAACTCAAGTCACCAGGATCCTGGTTGAAGAGCCCTGATTTAAGTTACTGAAATCATAGTTCTGCTGTATCAGCTTTGCATCTCTAAGAAGAGGCTGCAACATGAAGTTGAGCTGAGGACAAATGTTTTTGAAGAAAAAAATCCATAAGTTAATTATTCTCAGCACATTTTTGATGTTATTACACTTGGTGGCCTTTGAGGGGCGACATTGTAGCATAATTTAAGTCTCCTGTTTTGCATTTCATCAGCATTTTAGAATAGCCTACTAAAAGGAACTGGGGGAAACGCATTACTGCATAGACATTAATGTTATGATTATTAATGTCATGACTTTGAGATGACCCAGGATAGGATCTAAATGTGCATGGTGCGTGTGTATTTTTCAATGTGAATTATACATGAAACAGGGATATTCAGAGCTCTGCCATCTTTAAATCTTTGCATACTCAAATATTATATTGCATATAATATTCTAGTCCAAGAAGTAGTACCTTCTTTAAGAAGTATATTTGTACAGATTCATTCTTCACGCTCATGGAAAACATAAGTATAAGGCGATTTAAAAATGTTCCTGGCTATAATCATAACTAAATAAAATCCTACAAAAATACAGGAAAGCATGGACAATTCTTCAGTAATTACAACTTATTTCTAGTTATGTAGAGCTGGAATTGTAAAAGTATTTTTCAAGCAGAAGTAAAAATTGACTATGGTGGTTAGTAACTTTACTGGGAAGTTCAGTGTAGATTTAGTTGAAGAATTATAGTCAGACCTTTGCCCATGTAAGTGACACAAGTGATTCAAATAAAAACACAGACAAACAAGCTGTTAAAGATAACTTCTGTCATTTATTTTATCAACTTTAACGCATTGAAAATCACACACATGTGGAATATTCCAAAATGGGAGAAACAAAATAACAATGCGTCTTTACAAATGAGTTTTATGGGTGAAATTTCACATAGAGATGGAGAGTGGCAAAATAGCCTACACTGCATGTCACTAAAATACATTCAAAAGCAACTAAATACCATTGTCATAGTAACATAAAAATATTAATAATAAATGGTGGAAATTCATGAGTTCATTGATCAGATGTGGGAACCTTAAAACCTCTAAAGAGCTGCTTCAGACTTTCAGAAAGTGCCATTTATGAATGTCATTGTTTGCATGTCTTCAGAGTTGCAGAATAAATGGCAGCTCAAAGGGAAGTGACAGTCAGATGCTGAGTTGACAGAAAGGGCTCTGCTCTGCTGTCCTGTGACGTGTTTGATGTGCAGCTGCAGCATTTTCAGTCCCTGACTTTGCAGCTCACGCATGACGTTTGTCCCCCGGCGTCTCTCTCCTGCTCTCTGTACTCATGATTTACACTCTCTTGTTGACTGTGACTGACAGACAGCTAGACAGTTGGCATGCTTAAAGCTTATTGGCTGAGGCATGTTATGTGTTAGAAATATGACCACTGGGGTGATTCGCAGCTGATGACAGGCACAGTTGGTCATTGAAGAGATCAACATTCAAGGACAATAGTGTTTCTTTCAGTAAGCCACTTGTTACACGTCACATTTCAGTGCATGTATTGCTTTAAAAAAATATTAAAAGGGAGGAAATAGTTCTGGCAGACAAATGCGCAATAGCTGTTTCCATATATGTTTTCCAAAGTGTCTGATTATAAATAATAGATAAAACAACAAACCAGCAGTGTACTGATTACCACCCAGTACCACGGTATTTCTGCCACATGTTGCCAAGCAACAGTATCGCTGATAGTATTCAGAGGTTTAACCAGGCATAAAGTTGTGAAAATGTCTTTGGAGGAGTAAATTGGGGCTGTGGGTAAGTGAGTTGTTTTGTTCATGTAATATAATGTTGATGTTAATGTGTGTGGACTTGGTGGAATAGATCTGCTACACTGCTGTGGCAGAGCAAGTACTGAGACTTGATGCTCCCAATACATCCATAACATGCTGCTGTGAGCATGTAAGAAATACTGCTGCTGCACATATAACATATGTATAACATACGTGAAATTACCCTGTAGCAGATCTATACAGGTGGAGCTGGGGAAGGAGGAGGGTTTCTGAAGTGCGCTGCGACTCCAATGGCAAGCACTAGACATGTATTTGAATGTTGAGCAGCGAGCTCATTGGCTGCTGATACAGAAAGAACCAATCAGCTGCGTCATGTGATAATGAAGTCATTGTGCCAGATTGAGTTTGACCTATCGGACTGCGCCATCTAGAGGTTCATGACTGAACTTTGGATTTTGCATTTCTTTTTATTATATGATTATCCAGTAGCCCACATGACCTGGAAAAGTCATTTCAGTTGTTCATTAATGAACTATTCATAGGACGACAGAAATGTGGGTCTAGAATGTACATGTGATCAATTCTAATTAAAAAAAAATCTTGATTTAAAAATGTACAGGTTTTAGAATAACAGACACAATTTTACCTTGGTGTTTGTCCTTTTGCTTTTTTGCTTTTGTGTTTGTGTGTGCAGACTTCAGAGGATCTAAGAGTCAGTGTGTGTGAGAGAAAGAGGCAGATTAGGAGCAGAGAAGTGGAGCGAGACATTATTAGCAGCGAGAGGGGAACAGAAGCGTCGCAGTTCTTACGGCAAGTTGAGAAAGAGGAAACAAACACGCAAACTGCATTGTGAAGTACTGAAAGTGTCAAAGAGAAGTTGAGATTATCAAGCAAGGCAAAAACGCACACACAAATATGATGACTTAAAGAGGAAGAGGACGAGACCCATGGACTACAGAGCAAACGCTGTGAGACACTGAGACATGACAGGCAGGCTGGTTTGGGTGTGCTTAGCTTGACCCGCACGCTGAAATTGGGGAAGGGAGAAAAACCGCAAACACAGAGCAGAAAAACATTCACCCTGAGATCATGGAGAGTGTTAGTGAATTGTGTGTGTCCAGTTTTCAAGCTTTCTTGTGTCCAACGTTACCAAGGAGTATTTCAGGTAAGAGCTGTCTAATCTTTTAGAGCATTGTAATCTTAACCAATATGTTTTCTATTGATTCTCTGGTTAAGCCATTGCTATCAAAATTAGTACTGCTTAGCATTGTGCTGTTACTTTATGCAACCAGATTTCAAAAATTTTGACTGGTAAATGATAAAACGAGAAAAAAATCCAGCTGTCTTGCAAAGAAGGAGGGACATATGAGACCAGAATATCATACAGACTTGGAGGTCGGCTCATTTTACCTGGACCAATAAGCAGCATTGTCAAGGCATTGGTTGTTCAGTCACTCATAATTTATATAATTTTGAGAAGATACAAGTTTGCAGCCTTCATGTGGAGTGCAACAGTATTCTTATGCATTTGAATCAACATGTCAAAGCAGACGGAAGGAGTTTGTTTCTGCCTAATGAATCTTTATGGTCAGCTTACAGGATCTTTATTCTCACAGGCAGGAGCTGAGAGAAGAGATCAGTTAATGCCATTAAGGACTAGAGGCAGATGTAATCCCTCAGACCCAGTGCTCAAGAGAGTTTATGAGAGTCTTCACCAAAAGCCTCAAGATCAACTTGAGAAACTTAGTGTTTGTTTAGGTCTCATTACTTGGTGTCTTTGTCTCTGTCTTCAAATTTACAGTAATTGTTCACCCAAAAATGAACAGAAAGGCAGATATTTTGAAGAATAACTGGTCTGTTTCCCACTCAAAGCTATGGATTGACTTAAGAAGACTTGAGTCATGTAGACTACTGTTATGAAAGCTTTGTGATTTCTATAGTGCTTTTGCTTTTCTTTTTAAACTTTGAAAGATCCAGTCCCTATTTGTTCAAAGTGTGTGATTGAAACTGAATATACACTTGTATTGCAGTTCAAATTTTAAAAAGTATTGTTAAAAACTACATTTGCAGTTAAGGCCACTTAAGGACTTCATGACTGTTACTTAACACACTTGATGAACTTTTAAAAAGTGAACTTTGTAATAAGGTCATATAAAAGTGCCTTAATAATATTTTGTTGTGCTTTAAAGAAGTACTTGTTACATATTGGTGTAGGCAAAGGATAAATATGAGACAAATATCTAAATGCAGCAGTTTTTATTAAAGAAAACCCTCAACACAGCAAGCCACAGGTGCAACACAGACCAGCTTAACATTAATGATAACAGACAAAGAACTGAATTAAACGGGGTATAAACACACAGGACAAAACGGAAACAAAACTAAAAAAGGTAAACACAATTAATAACTATGGAGACAAATAACATGGAGACTTCACACAGGGACTAAATTAAAAACCAAGAACATGACAGTGCACTTTTTATGAGGTGTTGACCAAAATACTAAACTAATTGCATTGACTTCAAACTATATTGCGACTTCATTTCATATATATATATATATATATATATATATATATATATATATATATATATTTATTTTTTTAAGTGCATCATTTCCATAATAAGCACTCATTTTAAATGTGTTAAAATATACTTCTTTTTCACAAGGGTATGGGAAACCAATCAGTACATTATTCAAAATGTCATAAATCCAGATCTTGAGTCTTTTATTGGTCTAAGTCTTAAGAGATGGTCTGGACTTAAGTTGTCTCAGCTTCACCAACACCAATGCTAATGCTAGTCATCAAGATAAACTCACCACAAGCTTCAAAACTCATAAGCAAAGCTTCATTCTCCTGCAGAAGCCACAAGTCAGTGTGATTTTTAGA
Source organism: Onychostoma macrolepis (assembly GCF_012432095.1). Lineage (NCBI taxonomy): Eukaryota > Metazoa > Chordata > Actinopteri > Cypriniformes > Cyprinidae > Onychostoma > Onychostoma macrolepis. Next base: position 16,612,373 of record NC_081157.1, on the reverse strand, counting down.
TTCATTTTTTAAAACTGCTATAGTCAGCCCACTTCATACTGTAAGTGACCTTGATTCTGTAAGCATTTTCCCATTCCTTTAGGCATTTCAGAAAATTCAAATAAAATAAAAAAAAGTTGCAAACCACTAACCAAACCAACAAGCTAGTGCATCATGAGGATGAAAATTCAAGTGTGTACTTATGAAGACTTGAACTACTAAGTCCACTGTAATGATGTAAACAAATCCGACTGGATTTTTATGACTCTTTAATGTGTTTGCTTATCAGGAAATACCAATACTGGCTCTTCTGCTTTTCTGTAACATTAGAAATGTTACCTGGTAAAGTTATCCTTGCGGTTCCCTTTTCTATGTCTCAAATTAGTTCAGGTGGAACTCACTTCAGGATTGTGGGTTTTGTTGTAGTACCTCACCAGGAATGTGGAATTTAATTACACAGGGACTCACAGCGGTAAAGAAAAACAGCGTTCTTCAAAAGGTGCAGATTTATTGCGTGCAATAGGTATTTGGTGGGGTGACATTGGCCCAGGGTTAATTCCAGTTACCATGTTCTCTAGGCTGCCAGATTAAGGCAGAGATTCTAGGATTTTGTCACTATGTTGAGTCAGAAGAATGACTCCAGGTCCAGGAAGAGGGTGTTTATGGGACAGGAATTTCTGAACTTGAATACTCTGGTTTGTAGGTTGAGCTGGTGTGATGTAAATGTACAGAGGACCACAGGGGATTTGTTCCTGTTGTGTTGGGAAATGGAGCTTTGTTCGTAAATTCCGTCATCTGGTGGTGTTACAGTTCACGTGAGTTCATGTTGCTAAACTCTGCGACTCCATCAGCTTTATCACCCTCCCAACTTAAACAAATGACGGCAGTGAGTTTGAACTAATGTGTGAATGCGGTCAGAAAGCCTTGCATGACTCATCTAATGGCTGGATACACTTAGTCATAGCTGAATTGCCGATGTAACTGTTTAAAATAAAGTGTCTCCTTCTTATCATGGCTAAACTGAACATACTAGTCCATTTTATGAGTTTACAATTGACAAGGCCTTAGTTTCGCTTTTCCTCCAGTCCAATGTTATTCTGTGAATGTTTCCTCCAAAAACATGACAACCTCCAGCTAATTAGTACAGTGAGTGTAATGAAAATGTGAAATGAGTCCCATGATCGTGTTGCTTTAATTGCTCCTGATGATTATTAGGAGATTGATATCACTCTAATTAAATCCCTGTGTATTTCAGTGCAGAGCAGGTGCTTTGAAATTATAGCTGCTGTCCACTGTGTGACATGGAAATTGTTCCTTACGTTTTGATTTTTGGTTGGAGACAGCTGGAGGCGGCTCTGAACTGGGAACAGATGAAGACAAGGGCTCATTACTCTAACTGCTGGAAAAACACAGAGGGTTGTGGAAGAGGTGGACATTCTAGATTTAAGATTCACGATTCAATACTTATTGTATTTGTCCTAGCTGCTTTAGATTTTGTCACACTGTGCTCACTAAAAATGATTATCACCACTTAACATATGAGAGACTGTCAGGGGGAGAGAGTAAATGTGTGCTACAAATTTTGTCAAATCTGATAAATATACATACCTTTGTGAAAAAGAAGTACACTTTAGTATACTTTAAAAAAAGAGTACTTAAATAAATGAAATAATATACTTTAAATAAATGTACTTAAATGCAACCTAAATGTAATTGTTACAAGGCTGACGAGACGAGAGGCATGCGGATCCATGTGCAGGCTTTTATTAGGCAGAGACGTGGTCATAACAGGCAGGGTCAAACAATGGCAAACAGGTATGGCAGGGACAAGACAAAGAGTAAAACTTAGGGCAAGCGTGGGTCGACGATCGGCAAACAGTATCCAAGGGGCGAGACAGGAGAGGTAATCCAATACGTTAGCGATAGTCCAGGCAAGGGAAAACAATCCGAACAAAGGCAGGGCTAGGCAAGGCAAGACTAGGAAAACTAACGGAGCTCTGTAGGGCAGCGATAATGCATGCAATACTCGGCAACGAGGGAGAGAATGTCCAGGGTTGAAATAGTGTGTGTGATCAGGTGTGCATGTGATTAGTGCCATGAATGATTGGTGACAGCTGTGTGCGTGTGATTGGTGAGATGGCTGATGGGAAATGCAGTCCATGTGATGTGTGGTGTGAAAGTCCATGTGGTGAGTGACCGGGAGTGCAGACCAGATTCGTGACAGTAATGTTTTCAAACAATATTGCTTGTTTTTTATTAATTTATGAAAATGTATTATAGTTTAAACTTATATTAAATGCAATACTAAACTAATATTAAACCATATTTATTGTTTTTACCCACAGGTAGGATTTAAGTACAACATTATACTATATGTAATTTCAATATTAGTTATATTATATTTGAAACATGCTTCTGAATGTACTGACAAGCATTTTTGGTTAACTAAAATAACAGTGACAGTGGTTAACAGTAATTTCTAAACAGAAATGTAATTTCTATGTTGTTGTGTATTTAAATATTTTGTAATTACACGTAATAATGAAGTAACCATTTAAAATATATTTAAAGGGGTCATATGATGTTGCTAAAAAGAACATTATTTTGTGTATTTGGTGTAATGCAATGTGTTTACGTGGTTCAAGGTTCAAAAAACACATTATTTTCCACATACTGTACATTATTGTTGCTCCTCTATGCCCCGCCTTTCTGAAACGCGTCGATTTTTACAATGCTCATCGTTCTGAGAAGCGAGGTGTGCTCTGATTGGCCAGCTATCCAGTGTGTTGTGATTGGCCGAATACCTCAACCTTGTGACGGAAATGTTACGCCCCTAACCGTATTGTGATGCCGTGTCCCAGCGCGACGACACAAAAACAATAAAACCCATTATAAACGGGGCATTTGTTGCATTCAGTGAGGACATAATTACTGATTATAATGACTTATACTGTCTTTTTACGCGTTGCGCCGCACCACGCCGTGTAAACATAACACCATGTCTGCATTTGTGATCGTAGAAATGCCAAACAAGCACTACTCTACACTGCTCAAAACTCACGTTTGAATAGTCAGTAGCAAATTCTTTAAATATCAAAACGTACTTACAGGCTGTGAGTCAGAAGCACCAGACTGTCCTTGCGACGTTGGAATGGCCCCACTTTATAGTGTTCACATCACAGCTATTCATAGTGTTCACATTGTAGGCTACTCTCTCCCAGGTTCAGAAAACAGTCAACCGTAAAATGCGCTGCACACACTCGAATATTTGCATTGTACTGTTCTGGAACAGTGTTGTAAATATAACTTAATCACTGATTTCTAGTTGTGTACTCATTCGCTTTCACAACGAAACACACAGTGTCTCCACAACATGGCGGCGGCAACAACAATACTACAGCGAGAATAAAAGTTACGCCTTCTTTCTTTGCGTATACATTTGGGCGGTGTTATGCAAATCTTCCCACACAGTGACTTAGACATGTGGGGGTGTGTTTAAATGAGGCGTTTTAGGAGGGCGTGGCAGAGTCTTAACCTTTATAAAGAATATCTCCTTGGGTTTGAGACTTTAATCTTTGAAACTTCACAGATCTTATCTATGCACAAACAGCTTGTAACACTCCAAAGACAAAGGAAAACATGAAATCTCATCATATGACCCCTTTAATGTAAATGTTTAAAATTGTAATGAAGTACTTAACATGTGCTTTAGTATATTATTCAACACATCTGAACAAGTGTACTTCTTAAATACATGACAAAAGTGTTTTAAAAGAGTGATTTAAAATGTATTTTAAAGTAAAACTTTTATTTTTGACATTATTACAAGGTGCACTTAAAGTGTGCTTAAGTGCACTAAGTCTAAGAAACATCTAAGTAAACTATCTATAAGTACACTTAAGTGGCCTTCAATTTCATTAGGGGCCAAGCACCGCAGGCACCTCTTGTATCCGTTTCTTCTTCTTCTTTTTCTTCTTCTTCTTCTTCTTCTTCCGCTCTTGAGTCTATGGCAGCCCATAGAACCACTTGTGGGAAAGATGTGAAGTTTGGCACACAGATAGATAACTTAAACCCTCTAGCACAGGGGTGGGCAAACTCGGCCCTTCCAGGCCACTTTCCTTCAGAGTTTAGCTCCAACCCTAATCAAACTAACCTGAACCAGCTAATCATTGTCTTCAAGACTACTAGAAGGATACAGGCAGGTGAGTTTTATCAGGGTTGGATCAAATCTCTGCAGGAAAGTGGCCTGGAAGGGCCAAGTTTACCCATCACTGCTCTAGCACCACCAACAGCTCAAACTTGCACTTCTGTTCATGCTAATAACTTTTGAACTGTAAAGTTAGAAGCAAAATTCATTTTTCCTCTTATTCATTGCTTATTCGAGGCGAATGCACACCAAAACTTACATTTCTGCAGGTCAAGATTTTTGGCAATTTTGAATTATTTGAAAAACCTCTTTTTTTCGAAATCATCCTAGACAGTTTGTCTGATTTTTACCAAAATTGGCTGAGATCAACTTCAGACCATGCCGACAAAAAGTTAATAAATATTTTTTGATAGACCCATCTGTTCTCAAATAACGTGCAAACGAATTTGACAGAGAGCACACCAAAATGGACGTGAGGCTATATCTCCACAATGCTTTCGTGTATTCAGTTCAAGTTTATTTGTATAGCGCTTTTCACAATGCAAATCGTTGCAAAGCAGCTTTACAGAAAATTAAAGTTTCTACATTATATTTAGTAATATTTATTTATTTATTCACTTTGTAACGCCATGCCAGCATCAAGGCTATTTTATAATTAGTAATAGCGTATCAGTGGTGACTATCTCAAGTTGATGTCCATATGGCAGAAATGTACGGTAAAAATCAAGCAGTTAGTTAATGTCATGTAATCAAACAGACGATGAACACTATTAACAGCAATGATTATATGAATGCGATCAAACTTATAGCAAAATTTGATAGTTTTGAATGTTGTCTGAGGGTTGTCATCATTTGATGTCTTCTGAGGGGTTGGCATCATCTCTTTTCAGGTGTGCGGTCATCTCAGATCTTCGTAAGGGCTGGATCCAGACCGAAGCTTCTGTAATTCCTAGTTGCCGCGGGATGTCAGAGAGAGTGTATCTGAACCCCGAACGTTATCAGGAAGGCTATTCCAGAGTTTGGGAACCAAATGTGAAAAAGCTCTACCTCCTTTAGTGGACTTTGCTATCCTAGGTACTACCAAAAGTCTAGAGTTTTGCGACCTTAGGGAGTGGGATGGATTGAAGTGTGATAAAAGGCTAGTTAGGTACGCAGGAGCGAAACCATTTAGGGCCTTAAAAGTAAGTAGTAATATTTTGTAACTGATACGGAACTTAATAGGTAGCCAGTGCAGAGACTGTAAAATTGGGGTAATATGATCATATTTTCTTGAGCTGGTAAGGATTCTAGCCGCTGCATTTTGGACTACCTGTAGCTTTTTTATTGAAGATGCAGGACAACCAGCTAGCAGTGCATTACAATAGTCCAGTCTAGAGGTCATGAATGCATAGCTTTTCTGTATCAGAAACAGGTAACATGTTCTGTAGCTTGGCAATGTTTCTAAGATGGAAGAATGCTGTTTTTGTAACATGGGAAATATGATTTTCAAAGGACAATTTGCTGTCTATTATAACACCCCAATTTTTGACTGTAGAGGAAGTAACAGTACATCCGTCTAGATGCAAATTGTAATCCAAGAGATTCTGACCAAACTTGGTACATGTCATCATAAGCATCACCTGAGACTACATGCAGTGTTTTGACACAGGTCAGGAGATAAGAAAAATGGCTCTTTTTGTTAATAATAGCTTCTGAACATTTTGTTCAAATCATAAACAGCAGAACAGCACCGCCTTTTGTTAAAAATGTACCACGAAATGTTAAAAAATGCTAATAGCTTTTGATTAATTTTGATTATTTTAATGAAACTGGTCTTGATAGATTCTGAGAACGTCGATACCAATTATGCCATATTCTGTCAAACTTTTCAGTAAAATCAGCTCAGATCATGCTGACAAAAATCTATCAAAAACTTTCTGATAGACAAACCATTCTTGAATAACACATCAATGAAATAGTTGGCATGATCCCAAGCTGATTCTGAGGGTGCAACTTTTTGGCATATCGCTGTTTATGTCATTGTCATCTCACGCTGATCACAACATAATAGTTTGTTAACAGTGCCACTTATTGGTCAAAAGTGATAAGCAATTAAATTGTATTCCAGTGTCTGTATTTGTGATTTTAAATTTTTTTTATAGCCATTTTGACTATAATAACCTAAATGTCTTTAACCACTCATTGTTACAGTTGGTCTGATGCTCCATGCCATGCTTAGCTCCTCAATTAGCCTCTGTTGCCGCTTGCAGCTATATTTTTCATTGTATCTCAAGTCCAGCTTTTCAAAATATAGGCTACTTTTAAATTTTGAAGTACACTATACAAGTGCACATTCAATACAGTTAAACTCACATCTTTTTCACAAGTGTATGATGAATATGCACTCTTCTAGTAATTTGTTCGTTCAAGTCATGAGCCTGCATGGTCCCTCTAGAGTCCAGTGATAAACAGTGCTTGAAGATGTGCCGTGTTGGCTGTCTGCCCCACTGAACACCTTTGGGAGGAACTAAAACAGTGAGCCAGACCCCATCATCATCAGTTAACATCAGAGCCTGACCTCTTGTGTCTTGCTGAACATTTAATTTCAATGGTATGAGGAGAAAAATGAGTAATCCCTTCCTTTGCTGCTGCTGTATAACAGAAGCAAACTCTTCTGGGGAGGTTTTCCACTAGATGCTGAAACATCCACCTGCATGTAAGACCAGCAATTAAAAAAATAGAATTAAACTTTGTCTCATCAGGTCAGAAATGGAGGAAACTTTTGACAGTAGACTTGTAATATGTGTGTGGGGTCTATGTCCTAAAGTGGGACATTGTGTCTCTGTGGGGCCCTTGCCAGGAAATGCCCACCGCTTTAATCTCTCTAGCAAGGTCAGAAACTGAGAGGAACCAGCTGGAGAGCCAAATCCAGGATTTAGTGGATTACCGAGGCTCTTATGGCAACAAAATAGCCTTTATTCCAATTGATTTCCTATCAGCATCGAACGTGAGTTATGAAATTTACTGTATGCTAATGAAATATGGCAAAAATATAGTATTTGATACACGTTCTCCTTGAATTTGTCTTTACTTAAGCCTGCATATACTTTAAATTTTTCTTTGGATTATTTGCTCAGTTAATTCAATTATGTCCTACAAATGTACAATATAAAATAAGCTACAAAACAAAAAAGCAAAACTGGTAATAAACTGGAGATATTTCTGTTATTATTTCATGCATTTTTAAACCTTTATGCTGTTATTTTTCTGTGACTACTTGATTGATTTGGTGTTTTTGGACGTTTGACAACAGCATGGTTGCTGAACTGCTGTTGTATGGAGGAGTTTTGGAAAATAACAGCATACGTGTTTGGAACAACATGAAAATAAATAATTAAAAAACAACATGACATGCAGTAGCCTACCTGAATTTCATTCTCTGTTTGTGTTGTTCCATGGCAAACGCCTCCTGAAAGCTTCTTTGAGGCTGGATCTGATATTATGTGCTGTGCTGTAAGTTTCCAGTAAGAGCCAGCAGAGGTCACTCAGTGCATTTCTCTTCAAGCAGATTTTGGCCTGTGATCACAGTGTCTTTGCAAGCTTTAATGTCAAATGGGATTCACTGATGTTTTTTTCCTTGTCAACACGAAATCAAAATTGACAATTGAAAATAATTGCTTTTTTAATATTTAATTTTTTTTTGTTCAAGATTGAGCACAAAAGAAGATATTTTGAAGAATGTTGGAAACCAATCAGTTGATGGGAGCCACTGACTTCCATAGTATGGAGAAAAAAAAATACTATGGAAGTCAATGGCTACCGTCAGCTGTTTGGCTGTGTGCTTTCTAATGGTTGTCTGATTGCTGGCACATGCAATAGGCAGATGCTGGATTCGATCTGTGTGAGAGCGTTCATGACATAGCTGGCCCTCGTTCCCACAGCTACATTCCAGCGTTCCCGACACTGCCTTGAGAAACAATACAAGGAAAAACAACATTCCACAAATAGCTATGCTTGTGCTGCTATGATAACAAGCCAACAATCACATTTACAAAGCCATTTGAGAGCATGCATTTGGTCGAGTAGAGGAATCTTGCAGATTTCGGAACATACAGACCTGTTTTGTTTTTAAAATAGGTTGCTAGTATTTGCACAAACCTTTAACCTAAGAATTAACTTGACTCATAATCTTGACTCATGATCATGTGGCGCGTTGAGGAGAGGTGTGCTAGACTTAGCTAAGAGTTCATATATGCAATATTCACTTTGTGAAAGATAAAATGGGTGAAACAGATGGCTCCATTTTTCCATTTTCTTCAGAAAATGTATAATCTGGAATTTTACGCAGAAACTGGTATTTACAGCACAGGCATTTTACACAATAGCAGTAGGCATGGAAACCTTAGCAACAAATCATATGTCAATTTGACTTTTACAGTACATAATATTTACATAAATCAGATTTCCAGCCCACACATCTAGACATCTAATTTGTATGTTGAATGGACTGCATAATTCTGTATTGCATATTAGTCTGAAAGTTCGCTTATTGTAAAACTGACCTGACATCCGAAAACAAGGATTTCTTGTCTTTCTTGACATAATTGATGTATGTAGGTCAGTTGACGCACTCGGAAGACATTCTTCATATGCAGTACAGCACCGCTGGACAGAGGACGCATTGTTAGACTGGGACACGGCCGTGATATTTGTTAAACTAGACAGGAATGCTCTCTAGCTTTTGTGAAAAATAAGTGTACTCGATTGTATCAAATGTGCACTTGTACTGTACTTGAATAATTTATTTCTATCAGTCTACATTTTAAATAATTAGATTTAAATAATCTTTTTATGTGAATTGAAAAAAGTACACTTGTTTTGATGTGTTGACTAATAGGCTACTAAAGCACATGTAAATTACTTTATTATAATTTAACTGCAGTGTGATATTTTATATTACATTCAAATTTAATGTATTTTAAATGTACTAAATTGCAACTTAATCATAGTAAATACAAGTTTCAATAGAAATGACAGTTTAGTTTACTGTAAATGCTTATCAGTACATTCAACAGTACACTTTTAGTATTTTCAATGACAATATAAGCAATTATGAAATTGCATATATGTACTTAAGTCCTACTTAAGTGGGTAAAAATAAGCAGTCTTAAGTTCAAATAATTGCATTTAATATAAATATGCTAAAACATGCTAGTAACACCTTAGCAACCTACCCGGGTACCATAGCAACCACCTAGCAACACACTAATATTACCTTAGCAACTACATAGCAACCACCCCGAGTACCCTAGCAAACGCATAGCAACACCTTAGCAACCACCCCGAGTGCCATAGCAACCGCCTAGCGACACCCTAGCAACCACCCCGAGTGCCATAGCAACCGCCTAGCGACACCCTAGCAACCACCCCGAGTGCCATAGCAACCACCCCGGTTACCCTATCAACCGCCTAGCAACACCTTAGCAACCACCCCGGATACCTTAGCAACCGCCTAGCAGCACCTTAGCAACCACCCAGAGTGCCATAGCAACCGCCTAGCAACACCCTAACAACCACCCCGAGTGTCATAGCAACACCGTAGCAACCACCGAGTACCATAGCAACCACCTAGCAACACCCTAGCAGCAACCCGGGAACCCTAGCAACCGCATAGCAACACTTTAGCAACTACCCCAGGTAACCTAGAAACACCCTAGCAACCACCTTGAGTACCCTAGCAACCACCCTAGAAGCCACCCCAGGTACCCTAGTGTCTGCTCTTCTGATAGACTGTATTGCCTTTAAAACATTCAAACTTTAATCTTTAAAACTTTTTTACATATTTCAAACTACTTAAACTGAAAACCTTCAAACTTCAAGCTTTTGAAAGTTTTACATACTTTCTGGCTAGGCTTTTTTAAGCCAACTTAAAGTTTGTCTTCAAACTTTTCTATCTAGTTGCAATTTACATTCATTTCACGCTTGAGCATATTCTTTTAAAGTATATTATTTCTATAATAAGTACTCATGCTAAAGTGTCCTTTTTTTTTTTTTTTAACAGGTGAATACTCACTAAAACACAGGCTTTTCCTCTTCCTTTATTTTTTTTCTCAGTTTCTGTTCCTGAAAGCACTTAGGCTAAAGAGGTGCCCTCCATCATTGTTACATCTTTATTTATTGTGAAACATGATACTCCTCTCATCTCAACACGCATGAGTGTCTGCCTACAAAGACTTTAGATTTTATCTCAAATGGGCCGTGGCAACTTGATTATTTACTACACTAATCTCTGTACTCATCACAATGGCTAGAAGTATGAAACTATATTACAATAAACAAGAAACATATCATGTTTCCAATTATACATCCAAACCCAAAATTAAATAGATGACGCAACAGGTGTGGTGTGTTTCTCCAGAACATCATTAGGTGTTTTGTGACTTAAATCTTACATAATTTAAGAAACTGTTTTCACTGTCCCAAATCTTCTATTTTTGTAGTGCACGCCCTTCTTTTATTAGCACGATGAATCAAATTAACTTGACCTTTGTTGAATTTAGCTTATAGGTAGAATTGTGCAATATGCAAGTCTACAAGTACACCTATAAAACAGATATGAAAAGGGATCATTCTGCCGAGTGTACCTTGTACATAGCCGATCAGGTGTTATCTGTCTTATGTTGCTCTCGGCTCAGGGACACACACACACACACACTTGTTCAGGGCCGTTCTCTGTCTGCGTTCGTCATTCACTCTCCCTGCCCCCACCTACACACACTCCTCACAGCCAGCACAGGGTGTGGAGGCGAAACTCAATACTGCGGCTTTGTCTCAAACCCTAGTAAGCTGCCTACCTAGACAGCATTTTAGGGCATCGTATGCAAGCTCTCGATTTTAACATCTCAAAACCCTCCAAAGTATTTTCGTGCTTATTGAAGAATGAACTCGTTAATTACGTAGGTCAGAATCATTAATCTGTCATGAGGAGTTTATGAGGACTGCTGTTGGTGTGACGCACATGAGTGGCTGTCAATGGCAGACGGTACACACTGCGAAGTTTTGGGAGTGACAATCAGGAGTGAATGTCCTAAATTATTGTTTTGGGTGTACTAATACAGGAGTCACTCCCGAAATGTGATGAGTGGTAATAGTGATAATAACCATAACAAAGATTTGGTTTCTGTAATAATAGCTGTAAAACACTTTTACCCATTTAAAAGTGATCAGAGTAAAGGTGTAACCTTTTGTTTATGTTCTGTATAGACTGCTGATTTTAATAAGACAGAGCCTATGAGAGATTTAGTGGAAATTATAGGAGTTAAAAAATTATCAGACATTTACCATTTGACAAAAAGGTGTCAGAGTTTAGCCTAAACTCATCTGTTAAATTGGCATGTTAAGTTTAAAGCCTAACATAATTGTGATTTAACGTTTTAATTATGAGATTATTTCTTAATTCGTTTTAAATAATTTAAATGATCTTGCTGCCCTCGAAGTTTAACAGGCTCATACATAAGGAAAGGTGGAGGATTTTTTTTTTTTTTTTTCCAAAGACCACACAAGCTCTCGGTGTAAAAAGTGAGCCAAATTACATTATATACTATATCACGTTTATATAATTGTTTAAAAATTAAAAATTTGTCATATTTACAAATACAAGCTTAACTTCAGATGCATTCATGCTCGAATTTTAGCGTGTTTTGGTAATCTAACTAAATCTGCCCCTGTTCACGCGCTGTATTGTAGGCGGTGAGTGATTGAGCCGGGATTTGAGTCACGGCCCGTGTCGGAAGCGGCGTAGGATCGCTCGTTTGTCCGCTCGGTCTCCGTACGCGCTCGGGATTGGCCGGTTACGGTTAAAGACACTCCCCTGTTCACGGACGAACGCCCTTCCTCGACCGCAATCCTTCCGCTCTCGACTATTATGTAAAATACCCGATTCTGTTCTCGAAAGTTGACGGTAAAGTTGAGTTGTAGTAGTAAAGCGCGATATTTTGAGCTTTCTGTTGATTTATTTACGGTATCGAGTGACTACTGACTCAGAGAGCGCGATGGTGCTGAAATCCGAGGACGGTGTCGGTGAGTGACTGACGATCGGCAGCTGCTACTTTTGCCGAACTTATTCTTCATAAAAACACGCGCTTTGAATGCTCTGCGCTGTTTGTCTGTGTTTTGAGATACATTAAAAATCAGTTGAAGCTTGTCAGCGCTTTAACTCTTTTAGAAGTTGACATTAATAAGTGTTTTTTTTCCTATAAAAGTTTTATGTCCACAATGTTTTTATTTTGATTTAGTTGGGAACAAACTAGTTTTAAATAAATAAATACATATTATGCCCTTACTCACGGTTCTCAAGCGCCACGTTTGACAAAATATGGCAAACACATAACTAAACACCAAAAAAAGTAGGTTGAGGGTAGTCAAATACCATTTGTAGGCTGTTATTCAGAATGAGTGTAGTAGTGCTCTGGCTCAAGGTCTCTGTAGACAACAATAATCCCTCATGTGAACTCTCCATCATCCTTTCTTAGTTGCGTATGCAAGATATGTTGTGAATTATTTATTGTGAATGAAAGCCTCACTGGTTTTGATGAGGAATGAATGTGTTTTATTGTTCCATGATCCTCTTATTTATTCTCTTATTGCGCAAATGCCTCGACAGTATGCTTTCTGCTACTTGTGCTTTATTACTGGAGAATGTTTGTGTTTTTGCATGCGTGTTAAACCTTTTTTATGCCCTCACTTCTACTAATTCTGACTTTTCTATCTTTCTTGCATTTTTAGGCTACCTGTAATGTTTAATTTGTCTGTCTTCCTAGTGTGACTCAGACAGGCTGCAACTTGTCCAGACTCTTGAAGTCTGAGGCAATATTCAGCATACCATGCACTGAATACATGAAATATATGATTTCTCTTTGAATTCCCTGCTTTTTAAGCAGCATGTTTCCTGAACGTTTAACAGTATATTGTAACGTGCTGCAGTCATGTGTGTTTGTAACACTTGTTGTCTGATGGTGAGGAATGTGGCTCAGCTGTCTGGGTTTAGTGAAGGGGGTTGGGATGTTTTCTAAGAAGAATGCTGAATGTTGATATCTCAATCTCGCACAGCCAGACTTTTGACTATTGAGTATCAACGTAAAAATATTCTTCACAAGTGTTTCAAGAACCATCCACAAAGGAAGAAACCATGTTAAACAGAATTCATTTTGGCCCAGTCACAAACCACAACATGCAAATTTGCTTGAGCATTTCTTGTTTACATGCTACAAACAATCTCATACGAAACTGTAAAAAGAAGATTGAGCCATTTTCATATCCATTTGCAAGAACTTCTTCAGAAGCATTTATATTTGTACAAACCCGTAAACCTGGAAGTATAGCCTATTCAGTTTCTTAAGCTTTCATAAAATGATGTTTGATCCCAAAGCATGTAGTTACTAATATATAATTATACTTATTATATGTTATTATTACTAATATATAATTATAATTACTGCTAAATTAATCAATGTGAATGTAACTCCACTTCATGACAGGACTGACTGTACTTCTCCCCACCTATTTCTACTTTTTAATTTAAATAAATATATGTGAGATATTGATTGGTGTGGATATTCAATATTTGAAATATATTGGTTAACAGATCATCAGTTATTGTATATCCAGATTTGTCAGATTCCAAAGTTTGACCAACAAATTTACATACATATTTATACTTGAGTACTTTACATATTGCAACATGGCTGGGTGTTGAAAAGTACTTCTGGTTAGAGTTCTTTCCCATAGTTAGGGGTGTGGGCCGTCTAAACCGCCACTTGAGAAAGAGACTTGACAGGAAATGTCACCTTAAACTGAACCCTGGCAGGAAGAAGCCTTCATCTCACTGCCCTTTAAAACGTATTGCAGCTGAGGATCATGGGAAATGCAGTGCTGATTAATATTATTAGCGTGTGACTTGAGTTAGTTGAGCTGCAGTGTAAAATGGGGTGGTATTGATTTTTATTTTCTCAGCTCAGCTCTGCTCAGTTTCCTGTCTGTGCACTGTTGATTTTCTGTTTGACCGCTGTGGTCACGTGACTTCCTGTCATGTGTGCGTTAGGCGCTGTGTTAAGCAAGTGAAGGGCATGTGGGAAGTTGACTCTGTTTCATATACAGGACATCGATGTTTATAGTGGTACATTTAGGCTACATGCACAGCAAGCATCTGTGATATACTCTTGACTGTCATATTAAATAAATCCAACCATTCATCCTTCAGTTTATAAAAAAACACATTTGTGTGGCAAATGTGATTGCCTACTCTGCTCTCGTGTTGTTTGTGTCCTCTTTGGATGAGGAGCAGACAGTGGTGGCAGCGAATTGTGTTGACAAAGTTCAGAAATTTGGAGTGGATGGAAAATTTTTAAATGTCATAGAGTTCATTCACGATATTGTGTGAATAACACACATTATCCATGTGTGACTGAGCACAAGTGTACTTTGGTGAGAGAGGAAAAAATGCAATTTAAGGTGTTTACATGCCTGCTTATTGTGATTAAAATCAGCATAGGCCACATGTTTTATTATGATTATGGTTACTACACTTATGAGCTTAATCGCATCAGTTTGATTAAAGTATTGTGTTTACATGAGGTAACATTTAATCACGATATTACCCAAATCTCATTATAATTGCAGCATGACGGTGCATGTAAATGTAGGCTAGTCAATGACTTCATTATCTGTGGTGCTTTAAAACAATTCAAGCTTCAGTTTCATTGTATATGCTTTACCCTTTACACAATATTTGCTTGTTTTTATAAGCTGAAGCTTGAAAGCATTGACAGCATGCTTTACATAGAGCTTAACTGTGAACTCAGAATGTCAATAGTATGAGGATGACGCTTTTCTGTTCTCACATGACATTACCCCTGTCCCACGAACTGGGGTTAAATAGCCTAGGCTATTTTTTTTTTAAGTCAAATAATGTTCATTGTTTATAGTATTTAATATCACCTTCTATGCGTTTTAGATTTAAGTTGCCATTGTCTGTGATTTTGATGCATGTAATAGCAGTGCTAGAGCCCTTCAAAACTTTTGGATGGTGGTTTTTGTTAAATGGGTCACTTTGGGTAGGCTACGTAATTTGTGCTTACGTTAGACAATGGTTTAACTGTTTTGTTGAGTAGTGCAGGTGCTGCATTACCAGTTTAACTGGCCTACATAAAGCCCAGACCTGAAACCCACTGGTTCGCTTTCACTGGATGTTCATGCTGCTTTTCTTCATACAATCAAAATGGATATTTTGGACATTCTGTTTGACATAGTTTTCATTTATAGGTGAACTATCCCTTTAGACATGGTTTAAAAACCAGAGGCTAAATGCCTCTTCGTGAATGAAACAATTTGGTCACACTTTATTTTCAATTCTCGCTATTAACAAACCATTAACTATGACTTTTGCCTCAGTAAATTGCTAATTTGCTGCTTATTAATAGTTAGTAAGGTAGTTGTTAAGTTTAGGTATTGGGTAGGATTAGGGATGTAGAATATGGTCATGCAGAATATGTGCAAAAATGTAATATTAAGAGATTTTGTGAATAATTGCTAACATTTCCCATGGTAATTGTCACTATCAGATCGAAAGGATCGCGTCTCATTCTGGCTGTATAGTCATATGTGGTGTTTACTCATCAGATTTCTCCTGTACGCTTTACATAAACGGCAGGATGTTTACTCTGCAGAGCTTCGGGATGTTTGCTCAGCACAGCGGCCTGTCTGCTCCGGGCTCCCCTTCACAGATCACACATCAGATCTGCAGCAAAATCCTCCGGTGCCCCATGATTGTTTAGCTAGGCTAATGATAAAAATAAGTTAGTCTGCATTCCTCACACACAGCTTGAAACAGTCTGTTATTGTTGTTCGTGTTATTTTTGGCTTATGTCTGCTGCACTGATTCCCTGGCTTTCACTCGCTTGTGTGAGTCGTGTGATATTGAATAAGAGTTTGTATGACACAGAAATGTGTAATCTCTCTGGAGTTCTGCCCTCCACTGATTTAAGAGCCTCTCAGGACACACTGAAGCTGACGGATTCCAGAAAGACACATTTAAAGCTGATCTCAGGCCTTGATGAGCTGTCATTCTGATCATGCACTTATTAAGTTTATCAGCGTACATGAGCTACATACAGTGGGCCCACAAATGGAGAGATGTAAAGAGAAAACGTAAAAAAAAAGACTGATGTTGACATGAACACATTTTACATTTGTACTATAAAAAAAAATTGAAGTAGTACTGTCAAACGATTAATCGTGATTAATCGCATCCAAAATAAAAGTTTTTGTTTACATAATATATGTGTGTGTACTGTGTATATTTATGTATATATAAATACATACACATGGATGTATATATTTCAGAAAAATATGCTAATTTTATTAACACGCGATTAACGCAGTGCACATTTTCTATTTGACCCGTGGCCTAGCCCGTTGTTGGAGAAATGGAGATGCACAGTGTTGCCAACTTAGCGACATTGCAGACGCCTTTAGCGCCTTTTTTCCCTTCTAAAAAGCGCCCAAACCTTATTTAGTTTCTTTAGACTCGCCGTTACTGCCGCGCGAGGTCTTGCTTTCCCAGCGCGCGCACACACTTCTCTCTCTCTCTCTCTCTGCATCTGCTCTGTTCAGCGAGCGACGGGGAGGAGCTACGCTTTCAGTTAAACACAAATATTATGCTGCCTCTCTAATTTTACATGCAAGTATAGCCGAAATCACATCACAGCTGTTGTCTTTATCTTGTGTATTTGATTTCATCAGACGACGGCTCGATTATCAGGATTTTTGTGCTTAACAGATTAACATCTTGGAAGGGAGATCTGGTTATGTGGTCTTAAGGGGTCGCGTTTCAATCACTATTTCATATTCATTCCGTTGTCTGACAACAGAAACAGTGAAATACAGTATATCAATGAAAACAGTTTTATTGAGAATTTAGCTGCATCAAAATACAGTATGTGGCACAGAGAGGCATATATTTAGCATGTTCAGAAGAAGTGAGCTGCCCTGTCATGCAAAAATGTAAACAGGTTTGCGTAAGTAAATTGCTCAGTGCAAAGAAAGAGAAATATTGGGAACCTGGTATTTCTTTTTTCATGTGTCTAGACATGAACAAGTTCTTTGAAAAACAATCATGACCTTTGAAACATGTCTAGTCCTCATGCTCTATGTTGACTATGGTTTCAATAATAATAAACATACATTTGCATAAAGCATCCATATTTGTCCATGCCCATGTTGATTAGAATATAAAAAATTGAAAAGTATTAATTTAAGGTATATTTAGAACAAATACAAATGTGCGATTAAGTTGCGATTAATCACGAGTTAACTCATGACAATCAAGTCATTAATTGCGATTAAATATTTGAATCGATTGACAGCCCTAATATTTATATATAATATAATCTAAATATATACTATATATAAAATATATACTATATATATGTGTGTGTGTGTGTATATATATATATATATATATATATATATATATATTTTTTTTTTAAATATATACTGTATGTGTGTGTATTTATATATACATAATAAATGTACACAGTACACACACATATATTATGTAAAAAAAAAACTTATTTTGGATGCGATTAATCACGATTAATCGTTTGAGAGCACTGCTTTGAATTTATACACTAAAAAAACTCAGCAGCTGTAGTTACCAGAACTTTACTGTAAATGGTAATTGATTCATTAATTTGGTAATATACCAAATTACTAAAATCTGTTTTTACTATTATAATATACTGGCATTGGCACCTACCTTAAAAACCCAGATGGTAAAGAAAAAGCCACACTGTGAATCAAAATTCATCACAAGTAGCTTTAAATAGCCACAAGGTAAATTCGAATAAATAGAAGGTGCTCTGTGTCAAATATGCAAATATAAAACAAAACTTAATGCAATAAACATTAATGTAACATCATAAGATCTTACATAAAATGTGCATAACTAAGAAACTTACGCTGCCAAAAACTGTAAATGTACCAGTATTTTACTGTAAAATTACATGGAATGTTCCATTTGATATAATATAGTTTTTCACTGTATAGAGTAAGGGAACTTACCATTAACCAATTAACATATTTGGAAACACTTTATTTTAGGGTCTCTTAACTAGTAACTTATTAGCAGTGGTGCACATAAGTGGTCCACAGGTCCGCATGCGCGACCAAAATTAAAAATGTGCTGTGTAAATTAGGGCTGCAACAACGAATCGATTAAATCGATAAAAATCGATTACTAAAAGCGTTGGCAACGAATTTCATAATCAATTCGTTGTGTCGCGCGACGCGAGACGCTTGATTATTAAAAAAAAAAAAAAACTTTAGTTGAGCGCGGAGCGGAGTGAACACACTCGGTCTCTCTCGCGCACAGATGGTAGCAGAGTTTGGCGCCTCATAAATAAATTTAAAAAAACGAGCGGAGGTAGAGGAAAGATACATGGCGGAGGCAGAGAAATCCGTGCGACCCAAGTCATCCAAGGTGTGGGAGCAGGGGCGGCGTTTGCGTATGGCAGAGTATGGCAGTTGCCATACCCTAGCCCAGTCAGGTGCTGTGAAAAATTATCCAAACTTGAGTCGCTTATAATTCGTTTTTATTATTTTAAATCGGAGAGTTTTAAAAATAGTAAACCAATGATAAGCACTAAAATAACTTGTCAGTAAAACTGTAACGCCATTGGATCATCGAGCTCTCAGCGAGACCTCGTAACTTCACCCGCCTCCGTTCAGATTGACGCGCGCGCACAGCCTGGAGAAGATGAGATCTCTGCTTTTTCGCAATGCAAGGGTGAATAAATAATTGGTGTTTGAGTAGTACAGCGTTTTCTTTACTCAAACACTATGTCAGTAAAGGATAATGTTTTTGTGTGTTTGAAGAGTGGAGAAGAATTAGTTATTTGCTGTCTATATACGTTTTAAATATCCTGTGCATTATGTGCATAAGCGCTTAATTTGAGATTTTGGCCAAGTGTATTAAACAACAAGAAAAAACTAAGCGCCCATATAGCTACAATCAAAGTTATATAACCTGTAAAAGTTGATGAAAGCATAATGCAATGCACTTGCTGCTTCAGATAACAGTTACAGCCGTTCTAATGACAGACAAAACACTCCATCTCCGTCATTCTCTGGTCAAAAACATTATTAACTCCATTTGAGCTTGATTTTCATATAATGTTAAGTGCAAATGTCTGATACAATACCAACGCTAACGACGCAGTGTTAAATTATTTAATTTTTTGCACTTTTCCCCCCCCCCAAAAAGTCTATATATTTGGCAGATGTAAAGCATACATGTGTCCATTTTTATTTTATTATAACAGCTCAGGGATGTTCAAGGAGCAACATGTTTGTGCACTTTCTAAAGATTTTAGTTCTGTTTTTGAATAAAGGGTTGGAAATGAATGCTTTTCTTTTTTCTTTTTCTTTAAATCCGATTCATCGATTAATCGAAAAATTAATCGACAGATTAATCGATTATTAAGATAATCGTTAGTTGCAGCCCTAGTGTAAATAAGTTCTGACAGCGTATTTGCGTATCGACATGGTTGACAGCTGTTAATGCACAAATACCATTTTAGATCGACAAACTGTACTGTATAAGATTTCTACCAAAACTGAAAGCATAATCTAGGCTACCTGCTGCCGTTTTCAAAGCAAAACTGTCTGTGACATTTCATTCACTGACGCTACTTGCCGGCAACCCGCCAAAATAAAGGCTCCCTGATTTTACGTTTGAAAATGATGAAAATTAAAATTAAAATAATGATAATAATAAAAATAATAATAAACATATTAGCATTTTATTTTTAAGTTTACTATAAAATAATTGCATTTGTATGTAATACTCCCTTTTTATTTTAAAATAAAATAGTATTATCACACTTGATTATTTAGTTTATTATTTTTAGTTAGTTATTTTATAAAAAAACAAACAAAAAAAAACTAAATAAAGTGCAATAATATTATTATCACTATTATTAATACATTTTTTTTTATAGTTATATTTTATGGGTCACACTACATGCCATAGCCCGTTTGAGGACCAAACCAAATCTCCAGGTCCTCATATGAGAACCAGGCTGAAAAACTTATGTGCACCCCTGCTTATTAGCATGCACATTACTAGAATATTAGCCATTTGTAGTAATTAAACACATATTAATGCCTTATTCTACATGACCTTATTCTACATCCCTAATCCTACCCAATACCTAAACTTAACAACTACCTTACTAACTATTAATAAGCAGCAAATTAGGAATTTATTGAGGGAAATTGAATAAGTGTTCCCTATTCTAAAGTGTTACCACATATTTTTACTGTAGAATTATGTTCTTTTACCATTGAAATTATGATTGATTTTAGTGACCAAATACATTTGTAGGGACTTGCATAGAAATTAAACCCATGACCTTTACATTGATAGTGCTATGCTCTGTTTGAACTACGTCAGCGTTACATTTACACTACAAATAGTCTGTGCGAGTGACGTGAATGTGACTCATTGGCCTGAGTGAGACCGATGACATTTCCTTCCCTGCTTGCCCTCGTCATATGAACACAGCACTTCACACACCGAGATAACGTGGCTCTAAGATAATGCAGCTTTGCAAATGATTAAACAGTAGTGAGAGACACCTAAATCAAGTAAAACTCTGGTTGGTCAGATTGTATGTCCTGAGAGTTTAATGTGGAATGTGCTGTGTGGACCAGAATGACAATATGAGACTAAATTATGAATTAAACATTATAAAAAAAGCTCATTGTTCTCTTTGTCCTTTGGCTGGCACTGATATAACTTGAGCCACGTAACGGGATCCCTCTTGTGGACAGTGTATCTGCTTGATCTATAAAAAAAATGGGGTGAGCAAATTAGGAGTGAACATCTGCAAGAAAGACTAGAGAATGACCACTAGATGGGGCTTCCTTGTTTGTGATGGCATGATGTCTGAGAGAGAGGAGGGAGGAGAGAGAGATAGACAGAGTGTGGGATGGAGAGGAGAGGAGTGTCTACACATGGACTTCAGCAGTATGTGAAATGTGTCTTCCTGTTCCTCGGTTTGCTCTCTCTGCTGTTCTAAACACTCGACTGCCGCTTCTTACCTGGATATGTAGTCTGGGTTGAGTTTATCTGTGGTTGTGCTGCTAACTTGGAAGATGAAGAAGAAGAGAGAGTGAACAGAAGTGGACAGATATCAGAACGACGGATTGATTTCACTAAAAATTGCAGAACCGGGTCAGTTTGCTGTAATACTTAAATGGCTGGACTTGGCTGGGATTTTGGAAATGTTGAGACTTTGTGATGTTTCAAGTATGACGTTACATTTTCTTTGCTGTAGAATGAATGCGAGTGTCTGTAATATGTACTGTTTTATATATTGAGTGGTTTGATTGCATTCAGAAGGATCATTTGTGGACTCGAGTAAACTCTCTGCGGTGATTAGTGTCTGTTGAGCATGTGAGGTTAGTGGCACATGGCTTCTCATCACAGTCATCTGTTCCATTCCTGATGCGTCTAGCAGTCACTGACCAACCATCAGCTTCATTTCATCCATCCACAGGAGTTATTGCATGTCTGTGAGGAGTTGTATGAGTACTAATTACACTCATTCATGTTCAGATGAAGAATGTAAGGACAGAAAATATGTGGTCGGCAGGTATGTTGTAATATATGTAAAGATATTATTGCAGGTATGTTTTGTCAGGAGATTTCTGAAACAATCCTCAGCTGTAGCCAAACTCAGGCAGAAAAGTGCTGTGAGGAAAGGTATTGTCTCATTTATCCAGAGGATAGTTGCAGTGGTGGCTTTATGGAGTTCAGTGATCAATGATCTGCCCACTGCTTCTGTGTTCGTCTGCCAAGCAGTCCCACGCGGCCCTTGGAAATGCTGGACTCTGTATTTTTCAGCAGGTCAGAACCGGTCCTCGCTCCATTAAAGTGAGGCCAGTGCCTTGAACAATGACCCTATACATGCAGTGAATGTGTTTCTTAGTACTTCAGTCTCTTAGGGTCATGCTACCAGAGGTCAGGTATTGGTCAGTACCTCTGCAAGTGCCATTCTATGTGTTATGCTTTGGAAGTACAACCAAAGAGATAAAAACATGATAGTATTTGGCACATTCAGTTCCTGAGTTGTTGCATTTCTAACATTGTAAACAGCTGCTGCTAGTTAACAGAGGTATTCACACTGATTAGGCAAATGTTTCACAGTTTGGACTCAATAGTACAATTTTAAAAGGACCTAGATTGGGAAAGGGGTAAAACTCAACCAAGCGAATAAACCATATTTGCAAATAAACACACGGAAACACAGAAGTGTCTTTGGGTGATGACCAGTTTTTTTGAGTAGGCTAAATGTTTAATGTTTACAGGCTGGCAGGACAGTGGCCCCTTTACAGAGATTTAAAACCAAGCAGGTTCTACTGAAGACACTATGCAATGAAATCAGCTGTATTTGAGAAATAAGGACAAAATGAATGCAGAGACAATGCAAAGGTATTTTTAAAGGGTTAGTTCACCCAAAAATTATGTCATTAAATACTCACCCTCATGTCGTTCCAAACCCGTAAGATCTTCATTCATCTTCAGAACATAAATTAAGATATTTTTGATGAAATCCGACAGCTTTCTGACCTTGTATAGACAGTAACACAACTACCAAGTTCAAGGTCCAGAAAAGTAGTAAGGACATCGTTAAAATAATTGTTAAAATATGTGACATCAGTGGTTCAATCTGAAGTTTATGAAGCTACGAGAATACTTTTTGTGCGCAAAAAAAACAAAACAAAAATAATTACTTCATGACATGCGTAGATTGTGGTGAATGCACATTGAAGACTGACACAGAAGATACCAAATTGTTGAACAAAGTCGTTATTTTTGTTTCCTTTGCGCACAAAAAGTATTCTTGTAGCTTCATAAAATTACAGTTGAACCACTGATGTCACCATTTTAACGATGTCCTTACTACTTTTCTGGGCCTTGAACATGGTAGTTGTGTTGCTGTCCATGCAGGGTCAGAAAGCTCTTGGATTTCATCAAAATGATCTTAATTTGTGACAGAATTTTCATTTTTTTGGGTGAACTATCCTTTTAACAACAGTGGAGCAAGTTGAGGTGTGGTGGTGAAGGTTGAGCCCTTTTTGTCCCCACAAGGAGTGAGCCATAAGCCATTGCTTCAGTATTCCACTCAGCCAGCAAGTAGACATTAACTGCCTTCCATCCATTCGTTTTCCAAACCACTTGTACTATATAGGGTTGCAGGGATTCTCTCAGGCAGGGAAACACCCTGGATGCACAGCCAGTCCATCACAGTGTTAAAATGTCTTTTGGATTATTGGAGAAACCAAAGCACCTGGAAAAAACCCTTGCAAACTGCACTCAGTAGGGATTCGAACCAGGGACTTTCTTGCTGTGATGTTACAATTCTCCCTACTAAGCCACCATGCTGCCATTCACCACATTCTTTCAAAGTGATTCACTGCACACTTGTATGGACAGTCTCCCTTGTGCTGCCAAGAGTTAAGTGCTAAGGGACTGACAGCTTGTGTCCTGTTTTTGGAGAAGGACCTTCTGGAACATTCTACTTTCTGGTCCTGAGCTTCTGAGCTTCTTGGTGGATTGTACAACTGTCCTTGCTCCAATCCCTGAGACAAATGTCTGCTAGCATCTACTTTCATTATCCAGTTGATGTCTGTTGCCTTAGCAATGTAATTCTGTTACAATGATCAGGAATAATAGCAGGATCGCTTGAAGAGGTTGTATGTCTCTGCAATTTCTGCAGCTCATTCATTACATATTACATTCAGAGAACTTGAACTTATTTATGGGATTTTTTTTTTTTTTTACCATAGAGCCTTGGGCTCCCATAGGCACATGCTAAAGTGGGTTAGATCCAAGAGAGGAGATCCTCGACTATTAATTTCCTGACTTTGAGAGGAGAGTTCTCCAGTGGTTCTGGGTGGAAAATAAGCGTGTGCCAATTCTGACAAGATGGAAATTGGGCTGGGTCTTCAAGGGCTTGTTTATGTCAAGAGGCTCTCGGTAATTGCGGTTTTCTTTGCTGGGTTATGGTGCCTCTGCCCATTAGGAAGATCTCCACCCTTCCATTCACTCTGAACAACTGTAGAGCTGCTTTAGCGACTAATCAGAGCAAAACGCTCTTCACTGTTCCGGCCTTAAATAAGGACCACACAAACAGGTCAATAAAAACTCCTGCTGCTGTCAGCAGCAGAACTCAGAGGGGAGATGTGAGCATGCACACTAAATATGTCAGCGAAAAGCCCATGATAAACCAGGTCAATGAATAAGCAGAAGAGCATGTTCTGGATAATACCCTGATCAAACCAGCTGAGCTGTTTCACAAATCCAGAACATGGGTGTTTGAGACACGAGTCGAGAGATGCTGGTTTTGGCACTTTGAATCTTCAGTTTCTGTTATCAGTTAGAGATACATTGGTTTAGTTGAAATATGTTTTATATTCATATGCAATCACTATTTTAAGCATGTCTGAGGCTACAGTGGGTTCCAAAAATCTGAGACCACTAATGAAAATGCTTTTAGGCTTATTTTAGGCTATAATGTTTCTTTTCATCATATTCCATGTTTTGCTAAAACAGACCGATATTTATCTGGCGTCAAATAAAACCCAAAAACATTGGCTTCCAAAATAATACCAATGTTGCTAAAATATTATACTAAATGCACCAATGTACAAAAACAATTTAATTTATTAAACATAATAATCAGTATTAACAATTCTTCTGCTAAATAATAAAGTCACTGTTTACATATTAAAAATATCTTGTTGTTTACTGTTAAAATTAAGCTTGTGTAATCAGTGTTTATTCAATCAGCCAATTTAGACATAACGTAAATAACTTTTTAAACCAATTTATTGAAATTAAAGGTCTAACAAACACTTTCCAGCACTACTTGAAAAAATCTAGTTGAGATAATAGAATAATTACCCTGTATTAGTCTTCAACATTGGAAAATGCTTAGTCAAGAAAATACTTAGGAAAATGCTTAGTCAATGGTATTTGAGCAATATAGACACACAGCAGCTGTTTGTAACTTGTATCTGATGTACAATAATTTTTGCTGTCTGCTTTATATTGCATAATGTTATTTCTTATATTTAATTAACTATCACCTTTTAAGTAGCGCCAATAGTTTTACCATTTACTGCAGTCGTTCTTCTAGTTATTTACCTATAGTGGTTAATCAGTTGAATGTCTTGCACTTTGACAGAAAATGCTTTACTTTTGCATTGCAAAATAAGATGGATAGGGACAGAAAGAGCTAGATGACTGGTTTTGTTTGTGACTCTTGACACTTTAGCTGTGTGTGTGAGTTCATGTGTGGGATGTTATAGCGTGTGTGGGTGATTCTGATTAACAGCCTGACTGTTCCAGTCAAATTACTCCATTTGAGACATGATCTGATCCTGCAGCCCTAAAATTTGAGATTGACTCCTTTATCAGTTTTGTAGCTATGCTACATCGCTCTTAATTCATGTCAAGTAATTTAATTTTTAAAGGCATCTTTTCAGGAAATCGTGCATTTACATATTACAGCCCCTAGTGAGCAAGTCCGAGGCGGTTGTGCCAAGGAAAAAACTCCAGGAGATGTTTAGGCAGTGGAGGGAAAGAACCTGTGTGGGAAACCGGTCCTCCTGTGGCATTACAGTGAAATCATGCTCCTCATGTGGGTTTTTTGAGCAAAGCAAACACTGAGCTCTCTCTTCACCTCATTTCATTGTTCATTGCTGAAGAAAGCAGAACTGTGACGTTTCTGTGTCTGTAACTTGCATGACTTTGAGGGGTTTTCCATCATCAGACTGCATCAGTACAGGAGTCAGAATACAGCAGTGTATGTGAAGTGCTTCACCATGTCTTTCCCTCAGACTCTGAGAACTACAAGGGTTTTTACATGGTTAAATTAAGTTTCTTTTCAAATCAGCTTTCATTCATTCTGTGCAGTATTTGTGTCACATGTTTTTTTTTTCATAATTAGTGTTTTTAGGGTCATACACTTTTTACGGTCATTATGCCAATGTTTTTGAGGTTTTTAGAGTGTGTCAACCCAGTATGTGCTATTTTATTTTTTTTATATGTTTTAATTCATGGAAATAAGTAGGTCATATAAAACTGTAGCTATATTTTGTGTCTGTCTCAGTAATTTGAATTATTAGAACAATGTTATTTATCACCATCATAGAATTATTTTGCAGTTTTAAGTTTTACTTAATGATTTTGAGTTTTATTTGTTACAGTAGGAAAAATCACTGTATGATCCCTTTAATTTCAGTCGTAACTGAATGTTTCTGCTGTGAAATTAGTGGTTTTGCCCACTGAGTTTTCGGCACCCTCACAGATGGGGTTTGAAACAGTGATGGATTGCCATGGGTACAGGAGGATACTGTGAGTGAAATCTAGCAGTCACATGGTGAATTAAAGTTTGTGAGGACACTGTGGCGTCTGGCTAGAGAGCAATAAACCCATTTCTGTGATGCTGAAGAAGGCATAATTTAGGCAAGTTTGCTGGTCTGCTGATTTTCATTGATTTGTGCATTGTCATTTGGATCTGTTTGAGCCTCTTGACGGCATCTGCAGGTATTTGCAGGTCTTTTTATTTACTGTGCTTTTTTACTCTCTCTTGCATGTTTGGAGCAGGTTACACTTACCTAAGCAAACTCCTCTTCATCCAATTACAGTATTATAATGCATCACAATGTTGAACCGTGGACAGGAAACCAGGCCTGGTTGTTGTTTCTTTACAGTAATATGTTGACGATCGATGTGTGTATGTCGCTGCTGTGTTGATTTACCATATCACCCCTGTTAGCTTGTAATATCAGCTCTACAACATTATCAAAACAATTCGAGTTATTTGGCTGACAGAAAAACAGTTTTTTTTCATGTTTTTATTTTTCTTGTCCTCAGTGCCTGACGACCTCACGCCTGAGGAGCAGAAAGAGCTGGAAAACATCCGCCGGCGAAAGCAGGAGCTGCTGGATGACATTCAGGTAATGAAGAACTGGGGTGAATCATTCATTCAGCTCCAGCTCTAAATGTTTTGAGCTGCATGTCTAGTAGAGGCTCTTTGGTTTCAAAGTAATGTTTGAGGGTTTTTTAATTTTCTTATTAAATCATTGAATGTTTGGTAACACTTTAGTATTGGGACCAATTCTCACTATTAACTAGCTCCTTATTAGCGTGCCTGTTATTAACATATTGGCTGTTTATTAGTGCTTATAAAGCACTTATTCTGCATGAGCATATTCTGCATCCCTAATCCTACCCCATACCTAAACTTAACAACCACCTTACTAACTGTTAATAAACATCAAAATAGGAGATTATTGAGGCAAAATCCATAGTTAATGGTTTGTTAATAGCGAGAATTTAACCTTAAAATAAAGTGACCGAATGTTTCAGTTTTTAAGAGAGCATGTGAGCTGTCTCTGCATCTGTCCTCCACTCAGTTTAGCTGAATATCTTCTGATCTTTTATTAAATGTTTATTTACACATCAGAGATTTGCTGAAGCAGGGAGTGCCCTAACAAAACGACATTGAAACAGAAATTTCGAATACCTATATTATGGTGTTTTGGTATTCAGTATTCTCCCAAATGTGATAAATTTCTGGCAAGTTACAGTAAAACAAAGACTGATGTCCCATATTTTACTCTTGATAGTTATTTTGAAAGGTTTTCTTTGGCATTTGCATTCTGTATTAATGTGCCAATTTGCTTAAAAATGTATAAATAAATAAAGGCATTAGTTATATTATCATTTCATCTTATTTCCCTGCTGCTATTAAAGAACTTCAGGAATCTGAAAATATATGTGGCATAAGTGGTGGTCATGTAGAATCTGACCAGTAATTCACTAAATATGAACACAATTTGTCCAAATAGGAAATGACTCAAGCTGACAGGAACAGGGCGGAATTGTTTAGGAAAGGACACTCATACATGAGCTAAATGTTGATCATTTTCAGCTCTGTTACTATGACACAATCAAATCGATTCAATCTGTCATGGCACTGACCTCCAGTATACTATATACTCACTTAAAATGACTTTTTCCATGGGAATGTTTAATTTCTTACAGCTTAACAAATTTAAGAAAACTTCCCTGCCCTCTCTAAAACATATTTCTACATGTTAAGGTCTTCTGACAGAAGTGGTTCTGTTCTTGAGGCAGTTTTCCGTTGGGAAGACGAACGTCTGGGAAAACCAAAACAGCCTTTTCTTTGCTAGTGAGCTTTTTAGACATATAAACAGACAAGAACAAACACTTGAGAGCAAATTTCACCACCATACAGTTGATGGTTAAACAGGAAAAATGAACACGAGGAGGGAAAGCTCTTCATTGTGTGACCTCAGGACCAGTCTGGCTCCAGACCGTCACTAAACTCTTGGCAGAAGAGATGGGCTTGTACCCTAACTCCATTAATCTCTACAAACACATGGTGAAATAATCCAATTTTGATGTCTCTAGTTTTTACTCTGGGGCCTTTCTCCAGTTGTCCTCCTTTAATGACATTTATATCAAACAGAGCAGTCTAGAGCAAACGATTAATTCTCTGGAATTAGATTTGAGCCGTTAATGTCAGGCCTCGGTGAGGTGGGACAGGTCACATGCAGAGACCGCCACAGCACTCTCTTCTAGTAGACCTTTACACATTAATCATGCGCAGATAAGCATGTGTTTAAACAGTAATGTAGGAGAAGCCAACCTCGACTGGTTGATTTTGTTACTTTATGCTGAATTTCGCTTTCTTCGAAGACAGAAAATTACTTGCTGTTGAAACTTTCATCATTCTTTGTTGGACATGGTTACTGTAAATGGGGTTGTTTTACTCACAACACAACAGAATGTGCATGTCTCTTTGTTTCATTTCTCATCTTTATCAACCACTGTAGTAGTGTTGTTATCTCTGGAGTCTCTTTTGACTTGAACCATCTCATGTCCTCTCACCACAGCGTCTGAAAAATGAGATAGCCGAAGTGACTAGTGAGATTGAGAACCTGGGTTCCACTGAGGAGAGGTGAGTGGGCGTCCCCTGACAGACTACTCATACGCACCTCACTTACACTGACATGCTCACTTTGTGAGTCATTCCTGAGGTCAAATCTGACTAGTATCTTAGCATCTAGCTGCACAATCTACCATTCTACATAATTAAGCACAATAGAGAATTTCCAGACAACTGTCAGCGTATTTCTGTGTGTGAAAGAATGTAGAGTTTCAAAAATGATTCCAGGAGGGTACAACGGGGCTAAAGGTGTCTTTGATGTTATTTTCATCTAAACCACTAGATGGCACAAAAACGTGGCGTAGCACTTTTCAAAACATTCGCTTTTCAAGATGCACGTGTATATTTGTCTGATCCTTGATGCGATCGCGCGCAGCAGCGCAAAGTTTATTCTGTGCTTATTTGATCTAATATTTTATGTTTTTTAAAATGTTGTAGATTTAAGTAGCAAATTAGAATCACTAAAATTAGTGCATATATTTTGAGACAAAGGTCTTCTTAAAACAATTTTCAGTTTTGTTTAAGATAATTACAGCAACAGTTTTTAAATAAGGAAAGAATATGTAAAAGTACGGTATTTGGGGTAAAAAGCGCCTCTGCTGTTGGGGCTAAAGGCGCACGGTAATTAACATGATAGTTAATAGATCGCTGACTTTTCCATTTGTTGATATGACATGGTTAGATTCAGATGATAAATATAATATATTATGTTGGGTGTCCATATTAGTGATAATCACCGTGTTTAGAATGAAGCCATCATATTTAAAAACATGATAATTATCATATAAAATATCATTTCTTGTTACTACTGTAAATATATATTCAATTATTATTGGATCGCCTTCAATGCTTTCAGAATCTTTACTTATTAAAATGATTTTGTTTCTGTATTTTAAAATATATTTTTATATTAACATATTTTAATGAATTAATTATTTACATTTTTAAAATAAGCAGAAAATAGTACAAACTTTGCTAAAGTGATTGTTTTGAACAAGTATTAATTTAGACATTATTTAAAAAAAAAAAAAAAAACGTTATTTTAGCAGAAGTATTTGTATCAATACCGTGTGCCTTTTACCCCTTTAGGCCCTCTTGCCACCTCATACATTTATACGATTTTTAAACAAAATAAACAACTTGAATGATTTATTTTCACACAAAATCTGTTGCTCCATTAATCTATTTACGTATTTATTTTTTTCTGCAATTATACATTTTAGGCACAGTGAATAGCACAGTTTTTCTTAAGGTGTGCCTCTAGCCCTGTTGTACCCTACTCTTTAATTCTGATTCAAAATGAGAACCAAATTTCAATTCAGGTTCACTTTTGGATCCATTTTTGGAGATTATGGAGGATGTCAGTCAGTATGGCTGTATATGAAATAAACCTTATGAAATATTTTGTGAAAGGGCATACAAAACATTAAATGTATGTTTAAAAATCATTATTATCGCTGCAGGAAAAACATGCAGAGGAACAAACAAGTGGCAATGGGCCGCAAGAAATTCAACATGGACCCCAAAAAGGTGATTAAGCAGAATATTAAAGCATATTCACTGAGTGAATTTTGTCTTTTTTTAAAGGCTAAACACCTTCAATGCATGTGTTTTTGTAGGGAATCCAGTTCCTCATTGAAAACGACCTTCTGAAGAACACCAGTGAAGACATTGCACGCTTCCTCTACAAGGGTGAAGGTCTTAACAAGACTGCAATAGGAGACTACCTGGGAGAGAGGTGAGTGTGTGGATATCAGTGCACGTCCATTGAGTCAGATAAAGGGCCATTCACTCAATAGAAAATAAAATGACGGAACCCAGTAGTAATAGTGATGTTTGACTAATGCAAGTCATTTTTTCAGGGTTTAGGCTTCTAAGAGGTAGAAGTAGCTTCAGTCTATCTTTGATGTCTTTGTTTCTTTAAGATGCTGAAATTAGCAACATTTCACTGGCTAAAAGGTCCATTGTGTCCACTGTCAGTAGTATAGAGATGCACACAAAGCTCCGCTCCCACAGAAGTCAGCTTCATCCCAAACAGCATTCTGTTGGTCAGCGCGGTGAATTCATGATGAAAAATCTGTGTGGGGAAATGTTTTCTTCCTACGAAATATTACCGATCACAGATTCCTATTGAAAAATGCAATGCAAAATTTCGCCGTTCAATGGTAAATGTGACTGCAAAGTGTCTCAAAAGATAAGTCAATCCTTTGGTTTGGTGTTGCATATTTGCATTAGCTAAATATAATTTGAATCAATAAAATATAGCTTACCTATTGCGTTAGAATCTCAAAATTCATATCGCAGAATAATTTTGACTTTAAAACTTGTAAGCAGCATTATATTACTTCTATACCGTTAAATCCACCATTACTAGAAACGTTAGTTTAGTTTAATATTTGTCAGTCGGTCTTTGTGCTCAATTCCTGGAAACGGGTGTCATCTTCTTACTGTAATTCGTACCGATATACAGTATAATGTGGATTGCTCTGTAAATCCCATTTGCATCTGTCTTTGATTAGCTTTTTATCCTGACTCTAAGCTCATTTGACTCTTCATATTTAAGGAATGTTGACTCAAACGGGACTAAAATTCAGTAATTCAAAGAGGCGTGCTATTCTAGTTCACTGGGCAACACCTAGTGACTTGGTTGCATCTGCGCAAGAATTCCTTTTTTTCCCTCTTTGTCTCATCTTGGGTTTCATTCCCACCGCTTCCTTGTTTTCTCTATTGCTTCACTCTGGGTGTGGCTGCTGAAAAAGTCGGGAAATGGAGAGCAGGGCTCTATAAGACAACAGATCAGATTGTATCTCTGAGCATTTCAGCTCCTCTGGCAGGGAGGGGTCTGCAGTGCTTTGTTCAGTTAGTGCACTGTCACCAGATCACTGGGAAAAGGGTGTAGAGAGGACAAGATAGCCATCATCCCCATGAGGGATATCACATCCTCTGCTTGTAGAGGTTAAATGGCAAGGCTTTGAAAAATGGTGCAGTGCTGAATGATCTCACACCCACTTTGTCTTGAATAAGTCTTGTGCAAGAGACTGAATTATGAACTTTTATCCATACATAAGACAAATTTGCTTATCTTCATTGCTTGGAAATGAGCAGCCAGTACATTTTTCGAAATCTCTCCTTTTGTGTTCCATGAAATAATGAACAGGTTTGGAACAACATGAGTGTTATTAAAAATGACAGGATATTTATTTGTGATTCTTTAAAGGGATAGTTCACCCAAATGGTTCATTTACTCATCCTCATGTCGTTACAAACTCTTAAGACTCATCTTTGAAACACAAATGAAGATATTTTTTAATTAAACCTGAGTGGTTTTTGTCTCTTCATTGAAAATGAATTCCACCAAAACTTTCAAGCATTAAAAAGTTCATAAAGACATCATAAAAGCAGTTCATATGAATCAAGCAGTTTAATCCAAATCATTTAAAGAGAGAACTTATTTTTATGATGAATTCATTCACATATAAATAATTAGCAATGCACATGTACAGAACACTTAAATATATGGTAAGCATAAGATGAACAAATATATTATAGGTCTGGAATAATAAGAATTATGCCTTATCCCTTAAAACTATTAAGTGTACTATAGGTGGCTTTGGATAAATGTGTCTGTTGAATGCAACTTACTACTTGCACTCATTTCCGCTTTGTTCAACAGGGATGACTTCAATATCCAAGTCCTTCATGCCTTTGTGGAGCTGCATGAGTTCACAGATTTGAACCTGGTTCAGGCTCTCAGGTAAAACTGACTGTAAAATCCAGTGTGGGCTCACTTAGTCTCACTGTCTCTATTGGTATGTTCCAAATGGCATACTGCCTACTACCTTTTCATTATATACAGTATGCATAATGTGTGGAAATAATACATTTGTAATTTATGAAAGACCTGCTATATTTGCTACTGTGTGCAGTGCAGTATGCAAACAACACAATTCATTGGATACAGTATCCCAGTAAATCAGCTGTGATATCAGACCACCAAGTATGCAACATAATGAGATCATGTGGCAAAAGCTGCTGTTTTAAATATTTACAAAAAAAATACTGCTACATGATTACTGTAATTACTGTATAAAGGCAGTACACTGACATTTCATTGTAAATATAACCAGTGTATTTTACAAGAAGTATGTGTAATTTAATCTCATTGCTTAGTGTTTTGATCCTGACGTGCACATCTTACTTTGAATGTCCTGGTATATAATGCGTTTTAATATCATTATGATATTTGTCTCCACACAGGCAGTTTCTCTGGAGTTTCAGACTTCCTGGAGAGGCCCAGAAGATTGACAGAATGATGGAGGCGTTTGCCCAGCGCTACTGCCAATGCAACCCGGGAGTCTTTCAGTCAACAGGTGGGTCTGCTTTACATTTTAGCCTGTGTTCTGTGTTCAATCATGCGTTTATAGCATTTTCAAGAAACATGAGCTGTGTTTTACCAATACTGTTTTCCCCAATCATGCTCACAAATTGAGAGTTTGAAATATTGAATTGGACAGATGCATTCTTCTCTAAATAAATTACATTTACCAGTAGCCTATATTTCCAACAGTCATGTTTGCCCTCAGTAACTTCACAATCATACCACTACTTATTAGCATTCATTCGACTTACAGTATGAACGTGAAATATTTAAATGACAGTGATGGAAAGATGCTGAATGTCATTGTGAATGGTTGTGACAAACAGTGTGGTTTTTTTTTTTTGCAGACACATGCTACATTTTGTCCTTCGCCATCATAATGTTAAACACCAGCCTTCACAACCCAAACGTAAAGGACAAGCCCGCAGTAGAGCGTTTCATCTCCATGAACAGAGGCATTAATGATGGAGGAGACCTGCCAGAAGATTTGCTCAGGGTTGGTCTCTTTTCACTTCTTTTTATGTCTGTAGATGTATTTATATTGTTGTGTTAATGTTTTTTGTTGTATTTTTTTCTCCATGTGTCCCCAATGTATTATACATCCTTACCTTAGACCTGACTTCCTCATTTCTGGTCCTAGAGAGCCAGTTTACTGCAGAGTATAGTTTTAGCTCACGCTCCAGAATCATATGCGAGTGTATGGCTGACTGAATGAATTAATAAATGAGTGAAAACGCATATTTGCACAAAAATATTTCTATAAATGTTTGGCTCCTTAAATTTACATCTTTTATGGTTATGTACTGTATATCTGTGCTTGTCCCTACCAAATGTATTCTGATATTTACAAGGTAATTGTTTTATGTCAAGCACACATTTTGGAACAAGGAGAAGATATAACTATTTGCAAATGGTGCGCAAACCGTAACCGTCTGATATTCAAAGAGTTATTGTCCTACATTTTCTAATTCGCCCTTCTCTCATATCTCTTTATTCGCCTGTCATTGCTGTCATTAGGGGTGTAAATGAAAATGAACGATGTGATTAAATAACTAAAGTGCAGAGTAATGGCAAGCAAAACAGAATAGCAGGAAGTGAAAAAGCATGTCTTAGCTTGCCTTGTTCAGAACAAAACTTTAATTATCATGTTTACAGGAATAGTGCAATAGCGATTGTGTAGACTGTAAATGTCTCTTTGGAAGAATATGCTTCTTGGTTGGAATATAATGTGTCTTCAAACATGTTTATGAATGTTTCTAACATGACAAATGAAAAATTGTAAAAATATAATCACTGATTATGTTAATGAATAAATATTTAAATGTGTAAAATAAAGTTAAAATAATATGTGTCAAAATAAAGTTCAAATTATAAGTAGGCTATGGTTGCACCTTCTTATAGAGGACGTTCGTTTCCTAGACGGCCATTGGGACAAGACCACAGGAACCATATGAGTCCTCTGCACAATCTGACTCTGCTGCAGCCTAGATTTAAACCGCTGGTTTCATCTGGTCAAAGGAGAACGGCACACTATTTCCCCCGTTTAATACTGTAAAGCTGCTTTGACACAATTTGCATTGTAAAAAGCGCTATATAAATAATGGTGACTTGACTTGAATTGACTTGCCTAACTATTCTGAATGAATAACTTGCATGCACTTCTATTGCGTTGCGTCTTAACATTTAAGGATATTTGTTGCTGTTCTGTAAGTGAAGTGTGTGTGCTTGTTTATAGCTTGTTTGTGCTTGTTTATGGTTAACTTCATAGTCTTTTGCTTTGACTCGTGCAGAATCTATACGAGAGCATCAAGAACGAACCCTTCAAAATCCCTGAGGATGACGGCAATGACTTGACACACACTTTCTTCAATCCAGACAGAGAGGGCTGGCTGCTCAAACTGGGTGAGTGGGAC
This sequence comes from Onychostoma macrolepis, assembly GCF_012432095.1. Taxonomy (NCBI): domain Eukaryota; kingdom Metazoa; phylum Chordata; class Actinopteri; order Cypriniformes; family Cyprinidae; genus Onychostoma; species Onychostoma macrolepis. Next base: position 16,576,871 of record NC_081157.1, on the reverse strand, counting down.
TACATGAGTAAAATATGTATTCATTTTTACCTTCACATGCACTTACACTTGAATAAGAGATGTCCTGATGGAACACATGGATTGAGTGTGAGCTTTAAGGTTTACACACACTTCTTGTAAGCCCGTTTCTATGACCTTCACAACATTTCTACACATATTATACAGTAGCACATCTTTCCCTCTGCTCTCTTGATGGATCAATATCTCCTCTCACATCATATGAAGGTAATCGCACTTCATGATCACAATGAATCAACTGCTTGAGATTGAACATATCCTTTTATAATTACACATAACTTGGTTGGATGTTAGGAATCAGAGCGCTGTCACTGTCATGAAAGCTGCAAGAGAAACTGCTCCTTCAGTTTTCAGTTATAAAACGACAACTGGTTGTTATTTTAATGAATTACGCTCATTAAAGGTATATCCATGATTACTGTAAAATGCTGATAAACACACCCATGAGTGCACTTTGTGAGATGTGTATTCATAAAATGTAGAAAAATTCCCAAGCAGTTGAATTTTATTCATTTATATGACTTTCCAGGTCTAGAAATCACACTTTTATAATTCTTCAAAGCCACCTGGTTGAGAAGCACAGCTTCAGAGCATTAAAGAGACTTCATAGAAAGCATAAATCATGTCAAGTGAAGGATTTTTTTTTATAGGTAGCTTCATTGAGGGTTTCACAGAGAGCCCACCAATTATTGTTTGAAATGACAATACGCAACAAAAATACAATATTTCACTTCAAAAGTCGGTCACCAAAGTTGACTAGTGTCCCTCCCATATTGTAATTAACATATAATTTACACAAATATGATTCATACATATACATCAGTGATACTGCTTTGCGGTATGAGCATCAAAACAAAGTAAATTCATTAGTATTTTACTATAGCATATTATTATAGATGCTTAAAATGGTCTGAAAAAGGTTAAAGACCCCTGAAAACAAAACTGCACCCAGAGACATTTTCCCCCTTCATTGAAATGGACAGGAAAGCTGTGTTAAATTTTGTGAATTGAATGCTTTCCAGTGTATATTTGTACTTTCATCCCCTGTTTTATTTCGGAATGGTCCTCCGTAATTCACAGCAACAGGAAATGCACAAGTTCTTCCTTTGATCAGAGAGGCAGCGTGTGGGGAGTATGATTTCCTATTTAATTTAATTTTTTTTTTGTTTCCTTTTCTTCCTCGTTTGTTTGTTTGTTCCCATGATTTTGGCTGTTGTCTTTCCCTCAGGAGGTATGTACACCTGTTCTTCCCAAACAATCGCTCATCTCTCGCTTTCAGGTGCTTTTGGTGATCAGCCTTGCTTCCTGTCCCCTTTTTCTGTTATTAGCTACTCTAGGTTCATTTTTTTCCCCCATGGGGTTCGTCTTTCCATGAGTTTTTACTCTAGTTTTTACATGTTCCTTCATTTGTTTGTCTGATGCTCGTTTTGTTCATTGAATCAGCAATTTTTGTCCATGTGCCACCCTGTCTCTGCGTGGTGGCGGGTGCTTGGTTTTTGATTTTGTGACCACTGTATTGAAGAGCACCTCTCTGTTTGCTGTGGTGTTCAAAACGTTCTCTGTGTCATTTCCACTTTGGGAGCTGCAGTATTTTCTGCTACCTCTCAGTCTGAACGGAGCCCAACAAACACCAATGAAAACAGCAAAAAAGAAGATTAAAGGGATCAGCATAAACGATTAAAGGCATAGTTCACCCAAAAATGAAAATTCTGTCATAGTTTACTCACCATTATGTTGTCCCAAACTCATATGATTTTCTCCTGAGGAACACAGCATCTGTCCCCATTCAGATTCATTTTATGTAGGAGTGAGCGATACGCTGCAATAAACTGGTATAAATTTGTCAACTGTTACAGATTTTGGATTATCGTATCTTTGCGGTTAAGCCATACCAATTAAAAAAATTTATATAATAAAAATAAATCAAGTAGTTTTAAACCATTCAAGCACTATAAACCGCAAAAGAGAACTCAATTCAGTACTTACAAAATGTCTGAGAGACGTTTCTGTGTAAACAAACCCGAAGCATACAAACATAAAATACAAATACACAAATCACAGCTGGTTATTTCCCAATTTAAAATAAACAGTTGGTAGAAAATCTTGTGTATCAGTACAGTATATTAGATTTGTGCATTAGGTCTTAAAGTGACAGCAGCCTAACACGTGGTACTGTCTGTGTAATGACAATTAAACAACAAAAGACAAAGAGAAAATTACTCACTGCTCTTGAATGAGTCATTTTTTAATAAGATTTATTTTAATTTAATAAGAATCAATATTTAATTCATGCATAAAAGACCATGCAGTTTTTTTTTAATTGTTTTTTTTTTTACCTTTGATTACTTATTCATTTTCTGTAATATTTTTGTTTGTTTGTTTTGTTTTGTGTTTTTATAGATGGATGTGAAAAAGAAAAAGATCTGAATTATTATTGTTCATATTTTCTTACTGTCTGTTTACTTTTGAGCTTTTACTTGCATTAGTTAGGCTAGGATGTTGCAGTGAATTGTCTAGAATTGTGAAATTTCTATCAAATAAATAAAAATAAATAAATCTAAAATGATGTCAGGACAAACGTATTTTAGGCAAAAATAACCTTTTTAGCAAAAATAATATTGTTATCGTGAAATAAAGTTGCACATTGTGATATAAGATATAAGATTTTGGAAAAGAGCAGCTTGGACATACTTCTAAACATTGTCTTTTGTGTTCTATTGAAGAAGGAATTCATATGGGTTTGGAACAAAATGACAGAATGTTCATTTCTCTGTGAACTGTTCCTTTTAAAATGATATTCAATCAATAATGGTTGAATGTCTGGAGTGCACAACATGTGGTGTTTGGTCTGATTAGACTGAGTCAGAAAACTGCATCTGGACCAAAGACTGCTGTTCTTCATGCTGTATGTAAAGTATAGATGTGTGTGTGTGTGTGTGTGTGTGTGATGCTGGATTGCAGCGCTGAGGAAAGTGTGTGTGTGTGTGTGTGTGTGTTTGTGTGTGTGCGTGTACATGCGTGCTTGGTCAGATCGGACTCACCTCTAGGATGCTGGGTGAGGGTGGGTTTTGTGAATCACTGAAACCAAAATCAAACTATATCTGAAGTGTTCTGATTCCCTTACAAGTCAAGAATATGAGATAAGCACATACATTAGTATAATAAAAAAAAAAAATCTAAAATAAATCAAGGATTTTTGTTGTCACATCAGAGACCTGACTAGGAATGCCCATCGCTCACCCAGCCCTGTATCAGTGTCTGTCAATCAGTCAGTCAGTCTGCCTCCTCTGCAGCCCAGCACGGCTCTTCACGCCCCCCCTCCACAAATCTCCTCCCTCTCTGAGGCATTTCTGGACGGGGTTTCTGCTGTACGCCCGCAGCTGGAGTGATCATTAATCACAGCCGATAACTCAATCAGCCAATCAGCTTGCTCAGAAACCTCTCACCTGCTGTAGTGCTCTGATTCGTGTTTGTTTTGTTTGTTGCTTATGCCAGTGTTAGAATACAATGGCAGTCTTGAGTGCAGGAGGATCATTTCCTGTTTAGCAGAAATGCTTGAAATTGCTTTCGGGTGGTTGACATGACCTGCTTGTGTGCAGTGCTGTATTGCATAGAAAACTAATTTAAACAACATTAGGCCTGTCACGATCATGAATTATGTGCTGAAGCTGATTTTTTATGTTTTACAGGAAAACATGTAATTATAGGCCCATATGATTTTCTTTACTGCTGTAAAAATAATATATTTTAAAATATTTTTGTTAGTTTTTTTGTGCATCTTCAATCTTGGTCCAACTTTCACACTGAAGCTCAGCAGACCTGAATTATAATATAATATAATATAATATTGTGTACAGTAAAATATTATACAGTATTGTGAAATAGTTTTACAATTTAAAATCGGTTCTCTATTTGAATATATTTTAAAATGTAATTTATTCTCTTGACGTCAAAGCTGAATTTTCCACATCATTACTCCAGTCTTCAGTGTCACATGATCCTTCAGAAATAATTGTAATATGCAGATCTGCTGCTCAGTTATCATCAATTATTATTGCTGCTAATATAGCAATAATAATTGATATTTCACAATGATTTTTTTTTAAATTTTTATCAAATAAATGCATTCATAGTGAGCATGAGATAAAAAAAAAAAAACATTTAAAAAATCCAAACTATTCCAAACTTTGATAATATAATATAATAAAATATAATATGAGTGAACCTACAAGCCTTTATTTTCTATGAATAAAGAACTGAAGAAGTGTCTTTGTATACTTTACAGCAGAGTTTTATTATTTTCATAAATAAAATGAGCGACTCATTTTCTTGTCTGTGACTGTCATTAGCGCTACATGAAACTCTAAGGCCCAAGAATGTTTTAGCATGACAAGGATGTAAAATAACAGTAAAACTTCTGCATGAAAATTGACATTATTGAAATGGCAAAACTGCAGTAGTATCATGGTTATCTCAAATATTTGTGATTCGATAAAAGAACCGAGATCAGGTGATTAATCAGTAATTGCGACAGGCCTAAATAACATTTTGCTAATTTATGATTTTAGAATCATTATGCATGCAGCTTTTATGAGCTCATATTCGCTGAGAGACTTCATGTGATACTTGTATGGCACGTTTGAAAATCCACTGCAGAATCAGCCAAAATAAAATTTGAAATTCTGAACAGGTAGAAATAGACCTTCTCATGTATATTAAGTTTAAAATTATTTAAAGATGTCTACAGACATCTACCACACTTATACACAGTTAAAAGTGTTTTTGGTTGCATCTCCTTTGGCACTGTGAGAGGAAACGAGGGTGGCGCAGGTCAGAGGTCATCCTCGGATCACTAAGCGCTGTGTTTACCTTGTGGTCACTATAGAGAGGGACGTGGGAAAATGTCCCAAGAATGAACTGCACTGACCTGCCGTCAGAGTCTGTCACAGCAGATTACTAAGATAGTCTCTGTAAGTTAATTATGTGGTTAACATTATTATGACCAAATAGAGCGCTGCAGTGTTGACGTATTTTTGTAGGCCAATACAGTAGTTTGCATCACACTAAAAAGTCAGTTAGTGTTTTCAATAGTTTTTTCCATTATTGAAGAAAAATAGATCATCTTCACAAATGAACAAAGTTTCAAAGCTTAAATACAATCAGCAGAAGTAAAAAGCTAAACGTAGGCTATGAATTTACCTGTTCGGTTTTCAAAATCAAAGCCTTTTTAAGACTACCAATAGCTTTTAAAAATCACAAGGGGGTATTATTGATGTATTATATGCCTTTAAATAAAATGTAAGCATATCTTGAGCTTGTGTTAACCACAGACCTTATTTCAGGCCAAAAACATCCACTGACAAACCAGATTTTGATCTAATTTCAGGGATTTGTTCTACAAAAATGTCAACCCTGCTGCACTCTTGAATCTTGTTCTTTTTTATTCTTAGTTTAGTTTTGTTTTTTAAGTGTAAAAAATAAACAAAAGTTTTAGGAATTGTCATTCAAGTCTACATTTTATTAATATTTTGACATTTAATTTGCCTATTAAGAATATAAGAGAGGTCAAGAAATAATGAGGAGAAGACAGTTCTGGGAAATGACAACCTGTGTGTATTTCACATGTTTCTGGAAAGCAAACCTCAACTAGTTCTAGATTATATTGCTCCGTTTAAACGCATTTTACCTTTGGCTGGTCCTTTCGGAGGTAAACAGAGTTTTTGGGTGGGGTTAAGAGGAATGGCAACTCTCAGGTGATGTCTGATAGTTGTGAAGGTCGACTCGTGGATTGAGCATGGTGTGGTGCTGGTAAGGAATGCTGTGCTTGGGCCTTATTGGACATGGAGTCGCTGTAGAAGAGCTCTCATTGTCTGTTCATCTGTCTGTCTGCTCTTCTGCCGCTCAACTCTTCAGCTGCACGGATCTGTGACGTCTGACGACTCATCACACGGAAAACTAACACTCATCTTTTGTTCCTCAGGGGGACGCGTCAAAACCTGGAAAAGACGGTGGTTCATTCTCACAGATAACTGCCTTTACTACTTTGAGTACACTACTGTAAGTACTGAAGGAAAAAGAACTTGTCATGCTAGATAGAGAGATTTGTGGCTTTTTTGTGTGATATCTGACATAATTTATTTGATCATTTACATGTGTATTTTTTAATTATTTAATTAATGTAAATAATGTAAATTGATTCACTAAAATAGTCACATTTATCGATAGCTGAATAACTTAAGTTATTATGAAAAGTATACATATCATTAAAAAAAGAAAATACCAGTCAAACTGATTATTTGTATACTGATTTGTTGTATTGTTTTGATGTTATAGACCCTATGAGCCTTTTCGTTCCCAGCTTGATTTTCAGTAATATGTTCTTAAAGCTGGTAAAAATGTATTGATTTTTGATTTTTCCTAAGGCTTTATCATGTGGTCCATGGTGAATTGTAATAAATGGAAACTAACGTGTCTCTTTTCATGTAGGATAAAGAACCAAGAGGCATCATCCCCCTGGAAAACCTCAGCATCCGTGAAGTGGAGGACAAGAAGCCGGTAAAACATCCTTCTCAGCTATTTTTAAACTGCAGAGACTGGATCTTTTCCTGATTATGTAGGGACTCCTATGTGTGCGTCTCCCCCTCGTGGTCAGATATGTGATTGTCTGCATGTGTTTGCTTTTCAGAACTGCTTTGAGCTCTTCATCCCTGACAATAAGGACCAGGTGATCAAGGCGTGTAAGACCGAGGCGGACGGACGGGTCGTTGAAGGAAATCACACCTTCTACCGCATCTCCGCTCCCACCGCGGAGGAGAAAGAAGAGTGGATGAACAGCATTAAGTGAGTGCTACTCATCAAGGGATATTCTGCTTTAAATACAGCTCATTTATGGTAATAGTATATTCTTTTGTGGTCAGATCCAGACAATTGTTAAATGTGTTAAATAAATGTTTTGATTCTGATTGATCAATCATTCTGGAGTCAGGTATTTTTCTTTACTGACACAAAAATGTCCAAAAAACTGACCAATGTCTCATTTAAGTTAGTTTTGTGTCCCTCATTTGACTCCACTCTCACTTTCTTCTGACATAATGAAATAAGTCAATATTTAATGTAAATTTAAGTTGTGAGGCTATTTACACTAACTTCGTCCACAAATGTGTGGTTGGGATAGACAACATTATAAAAGAGTTTGAATCCGTCTTTCGCCGAACTTGTTCTTCTCTCTTTCTTCCCTCTTTTCCCATCACATATCAGATCGTAAGGGTGTTTATTTTCAATAAAAATGGAGGGAATATTCAAAAAGTGGAAGTAAAGTGCCTCACGAGTACACTGTAAAAAAGCCAACTTAAAATTTTAAGGCAACCAGCTTCAGCAGATTTTTGAGTTTTCTCAACTTGTCGTTTTAAGTTTATACAACAAAAATGTGAGAATCTTAAAATTTTAAGTTGGCTCAACTTTTTTTTTTTTTTTTTACAGTGTAGGCTTAGGGGTAGGTGCATGGCGGGTTTTACTGTCCCTTTAAAGGGATAGTTCACCCAAAAATGAAAATTCTGTCATTAATTACTCACCCTTGTATTGTTTCAAACCTGTAAGACCTTTGTTCATCTTCAGAACATAAATTAAGATATTTTGATGAAATTGAGAGTTTTCTGACCCTCCATAGACAGCAAGGGTCCTTACACGATCAAGGCACAGAAATGTAGAAAGTACATCGTTAAAATAATCCATGAGACATCAGTGTTAGCAGCAACACACGCATGCATCGTGATACTCTCGTTAACGGTGGCAGACTGTCCCAGAAGAGAAGAAATCGTTGAATAAAGTTATTTTTGTTTTCTTTGCTCACAAATAGTATTCTTGTAGCTTCATAAAATTATGGTTGAACCACTGATGTCTCATGGACTATTTTAACAGTGTCTTCACTACCTTTCTGGGCCTTAACTTTGGTAGTACCCTTGTTGTCTATGGAGGGTCAGAAAGTTCTTAGATTGCATCAAAAATATCTTCATTTGTGTTACGAAGCTGAATTAAGATCTTATGGGCTTGGAACGACATGAGGGTGAGTAATTAATGACAGAATTTTCATTTTTGGGTGAACTATCCCTTTAAGGCTGCTTCCATTTACTAATTTAAAAAAAGAGAATTTACACTCAATATGTTATTATTGCGCACTGTTTTATAATGTACTACAGTACTGAGGTGCAAATATCTGCCAAGTAGCCTATAAACAGCATCTAACTACTATTTACATTTATTGCAAAGAAAATACTGCAGTTTTTACATTTTTATTTTTATTAAGCTTCTTTATACAGCACAGGTTGTTTCAAAGCAACTTCATAGTAATAAACAGGAAAATAACAGTATTAATGTTGCAAAATTCAGTTACGAAACAAATTGAATTTCAGCAGTAAAGCAGTTTACAGAAGACAATAGTGTCGTTATTCAGATTTAATTAATAACAATGTTCATCAAATATGAAATGAGTTCAGCTGAGCTATAAAGCAACTCTACAAAAGCTCAATTCAGATTTTGGGCCAGATTTACTAACAGCTTGTGCCAATGCAAGCCGTCTTTTGCGTTAAAATAGTACTGTCAGGATTTACTAAAGGTAGTAAGACAGTTATTTTTTGTGCCTGACCTTATTGAATATGCATTTGTAGAAGTTTCCCTTTCAGACACAAAATGAATGGGAGGAGAGTATTCAAATGAATCACCCAACACGAATTACTAACGTTTGCGCTCGTCAAATTATTATATTTTGATATTTGCGCCATTATTGAACGGCCAAAAAAAGCATGTCTTAAAGCAGGCAGTAATTTGTGCTGCTCTTAGTAGATTGCGCTGGTCATTATGTGTTCTTTAATATGTGCACATTGTCATTAAATCACACCCATCGGAGCTTTTAAGGAATTGTGCTCTAATGCTAATTTGCCTTGTTTAGTAAATCTGGCCCTAAGTTTTGTTCTCATCCAATAGTATCAGTCAAATCGATAATGGAAAGTATTAAGTGTTATTTAACCACAACTGAGCAATCTTTAGCTCTAACATTAGAACAGAAGCAGTTCTCATAATATTCCTCCTCTTCATCTCCAGGGCGGCCATCAGTAGAGATCCTTTCTACGAGATGCTGGCAGCGAGGAAGAAGAAGGTCTCCTCTATGAAGAGACACTAGAGCTGCTCAGGACGCTGGCGTTACAGATTCAGGGCTACTGGAACTGCTCCCCCTCGTGGAGACAGCTGAGCTGTGCAGAGAGAAAAACAACCCCAGCTTCAGAAAGAAACCAGACCGGATCAGCGAGGGCAAACCTTGCTGGACTCTGCACCTCTTTTCAAACATCTTCTTGCTCAGCTCAAGTGTGCATGTGTGTGTGTGTGTGTGTGTGTTGGAAGGAAGTCAGTGGGCTTTTTACTTGCTGCTGCTTCCTTGAAACCCCCAAAGAGAACATTTTTCCTCACGCTTAACCAAAATACGCTCTCTCTCGCTCTGTCCTCTTTCTATACCTCTCGTCTCTTGCACACGCGCACACTCTTACATTATCTGAAATCAGCAGGTCTGACAGAATGTGGAAAACCAAACGAAAGTTCCTACGCGCATCAGAAAAGGAAGATTTCCTTCGTGCTGATGATATGTACAGGCAATAAGTGTATTTTTACATTTTTTTTTTTTAATCGTGCACAAGCGGCTTAGTCGTCAGAGGTTTATTTGTATATTTAATTGTAAAAACATTTTCCAAGAGACTTCTATAATTTGCAAAGGAAAGCCAACTTTGTAGGGAGGGTTGAGAAATCACCCTAGATTTGTTGGCAGATTGATTCGCCCCTAACGGTAAACGGCTCCACGGGCATTTGTTTATTTTCTCGGCAGACGCCAGCGCGTTTTGAGATGCAACATGCGTATTTAGCATGTTGTGAGAAGCTGCTGCAGTGCTTTGAATATTGGCAGCTGGGTTTGCAGTGTAACACATAAGCAGAAAGACTGAATGGTGGCCAGCTAGGGATTATGGGATATCAGCATTACCAGGATATCATGCATCGGTGCTACCTCTCAGAAAGACAGGACGGTAATTAGCATATTGTAATGTTTTTTTTTTGTTTTTTTTTACGTGAGGTCATTTAACCTAGAGTGTTTGGACTTTCACATAAAATGCTTTTAATAAAATGAATAAATGTGCCTATAATAACAATTCAAGTTCAGTGTCAGTAAAGACTGTCAATGGCAGTTCAATCAGAAGTCCTCCGGATGCTCCAGTGCCTGCTTGCGTTTCTCCAGTCACCTTCTTTTCTTGGGTTTCCATCAATCTAGCAGTTATTCTTCAAGCGAAATATTAAATCTAAGCAGTATTGGTTTAATTTATCAAAGATGTACATACTTTAGTGTATAGAGAATATTGGTTTCCATTTTATAAATGTGTGTACTGTATGTAGCAGTATTGTACTAGTCGAGTGCCATTTTCTTTCTCTTTTTTTTTTAAGTTCTGGAGGTCGGTACCATTGTTGTGGTAGCCAGATCATGCTGAAATAAAGATATTATAGCAGCTGTGTTTTGCTTTTTGACTTTCAATTTTCTATTCAAACTATTCAATCACATAAGCGCTGATTACTGACTAAAAAGAAAGGAAAAGCACAAAACTGAACAGATTTCTGTAACAGAGAAATACAATCTGAACGCAATATCTGATGAATACTGGTAGGTGGCAGCATAACGACATTTTTGCTAAAGTTCCTGCTAAGAGGTGGAGATGTTGGGTTTTCAGTGAGGATTTGTGTAAACAAAACCGTCCTCTGTTTCTTTTCTATTCATCTACAATAAAACAAGAAAATCTGATTTAAAAGCTTGGAAATCGGCGCATTTTGCTCTATCCTGCATCAAATGACAAACTATTAACTGCTGACTATTATTTAATAATATGATGAAGTAATTTGTTTTTTTAAAATGGGATTTATACTATCAGCCTTTATGATCCACTGGCCTGGTTTCACAGACAGGGCTTAGACTAACCCAGGATTAGGCCATAGATCAATTAAGACATTTAAGTAATTTTTATAAAACTGCCTTAGAAAAAAAACATTGCTGGTGTCCATCTTGAGACAAAACAAAGGCACTGATATATTTTAAGATCAGTCAGTGCAAGTTGCTTTCAGTTGAAACAGCTCAGTCTGGGACTAGGTTTAAACCTTGTCTGTGAAACCGGGGGTAAATGTTTTGGATTATCGTGTTTTTTTGCAATAATAAAAACAGAGTTGGGGAAAGTTGCTTTAAAAAGAAACTAATTGCATTACTTGGTTACTCTTTACAGAAAGTAATGCAATATGGTATGTTTGCGTTATTTTTTGTCACCAGGGTTGAGCTTGATTGTTTGTTTTTAATAAAAAAAATGTTTTTAAAGTTACATTTTTGGTAAATGTATAGGCCCTTTCCCACCAAAAGTGAAATTAATAAGCATCAGTCTGAAGGAAATGTTTCTGCTTCTGCACAGAAGAGGTGTCAGTGAATAAATAGGTCAAAGTAACTCATATATTTTATTGTACGTTTAAAAGTAATGTGTTACTTTACTAGTTACTTTAAAAAAACTAATCTGATTACGTAACTTGCATTACTTGTAATGTGTTTCCCCCAACACTGATGAACAATTTAATAAACTAATGGGCACACTTTAGTTTGGAGACCAATTCTCACTATTAACTGTTAACTACAACTTTTGCTTCAATTACTGCTTAAGTTAGGTAGTTGTTAAATTTAAGTATGGGGTCGGATTAAGAGATCTAAAATATGGTCAGGCGTTAATATGTGATTTATAATTACTAATAAACAGCCAATATGCTAGTAATATGCATGTTAATAAACAACTAGTTAATATTGACAATTGTTACCTAAACTAAAGTGTAAAAATCAATGTAGTTTCCAACAATGCATTTTATATGGAAGTCCATTGGGGCATTGTACCAGGTTAAATATTAAAATACATATTGTTTAAAAAAAAATGCACCCACAAGACTTAACCATCTTACGGCTAAAAGTAGCTCATAACTCACCAATTTAGGAGAAAATCTTAAAAATAATGGGCGTGTCAATCCTAAATGTAGGACTGCAAAATTTTTGCTCTAAGAGTATTTCACAAAGCGTTTTAGCGCTAAAACTAGCTCCTAAATCTGAGAAACGTTAAGAGTAGTGAAGAGGACTTCTATGTCACTAAGACCAATGGATGTTGCTGCATCCAATCTGCCTCAGAATATAAACATTTTAGAAACATTTGACGATAATGAGCTTTTAAAAAGATATCACCTTTGGTTTTGGAGGTTATCGCAACTCCAAATTTCCCTGGTTTTCATTAATCAGCTGGGCAAGAGGTAACATGTTCTTGCATCCGGTTTGGTTTTCTTTTGGCTGTTTAATTAACTAATTATGAGAAGCATACATGTAATAGGCTGACAATTAGCTGAACATATACTTTTTAAATTTAGTGACACTTAGCCTGCGTTTTAAAATCGTTATTTGAATGTGGCAATTAACAGTTTTATTTTTAAACCTCTATTTGAATATATTCTATGAATAAATCTCTGACAGAGACCCCTCCCATATCAGCCAATCACTGTGTGCATAGCAATAAGGTCTGGGCAAGATTATACAGAATTTTTCAATCCGTCATGACCATACATGAGGATACCAGAAAGTAACGAGGAAAGAACTGGTTTGGAAAACTCAACATGTAATTATTATGTCTGTGACGCAACAAACGTTAATATCTCTCCCTTAAAGGAACCACTTATATCTCAAACAGCTTATTTTATATATATAAGCATGTCTCATTTCTGCTTTTTAAACCATCCAAATGTCTTGCCACATAATACTGTTTGTTGTAGATGATACATTATTTTCAGTGGTATTTCATGTCACACACAGCTGCATGAGGAATAAAAGCAAATGCTGGTTAGTGATACATTAACCAAAAAAGGAAAAAACTACATTATAATTGGATAAAATCCAAAGTTACACATTCATTGGCAAGGGAGCTAATCCTTACAGCACTCATATTAAAAAAATGATGTCTGGGAAGGGCATCTGTGACACATTTCTTTGTCCTCTATTACTTCCTTGCCGCATCAGTCTCAAAACAGTTGCAACACACTTTACAGAAAACTGTGTCATATATATTTAAAGACTTTTATGGACTGTTTATCAATACTCCCAACGTTGACATTTCCTCATGACACTCTCTTATTGTAAATCTGCACACTCATGTCAGCTCTCCTGAGGAACAGAGGGGTGTTTGATGTGCTTTGTAGAAATTTGACATTTTCCAGAAAAAGAAAGAATACAGAACAAGTGTGTGTGTGTGTGTGTGTGAAAGAGAGAGAGAGAGAGCACAGCGTGTGAAGTGAAACCAGAAGGAATGCTGTTTTGTTTTGGTAATTTTACACGCAGATTTGGGGAAGTGTGAGCTCATGAAAACAGCACAGTGCGTCTTCAGTAAAGGGCCTTTTAACAAACCTACCAACTGAACAATAGATGTGCTAGAACAGCCAGTCGTTTTCCTTTTGTTGTGTAACTTTATCTGCCGTTCAGTATTTAATGTCTTTGATATATTGTGAGGAGGCATCTATACTGACCTCCAGATAAATAAACATACAAGAACTCAGAAACAATCTGTTGTCACAATATGCTTAACTGCAACAAGATCGTGATTCTTCTGGTTATGATTACTAAAGGAAATGTGTAGCAGGTGTTTCCTCCATGAAGGCAAGGGAAGCTGAGCTGTCTCAAAAAACAAACTTGCTGAAAAATTGAAACTGAAAAATTGCTGTTATTGGCTGATCACCCTGATTTATCACTTTTATTGGTTTATCAAGGCAAAGCTGCTTTGAAACAATCTGTACTATATAAAACGGCTATATAAATAAAGGTGATTTAATACATTTGCATTGTAGCGATCATATATGTTAACAATATATCTGTTTATGGAAACAGCATACACAAAAAAATCTGTATGCATATATATGTTTTTCTTATTTTTATAACATAGATGTCTATTGTTTATATTTACATACTGTATATAAAGGGCTTTAGGATGGATACATGTACATAACATGTTTGCCACCATAACTATATATTCTGCATATGTACATATCCATAATACATTTACACAGGACACATTTACAGCAACTTTCACAGGAGTGTATATGTAATATATGTAGATTACATTTGCATATGGGATGATTTAAAAAGGTGACTATTATCATTTTAAAAGATTTTAAAACATTTATATATGTGTATGTGTGTGCGTGTTTTTAACATACATGTATATTGTTTTGATATGCATATATAATTAAAACACACACACACACACACGCATATGTTTAAATTATATATGCATATATGCTGATGTAAGCTAATGCATGTTAACAAGTCAAACTATTGTAATGTGTTACTGTAATAGTGATGCTTCGCTTAATATGCAGCAGCACTAATGGAGGGTGGTTGAAAACAAGTACATGCGGTATATCCTGCCCACTTTAAACTGCATCATCGGTCCCCAAACTCAGTGTGAGGGTTTCCTTGTGCAGGAATGGGAAACTGAACAGCAGCCAGCGCACATTATTTCATGCCAGCATACTGGAAATGCCGAGCAGTCAATGCTTGGCAGCCGCTGCTGTGAGTCTAGCATGAGTTTCATGTCTCATGCTGGAATGGGGACAGATATGTCAGCTTGTGGGATTCCTCGTCCCCTCTCCTAAATAGATCCATGTGCGAACTCACAGGCCGCCAATTAACTACAGCCTGTTTCCCAGAAGAGAGGAGCTCCTCCCGCATTCGCTCTCACACACTCCTGCCTGATTCAGCAACAGTGGATCACACACACACACACACAGACTGCTGTAGAGATATTATTGTAGGCTGAACTCACAAGAGTGGCTGTGTTTCATTCTACACTGGACGCATTGTGGGAATAACAATAAAGATTCTGCTAGAGTTTCTTGGAAACCCAGGACATAAAAAGATGGTTCGCAAAGCCAAGACTGAATTCACACCAAGGAGGTCTACGATACCTGGGGAGAGCTAGTTGTTAGCATTCCTGTTCATCAAAATATAGGCTATGTCTATTTTTCAGTGCCATACAATACTTAAATATGATACAATGCATTTTGGGGTCAGCCTGGCAAACCCTGACCTCCTGCTTCGCAGACGGAATTGAATGTTAAAGGTCATTGACATCTTCCTTCCTTATTGTGGACACCTATGTTTATGATGAGGAATGACTTAATGGCAAAAATTATTGCTCTGTTTTGACCTACATTAACTGTTGCTTAAATACACTAACCTACAAACCTACAACCGCAAGTTAATGGAAAACTTTTAAAACCCATAAAGCCAAAATATAATATATCACTATGTGACCTTGAACAACTGAGAAAAATGTCTAACGACGTTTGTAAAGTCAATAAAACATACAACACTGTAAAAATTATTGCTTCGTTATCACAACATAAAATTCAATATTCAAATAATGAATAACGTGTTGTTTCAAGTTAAAAAAGAAAGTGTTCATGCTTGACTTAAAATTTGTTGTGATAACTTAAAATGACAGTTCACCCAAAAATTATAAATTACCCCATGATTTACTCACCCTCAATCCATTCCAGATGTATATGACTTTCAAACGAATATATTCAGAGATATATTAAAAATGCCAAGCTTTATAATGGCAGTGAATGGGGGTCCAGATTTTGAAGCCCAAAAAAGTACATCCATCCATCATAAAAAATGCTCCACACGGCTCCAGGGTGTTAATAAAGGCCTACAGAATCGAAGCGATGCATTTGTGTAAGAAAAATATCCATATTTAAAACTTTATAAATCGTAATCTCTAGCTTCCGCTAACTATCGTACACGCGTTCACGAGAGAGTGGCATTCTAGCGCATGATGCAGGATGTAAGCTTTGGTGAGAATATGCTAGTCTCGCGAGAATCAAGTTTTGTTTAAAGCAAAGGAAAACCAGTCTCTTCTCGGTTTATATCGAATCCTCCGACATTTTTGTTTACAAATTCTTTACAGATAGTGGAAGCTGGAGATTATGGTTTATAAAGTTGTAAATATGGATATTTTCTTACACAAACACATTGATTCGGAGGCCGCCTCGAGGAGAGCGCTCGAGGAGGAGGGTACCCTGAATGGCCCGGCACCCTCGACTTTTGAATATCAACCCTTATTCACTGCCCTTATAAAGCTTGGAAGAGCAGACGTGTTTTAATATAACTCCAATTGTATTCGTCTGAAAGAAGAAAGTCATATAGACCTAGGATGCCTCAAGGGTGAGCAAATCATGGGGTAATTTTCATTTTTGGGTGAACTATCCCTATATAGATCCAACTTAACTAAATTTAACTAAACTTGTTTTGAAGGATTTGTTTGTTTGTTTGTTTTTTACAGTGAATGCTTCAGTTCAGTTTAGATCATTACTGGCAGTAAAATATAGCTTGTTTTTTTGTTTAAGCATTTACATTAGTTTATTTATAAAAAATTTGTTTGTTTTTTGTAAAGTTGTAGAGAGTTACAAATCAGTGCTGTCAAACGATTAATCGTGATTAATCGCATTCAAAATAAAAGTTTTTGTTTACATAATATATGTGTGTGTACTGTGTATATTTATTATGTATATATAAATACATACACATGCATGTATATATTTAAGAAAATTTTATGTTTATATATTAAATATATTTATAAATAATATAAATTATATGAATACACATATATGCACGTAAATACATGTAAATATTTTCAAAATATATACATGCAAGAGTGTGTATTTGTATATACATAATGAATATACACAGTACACACACATATATTATGTAAACGAAAACTTTTATTTTGGATGTGGTAAATCGTGATTAATCGTTTGACAGCACTCCAAATTATTCTGGTGTCCCTGGTTGCATCATGTAAAAGTTACCATCTTTACTATCATTTGATGTATATATCTTAAAATCTGTCTATCACCTCTTTCAACTTCCGACCATGTAAATCCAGTTAACCTTGGTAAAAGTATGTAAGCATATTTTTTTGTGGAGATTTACCATAGATAGAAGCTCTACCAGACCAAGTCTAAATCTGATATATTATGTAATTTTGGGGGAAAAATTTAAATTACTATTAAATTACTAAAATAAATATTCCTATAATACTTTCAGCTGAACAAGGTCACGAACAGGCTGAACAGATTGTTTTAAGCTGGTATTGTTGGAACAGATTGTTCTGTGTTTCTCTTGAACCCTTTTGACTGAGAGACTTGGCGTGCTTCCAGTGGAGCTTCCTGTTGGCCGGAACTCTCTTTCAAATGAAGGGATCAACAAGGAAGTGACACGAGATAACATGCCTCAGCCTGCTTCAGCTCTCTGGTATTTGGGGTCAAGAGATATTCATAAGAATAAAGGAGCTGTGCTTGTACTAAAGGTGCACAGACAGCAGGGGAACCGTGTGAGCACAGGCTGAAGTGGGTAACTGTCAAATGCCTTCTTGCTGAACACTGCTCTACTGTTCTCACTGGACTGAAAAAAAGAGGCATGGAGGAAGTGCAGACAACAGCCAGAAACCATTGAATGAGAAGATCTGAGAGAGTCCAGGCAGGAAATTGCAGCAGAGAGTTTCAGACCACCAGGGTCTGTCATGCCGTCTACGCTCTGTCATTCAAATAGTGTTTGTTAAGTCTCACAATTGTTTGGCATTAGCATGTTGCTAAGCTAACTATATACCAAATTAAGGCTGCATAATTGTTTATCGTCAGAAAATAAACATGTGCACACACATTTGTGACCCTGGACCACAAAACTAGTCTTAAGTGTCAATTTTTTCAAAATTGAGATTTATACATCATCTGAAAAGTGAATAAATCAGCTTTCCATTGATGTATGGTTTGTCAGGATCAGGCAATATCAGGCCGAGATACAACTATTTGAAAATCTGTGCAAAAAAATCTAAATATTGAGAAAATCACCTTTAAAGTTGTCCAAATTAAGTTCTTAGCAATGTATATTACTAATCAAAAATGAAGTTTTGATATATTTACGGTAAGACATCTACAAAATATCTTCATGGAACATGATCTTTACTTAATATCCTAATGATTTTTGGCATAAAAGAAAAATTGATAATTTTGACCCATACTATGTATTTTTGGCTATTGGTACAAATATACCTCATCGACTTAAGACTGGTTTTGTGGTCCAGGGTCACATTTACTTAGAAATCTATAAACTATCTCTGTTTACCCAGCCAGCAAACTCATGTGGGGCCCAGATGGGTGGCACCCTATCTAACTATGGCCCAGTCAGTTTTGTCCTCAGTTTCCATGAGGGCCCCACATGGGTCAGCCCAGATGATTTAATGAAATGAACACTCCTCAGTATGCATACTACAGAGTGCTAAAAATAAGACTGAAGCAGAACTGCAGTTCAGTAGGCAATTAAATTATTCACTATGCATTTTTAATTTTTATAATGTTAAATGAGTACACGAAAGGAGTTCTTGGGATGTTTTGTCAGGTTTAGCTCACTTCTGGGCACAAACGTGTCCCCAAAATATGGTTAAATAGGTACACACGTTTTATGCAGAGTTTTCATAGATAGGCTATATATATATATATATATATATATATACAGTATATATTAGTTTATTTAGAATGCAGTATAACATCTAACCAAAGGCTAATTTGCAGCCCATATATAATTTGCAATATATATATATATATATATATATATATATATATATATATATATATATATATATATATATATATATACATATATTATTGTACCAAACAAACAACAACAAAAACAATTTATGGGGACAAAAAAAAAAAAACCATGCATGGGGACAAAAACAGGGCACCATAAGGTCAAAATTTTGGGTATTACTATTCTTGTGGGAATCCCCACAACATAGCCAATACCTCAACCACACACACACACACACACACACACATGTTGTGTTTCCATGTTTTATGTGGACATTCCATAGGCGTAATGGTTTTTATACTGTACAAACTGTACGTTATATCGTCCTACACCAACCCTACACCTAAACCTACCCCTTACAGGAAACTTTCTGCATTTTTCAATTTTCAAAAAAGATTTTTTCCTCATGGGGACCTAAAAAATGTCTCCACAAGGTCAAAATGTACTGGTATTACTATCCATGTGGGGACATTTGGTCCTCATAATGTGAATACCAGGGAAACACACACACACACACACACACACACACACACACGCAGTCATTACAATGGGTTAAAGCCATAAAAGCCAAAGCACAAAATATACTATATTTTATTATTTTTGCTGCTGACCCAAACATATTCAAGTTACAGTTATATAATGAATATGATTTAAATTGAGGGTATTCTCATCAAAATTGGAGAAAAGGTTAAGGAATTACAGCTCTTTAATTTTAATTTTAATTTAATTTGTACCCTACCTCCTCCCTTTTTCAAGGGACCATACGTAATTGGACAGTTGACAGATGTGGGCTTTTCCTTCATTATTTCTTCATCAATTAAGCAGGTAAAAGGTCTGGAGTTGATTCTAAGTGTTCCAGCTGTTGCTGTGAACCCACATAATGCAGTCAAAGGATCTCATAAGTGAAACAGACAATCGTTAGGCTTCAAAAACAAAACAAATCCATCAGAGAGACAGCATGAACATTCAGAGTGGCCAAATCAACAGTTTGGTAAATTCTGAGCGAACAAAACTGGTGAGCTCTGCAACGGCAAAGGCCTGGATGTCCACAGAGGACAAGAGTGGTGGATGATCAGAGGATCCTCTTTATGGTAAAGAAAAACCCTTTCACAACATCCAGCCAAGAGAAGAACACTCTCCAGGAGGTAGACGTGTCACTGTCAAAGTCTACAATCAAGAGAAGACTTCACGAGAGCAAACACAGAGGGTTCACCACAAGCTTCAAGCAAGGCCAGATTAGACTTTGCCAAAAACATCTAAAAAAGCCTGATCACTTCTGGCAAAGCATTCTTTGGACGACTGAAATTAAAATCAACCTGTACCAGAATAATGGGAAGAAAAAAGTATGGAGAAGGCTTGGAACAGCTCATGATCCAAAGCACACAACATCATCTGTGAAACATGGTGGAGCGGTGTGATGGCATGAGCATGGCTTCCAGTGGCACTGGGTTACTGGTGTTTATTGATGTGACAGAGGACAGAAGCAGCCGGAAGAATTCTGAAGTGTATAGGAACATACTGTCTGCCCAGATTCAGTCAAATGCAGAAAAGTTGATTGGGCGGCGCTTCATACACTCTACAAAAACTGAAAAAAATAGGGCACAATTTACTGTAAAAATAGGGCACAATATACTGTAAAACCAGGGCACAATATACTGTATAATTTGAAGGAATTTTCTGTATTTAATTTTTACATGTGTTTTACCAGTATTTTGAATTTTACACTTGTGTGTAAAGAGCTTCCAGTACTTTTTCTGTTATTTTACGTATTTATTTTTTACAGTGTACAAATGGACGATGACCCAAAACATACAGCAAAAAAACCCAGGAGTTTTTGAAGGTAAAAAAGTGGAATATTCTGCAATGTCAAAGTCAATCTCCTGATCTCAACCCGATCGAGCAGCATTTCACTCACTGAAGACAAAACTAACAGCAGAAAGAGCCACAAACAAACAACAACTGAAGTGCAGTAAAGGCCTGGCAAAGCATCACAAAGAAGGAAACCCAGTCTCTGGTGAAGTCCATGAGATACAGACTTAAGGTAGTCATTGCCTGCAAAGGATTCTCAACAAAATATTAAAAATGAACATTTTATTTATGATTATTTGCCCAAGTACATTTGAGTCCCTGAAAATGGGGGGACTGTGTATAAAAATGGTTGTAATTCCTAAGCATTTTGTGTTGTATTTTTGTTCAACCCCTTGAATTAAAGTTTATTCATTTCATCTTGACGGTTTCATTTTAATTCTATTCTGGTACAGAATGCCAGAATGTGATACAGAGCCAAAATTATGAAAATTGTGTCATTGTCCAAATATATATATATGGACCGAACTGTATATATTTATGGGACATGTCAGATCACAAGCCCAGAAAGAACAACAGAAAGAAATGTAGCCATAATGTATTTCCAGTGAGTTTGGGTTGACAGAAAGGGTTATTTAAACTTCATAGAAATGCCACCGTTGACATACTGTTGGGCATAATTTATTAATGTTTTAGGGATTATATATATATTTTTTTCTTTTTTCTTTCTATACTACACTTTAAAATAATTTGCTAAACAAATGTCTTAAATTTAAAATGTTCTTTTCCAAAGGAAATCATCTTCAAGGAAAATGATAAGTGTGCTATACTTCCTTACAGAAAAGACAACAATTATCACATCCAAATAATACTGTCCGTTGGTTAACAAATAATGTGGGTTCATCACACAATTACAGGAGCTTATGTGTAGGTGTGTTTTCTTTTCCAGCCCAGGTGTCTGCCGTTCTGCAGTGAGCTTTTGTTCTTTTACATCCACAATACTGCATGTCTGAAAGCATCGCATCATCAGAAATCACATGGCTTCAACGAATCAGGCTCTTTTCTTTTAAAAAGGAGCTCACAGCCTCACCACCATAACATAGAAAAGGTCCCCCCCCCCCGATATGAATCATGATGAAACACAGATGGTATACAGGAAACCTCACTGCGATCTTATCAACACAGATGTGAAAACGCTTATCAAGTTCCCATGTATAACTTACACAAATTTTGATCATAAGGCCTTACTTGTGAAATTGAACAATGTTACTAATGTGCACAATACTTAAGGAAGCAATCGTTGCTGGGAATTCTCATTTGCCAGCAGGGAGCAGGCTACACTTCTAAAACAAGGAAGTAACTTTATTTGATTTGTATTACAGTATGCCATAAAGACATATACTGTTAATGCTATAATATAATTACATGGTGAGGCTTAGCCTAATTTTTATAGATATAAATCCTAACAGGAATCCACACTGGAAGATATTGCAGGTTTCCCCCCGCACACAGTGAAAGTATGACTACATTTATTTTCCACATTAAAATGATTTATTTAACTGAATGTTTCTGCTTAAATGAATGGTTATGTAAAGAATCGTCTTATATTTTCATTTGATTCCAGCAAACAGAGTGACCATTGTGAGGAATTTTACTATAAAGTCACTTTGGATGCAATGGTATATGTCACTGCATGCTGTTATGCATGATATGTTTTAATATTTTGGATAATAATTGAGATGTTGGGATGAAAATGGCATTAGTTTGATTTCTTTTATCGTTTGGAAAAATATATTGTGGTAATCAAATGACAACTGTCAACAACTGTTTTAACTTTAAAACATATTCACAAACAGCAAAACCCAGCATATTTAAACAAAAATAAATAAATAAAAATTTATTTATTTTATTTACTTTTTTTTTTAAATATACATGCACACTTTGTATATCTTAGAATATGGAAACCGCTTTCCAAAATGTGATTACAGAGTACACAAAGATGGGAAGAGGAGTGAACTGCAATATTTCCAGAAGGAAGTAAACCAATGAGACTTGACTGCAGCACGAGTGTTTTACAATAAGGATACTGCTGAAGCTTTGTATGAATAATATCTAAGAGTGCAGCATATGCTTATACATTTCTGATAAAACTGTGCTCTTGTTTTTGTAGAAACATTCTACGGATAGTTTACAAATTGCACAGTAATATCACCTCCCTTTACTTGTGAAATCGCAGCGGGGGAAATCTGGAAGCAGAACAGAAAATAGAGTCCAGTGTGACGAGTCAGAAAGAGGACATTTCTTCCTTAATGCGAAATTCCTAGTAATGACGAAACCATTTCACACAAATTTGAAAAATATCCAGCAAAAAAATTTTTCATTCCAGCCTTTTATTCAACTCTTATCTTTCCTGACCTGTTTATCTCCTTTACTCTGCAACTGTCTGAGTGTTTCACAAGATGAACTTGATAAAGCGCATCTCAGGTTGAGTCGTGTTTAAATATAATAAAAACTCTTCCTGGATCTTTTAACAATTATCAACATTACATGTTTACTCTGAGCAAATGCTATCTGGTAAGTGTACTGACTTAATATTAACATATTATTCCCGAGTTAGTCACTTGTTCAGTGATGAGCTGTGTCAACAGAGGATGAAGCCAAGTAAAACAGATCGTTTGTTGAAGGCATTTGTTCGTATATGAGGGTTAGCAGGAAAAATTGTCAATCAGAAGATTATACTACTGATACTTATAACGTGTTTCTGTTGTATTCAACAATGCTTTTAAATAAAGACTGTGACATCATTTATCATTCCCTTTTGATGCAAAACTCACTGCTTGAGAAAGGTGTGGAAAGTCCAGGCCAGTTTTCCCTGAGTGTTAATGGAAAACTGACCAGCAGTATATTTATTCCGGTTTCTAATAAGCCCACGATGTGTCTTTCTGTTCCTTTTTCTCAGCCAGTCAGACTACCCTTATTTTCATAGTAATTTTGGCTTACATTTCTGCCTCAAAACATCATGACAAATAGAGTCAGCATTTTCAGTAAACGAGTTTCGCTGCTCACACGCCATTCCATATTGTTTTCTCTTACTATTGACTTTTGAAAAAGGATTAGTCAAGATGACTTAATTTATCCTTTATTTGGCAATGAGTACTTATATGAAAAGCTTATAATTATAGGCTATTTGGCATTTTTTTGGGAAGTGTTCAAATAAATTGTCATGAAAAGTACACTGGATTTCTTCAGAAACAGGACAACTGAATTTCCTTTTTTTTTCTTGCGCATTAATGTACCCATTAGGGTTATGTCTGTTATTGTATTTTTAAAAATGTATTTTATATCCTTTTAGATACATATTTAATATATTTATATTTGATATTTAGTCATTTAGCAGACGCTTTTATCCAAAGCGACTTACAAAAGAGGACAACAGAAGCAATCAATTGAAGGATTAAAACAACTAAAACAGATCCAAAACTAAAAGCTAAAACTTTATAAATACTATATATATACACATTTAAAAAAAAAAAAATGCATACAAATGCATACAACAAAATTTCAAAACTTAACATTTAAATGAAAACAAAAAATAAAGCTAAAAACTATTCAAAATATTAAAGAACAAAAGATATAAGAGTATAATAATGATTCTAACATAAAACTAAGCCAAACACCAAAAAAAAAAAAAAACTACATATATGTGTATGTACAACCACACACACACACACACACACACACACATATATATACATTTAAAATTAAATATTCTTTAATTTCCACATAGTTTGTTGAAGTACTAAAATAACTCAAATTAAATAAAGGCTAATACTTCATAAAAAAATCTATACAGACATAATAAAAAACTAATAAAATGACAAACATTACTCAAACTTTAACTAAAATTAAATAGATAACAAATAAAAATCAAACTACTTTAATTTATCAGTAATCCTAAAAAAAAAATAACACTGAGCCAAACACACATGCTAAAAAAACAACTTACACATAGTAAGAAATGGTTATGAAAACTGAAACAGAAGTGAAACAAGCAGTAGATACATATTATGTGTAAACATACTGATACTGTTGTATAAACCATATACAGTAAATAATGTGCAAATCAGTACACATCTTCTGATTCTTGCTTATTATTGTTTTATTTTTTAATTCTAAAATATATTTTACACCCTTTTAGATAGCTAAATATAATGTGTAAACATTGATATACAGTAAATAATGTGCACAACTCTTTTGATTCTCGCTTATTATTGTTTTATCTTTTAATTCTCCTTCTTTTTTATGTCAATGTTTTATAATTATAAATACCCAGACTTTCTGGAAGCTCCAGCGAATCCCTTGTTTGTTTGTGCACACTTGGCAAATAAAGCTCATTGTAAATCTGATTAAGTCCGCGTTGTTTAAAATGCATGTTGCAGACAATTTTCATTTTTATTTGATTCAAGTTTATGAGCTAAAATAAAACGTGTACTTTGTACTACTTTATTATTGTCTATTTTACTGTTACTTATCTGCCTAAAAGTCAAGCCGATAACATTAGCGCCTTCTTGTGGATGGATAGACGTGTATTATTATGAGTAACAGGAAAGTCAGATCAGTCGTGTCATAGCTTACGAGCCGAATTTCATTCAGTATAGTCATGGTTCTGGGCACAAACATGTCAAAATACCCTAAGTTTGGTGTAAACTATATCATCTAAACAGACGACGGTGTAGAGCGCGCGTGTTATTATAACGCGAATTAGTTCCTAAACAAGCGCTTAAAAATCGTAATATAGAACGGTTGCTAGGCGATTATATCTGTTCATCAACAATAGGGAGGTGTTGTGTGTTAGGGAATACGTTTACAGTAAGGCGGCAGATCTGGAAGAGCACAGAGGGGGAGGGGAAGAGCTTTTGTAGTACCAGGAATAGTATTACTGACAACCTACCCTTACTGGAACCCTAGTGAGGGCGGAGCTAAACTAGAACATGCCTAGGAGGCCACTACAAATAACAGAGAACTTCAGCACGGCACAGTGAAGAAACACTAACTTCTCTGAACAAGACAGGAGTTCACAGCAGTCTGCCAGAGTACAGACTTACTACTTTGGATATTACAAAAAGTTCTCATCTTCCAAAACAGACTCAAAGGTAAGAGAGACTTTTAGAATCGTCTGTCTTCTTTTGAAATTAGAGTGTTTATAAAGTGCTTTATGTAGTTTATAAAAACCTTACCTAGGCTAACACATAAATCTTATCTTGTTTATTATTATGTATGAAGGACTTAGAAAAAGTAATGCCAACAAATCATAATTTTATCAAGCGTAAGTTAAAGTGTAATATAAAGTATAAAAATTCTAGTTATACTAGAATAAGGGTAACTTTATGTATTTCAATCTACAATGATAGAACAGCATCACATATCTTAGTTTTTTTTAACTGACTGACTGACTTATCAGTTCAGTTTTACCGAATGTACGTTTCCTGTGGTGCTAATCTAAAATCTTTCTTCTGTTGCCAGCTTTAAGAGGTTCACTCTTTCACCGTAAGAGCTACAGACTGTGTGGTATTCCCGGCAGCTGGAGGTTTGTGCATAGCGCCATGGTCACCCTCAGCAAGTTTGACAACGCAATGAGCAGCAGCCTGTTTGACGCAAGCATGCGGCTGCCGTCTCACCGTTATAAGACCTTCAGCTCGAAGCTGCAGTTCCAGATGGTGCAGCACGCCGTCAGGATGCTCCAGGAGAGCGGCTTCTACTGGGGCTCCATCAGCGGCAAAGAGGCTAATCACCTGTTGAACTCGGAGCCCAGCGGGACCTTTCTGGTACGAGACAGCTCGGACAACCGGCACTTCTTCACGCTCAGCGTCAAGACCGAATCGGGCACCAAGAACCTGCGGGTGCAGTGCGACAACAAGTCCTTTTTCCTTCAGACGGACTCCAAGAGCATGCAGTCCGTGCCTCGCTTCGACTGCGTGCTGAAGCTCGTCCATCACTACATGCCCTTGTCTAGAAGCTCTCTGTCCATCGGAAACTCGAGGAACTCGTACTACATCTACACGGGGGGCGAGAAGATCCCTCTGGAGCTGTTGAGACCCCTTCCTTGCATAATGTCCTCCCTGCAGCATCTCTGCAGGAAGACTGTCAATGGACATACAGACGTTTCCAGCAAAAGAGAGCAGCTGCCTCAACAGCTCAAAGACTTCTTACAAGAATATGATGCTCCCATTTAAAGAGCTCTAGTTAGTGAAGCAGTGAAGCTAGTTTTAGCAGGCTTTTTGGAAGCATGTTGGACCAAGAAGTATTGAGCTGAGTACACGGAGATTGCCAGTCGACCGTGTGCGGTCATGAGTGCTATCACTGATGCATTGATCTTAAAGCACCGTTCTTGCCGTAACAGTCTCGATGAATGGACGTTTGTACTGTTTTCTGTACCAGTGCCAGTATCGTAACCCACTCTGTGGGCACCAATCACTGCCTCCGCACTGCCCCCGAATCTGTGAGCTCCGCCAAGCAGGGAGACAGCAAGCCATTTAACAGAAATCAGCTGCCGCCTTTTTCCAAGTAAATATTTGTGCCTTTCAAGGGAAAAAGGAAGAAGTGAGTAACAGCACAGCACCGAGGCATAGCAGACATGCCGTCGAGAAAGGACGTCTGGAGTCAAAGCGGTTAAAACACAACAGGACTGAACACAGATTAAGATGGACACATGTTGACATTCTGCTCGTACTTGAAAAAGCAACACTTTGGAACAAAATGTCGGTGTTTTTAGTGGTTTGTGTCAGGAGCAGTTCAAAGCAGACTGCTTGTTATTGAATGTATTAACAGACATGAGTGTTTTGTGTCTACAGATCACCCATGTTTTACCTTGTGATGCTGTTTACATACATGAAGATGAATTTAGATTGGTTATCTTTTGTAAAGACATCTCAACCATGTTTTGATGTTACATATTTATATTTATGAAAACAAGAAAACATTTCAGTAATTTATTAAAGAGCACTATTTTTGTAAAAATGAACTCCATGTCTTTGGGTTTTTCATGTCTCACAAGTGTTTTAGCTCAGATTCACACTGAAAAGGTCTGAAATATTTCAAAATGTAGATGAATCAGAGTTGCCGGCGCCTATGATTCAGATTCCCGGAGCGCCTCGCCTGGAAGGGTTAAAGTTGATTCAGAGATATTCACTTTAGTGAGCGGGAATGTTCCTCCCCTCATGCTCTCTGACAAGGCTCTTCCAGTAAGACATTGACTGATATGAGGAAGCTCAGGATTAAAGTTAATGTTTTAAACTGTATTTAAGAGAACAACCTTGGACAACAAAATGACTTAATATCTCACATGCGGGAACACATGAGTGGATTACATAAGAGAAGAAAAAATAACAAATAATAAACTTAGTTTACACAAAGTATGTGATCAGATACCTTTATTAATATAATACCACTAGCCAAAGGTTCAAACACACCTACTTGTTCTTCGTTATTACCATTTTTTATTTATTTTTTTAATTTAAAAACTATGATAACTAAAATGGAAGTCAACTTCATTTAAACTGCATTGAGGGAGTTCATATCATATATGTAGGCCACACACTTGTTGACTGCTTTTCCTTCACGTTTCACTAAAACTCAAAATAAATAAATAAAAATCAAATAAATACTAATTAGTTCAAATAAAAATATTTTATTAAAGAAATTCATACACAAAGACAGTTTAAATTCAATTAAAATTCAATTAAACAGAAGCCATTGAAAAATATTAAATATTAATGCAGTAAATGTTCAGTCCTTTGGCTGGTAGTGTAAGAGTAGCAACAGCTGATCTCTCTCTCTCTTTCTCTTTAAACAAGTGTAGCTTTACTTGGTAGAGACTGTGATAAAGGGGAAGAGGTGTGACTGCTGCAACTCTTTTGAACTCAAGTCTTCTGGGAAACCAATCAGGTTTCTAAAATCACACTGTGTTGTGGTGTACCTAACAGGAATGTACTGTACTTATACAGCTGGGGAGTGTGTGTGTGTGTGTGTGTCTGTGTGTGAGATTTTGTCTGAGAATGTGTGAT
Source organism: Onychostoma macrolepis (assembly GCF_012432095.1). Lineage (NCBI taxonomy): Eukaryota > Metazoa > Chordata > Actinopteri > Cypriniformes > Cyprinidae > Onychostoma > Onychostoma macrolepis. The sequence continues at coordinate 16,548,248 of NC_081157.1, read as the reverse complement.
AGAGAGCGACTGTATTTATATGAGCAAGAAGATGAGCATGTGAAAGCTGGTACATTGCCAGAATCAATATGTTGTCACAATGAGGAAAAAACTAAGTTTGGTCTTTTTTAAAGAAGACACTTTGCAGATTATTGCTGAAGTAAAAAAAATAAAAAAATAAAGTGAATGCAATTCACCAAAAAAAAAAAACTAATTTTAAATTTTATATGAAATATATATTTTCCAAACGGTTCTACTTTAAATGTGTTACCGTAAGAAAATCCAAGACGTAAATCGAAACAAGTTGTGTTCCAAATTTGAAGTTGATATCAAAAAATGAGGACCATTTAATCTTTTTGAAAAATTCCCTTGTTTATTTATTTATTGTGCATGTTTGCATAGCAAGAGCCAAATCCAAAGGAATGATTTCATACCATTCCAATGAAGTAAAAAAAATAAATAAAAAAAAAATAACCGAAGAGCACTAAAGGTAAAACTGCAATTTATTAATTAAAACAACAGTGGCCCATGCATGTGACCTGAGCTTTGCTTGCATGCAGCACCAAATCATTCAGTGTTGTTTAAGATGCTATACATTTCATGTGCTTTCAACCCTTCAAGAAATATTACTGAGCTTGGCAATAAAACACAAATGCAAATGCTTTGAGGTCAGGCCCATGGATTTAGCAAACAAAATGTCAAATTTGAAATGTTGAGTTTTGGTCGCACGGGAAAAACTGTTTCACCACAGAGAAATTAGGTGCTTCTGACAAACAGGCACATTGTGTACTAAGAACCCTTTGCCTTTTTCTTCTTCCTGCTATACTGACGTTTACAGTAAAACGAGAAAAAACATGCCTCTCTCACTACACATGTGAACAATGAGACTCTTAACCAGGAAACAGTTTCGTAGCAGCCACACAAAGGCGTGCAACCAGCTGCTGCTGCACGCATGTGCAGAACCAACTCAACTTTCTGCATTTACCAGAATTCAGTGACAGTCTGTTGTTTAGGTGCAAATGCTTTCAGGTCTGGTAGTATGTGTTTGCTACACCCTCGTTTGATAATATGTTGCATGAAAAAAAATAATAATAATAATAATAATTACCCGGATAGACAAGAATGAACATGAAACTATGAAACTTAAATGCATTTGTATTAGTCATCATAAATCTGCCTCCCAGAGACCTTTGATATGTATATATATATATTTTTTGTTTATCTTTTTGTTTTTCACATCATTTGAGAAAATCTAAATGGTGCTTGGCCATGCACAACTCACAGTGCCACCATATCATGCTGTTGTCTGTGATTTCCAGGGCATCGCTAGCTATGCTGTTGTTCTCAGTGGATGATTTTTTAGAACACTACTTGTTGATTGCTAGGGTGTCCATGAAAAAAAAAAGAAAAAAAGAAGACAACTTTCAATGATATTCTACTAAATTTCATCAACAATCACAAAGAAACAGTAAGTAACAAACAAACAAATAAATAAACATTAAGAAAATTTAACCAAAATACTTTCTTGTACAAAAGTACTAATCTTTGTTTTATTTATTTTGTTGAGTGTTAGGGGTGTGTTCAAAATTTTAACCCTATGTGTGAGCTGTGGCAGTCATTTTTCATTTTATTTTAGATTGCTGTTGTAAAACACAAAAGCTCCTTTCATCAGTTCGAATAAGGTAAGTATCACATTTCAATTCCAAGCCAGCTGCCAGCTTTTCCAGTGTACTCCATAATCAAATGCGAAATTCTCTAGTAGCCGGGCGAGTGATCATGTGATTCCACAGAACTTTGTAATTGCGCAATCCAGTGAGCTTTAATGGTAACGCGCCGTCACAAATACCTCATGCCTTCTCTAGCTCATTCTTTTTTCGCTTTCACATGCCATGTGCCACACTGCTTTTGTCTTCCCTGAGCTTAACGTGTACTGCCTTGGCAAGGTTCTTTTCTTGAGAAATAAGGAAATTGTAGATCTACAGTTAAATAAAGATTAAACGAACAAAGTAAAGCCCCTCTAGTGAGAGAAGGAAGTATATAGGATGCATAAAATTATTTCACCAGAGCTATTTGACGAAGTATGACGTTGTAATGATTTATTGACACTACTGAGGTCAAATATTTAGGAATTTACCAAAAACTACCCTGAAAAAAAGAACTATTTACATTTTCTTATGAATTACTTTTGTTATTAACTTCCAACCTGACTTTAGAACAGATGTCATAACTTCCCAGAACACTTATCTCAGATGTCTATGAAAATAAAGTGACGCCTTTATGGACTCTAAAGATAACCGATGCTTACGACATGAATATATGTAGTAAAATGAAATACGTCGTTCTTGTTCAAAGGGACTGCCCCTTACAAGCACCTCATTGTCATTCTTCTCATTTGCAGCTGGCTGCACTTTTCCAGTATGACGAAAGGGAAATGAAGTAATCTCTATGCAGGGAAGATGCTTTCGTGAGAGGCTTTTCATCAACATTTCGAAAGTGCTCTCTGTGTTTAAACGCAGTGACTGGTTACTCCCCAAATGTATATCATTTTAAGCACACTGTTACAAACAGACTCAGAATCCAATACAAATGCTTGTTTGGTGTGTATCCGTGATACAGTGCAGTTATATGGATCTGTAGAATGAGTCAGGCAGGGTAAGTCTCACTCCCACACATACAAGTGCAATAGACACAGATGTAAACACACCTACATATACATCATTGTGCTTATATGTCTTTTATGATGACGCTAAGCATGTGAGGACATGCTACCGAATCACATAACAGTCTGAGTTCTTAATGACGCAATGAAACTGTGAGACTTTCTTTTTGATGCGTGTACAAGGTAACATATGATTTAAAGGGTTAGTTCACCCAATGAAAATTCTGTCATTAATCACTCACCCTCATGTCGTTCCAAACCCATAAGACCTTAGTTCATCTTCAGAACACAAATTAAGATATTTTTGATGAAATCCGAGAGCTTTCTGACCCTCCATAGACAGCAACACAACTGAAATGTTACCCAGCCCTGAAACGTAGCAAGGACATTGTTAAAACAGTCCATGTGACATTAGTGGCTCAACTTCAATTTTGCGAATCTACGAGAATACTTTTTGTGCGCAAAGAAAACAAAAATAACATAATTTATTCAACAATTCTTCTCCACGTGTTACCTTCTTCCACCATTTTGGAGAGTACCACTACTACGTGGTACTGTCCAAAATGACGGAAGACAGTAACAAAAAGTATTCAAAAAGTATACTTATAATACAAAAAGTATTCTCGTAGCTTCGCAAAATTGAAGCTGAAGCATTTTTATTTACATAGCCTAAACATTTTATGACACACAGTAGGAATTTTACAAGAGTAAAAATAAGAATTTACTGCCATTGTGTGAATATTATGTAATCATGTAATCTATAAAAAGTAACTGTAATCTGTTTTATGAGCATTTTAAAATGTGATATACTGTAATTACAAGTACTTAATTTTTAGAATCTGATTACGTAATCCAGATTACATATAATCAGTTACTACCCAGCACTGGACCTGGACACCTAATGCACTCAGGTTATGTTTTATGGTGTTGCCTATCCCACAGCTCTACATGAAACAGATGCTTTTCTATTCATACATATAACTATGGTTGCAGATGCACAATTCAACTTGCTCTCGAGTGTTCACGGACCTGCTTTGACCTTTCCAATATGGCTGACAGCTTATGTACAGCGGCCCATAAAAACATCCGCTATATATCTATGGGGAATTTCTAGTGGTTGCTAGGCTCATTTGGGAGGTCTCTAGGGCATTGCAAATCTGATATACATGGCTCAGGTCACTTCTTCAGTGAATGTTTTCTAGCCATACTTGTCTGCTGGCCAAAAATCTCAAGAATCGCTGTTCTCAGCAAGCCAAATGATTTGGGACGAGTTTACATGCCACATTTTTTTGTTTGTTTTTTTGTTTCACTGAATTTAAGATTATTGCATTCCCTACTAAGTAAGCTAATCTTTCTCAAAGATGGTTTCTGTGAAATGGGGCAAATGCAAATGCAGAACTAATCTTGATTACTAACCATCTTAAATGACCTTACAGCTCTGTGCATATCTGTAAGCATTGCTTAATATGAAGACCCAAATGAGCATTGCAACATCTAGCAGCGTAACATAGTTCATGGAACCACTGAAAGCTGATCACATCATCCACAAACTGACCTGGGTTTTATTACGCTAAATAAGGAACTATTTGCATAACTTATAAACCAGTGGAAAGACTATTAATACCTCAGAACAGGTAGATAAGCATGTTGCCTTTGATTATGTGACATGTTTTATCAGTGAAATGTTTCCATGGAAGTTGAAATGCACATTTTGTCCAGATTCTGGATACTGGCAAATTGTATTGAAAACATCTAAACTGTGTTTACCCTCAAAAGGCCCTGTAAATGTCTTCCCTGATTCATACGAAATTCGCTGGGAATGACTGTAGAAATGCCAGACGGACCAGTCAGAAAGCCTGAGGTGCTTTAGTTCTTCTTTAGAGTTCTGCTGTTTTGGTTTGAGGCAGAGATAAAGAGCTCGCAGGAATCCCCGAAGCTCCAGTGAAACCGCCACAATAGAATCCTTCCTCATCCAACAGAATACTTCTATTTATAATAAGAGAACTAATTATAACTGCAGGCAGACAACCACATCAGCTGATTTGGATGGAAGGTGTTTCACAGAAGTAATATAATAGTTATGTTCTCAAAACCACAAATTCTATTTAGCTTTCTCGTGGAAACTTGCGGTTAAAGTGAATTATGTGTGCAGACAGGACAGAATTAGGAGTGAGGACATTCAGTACTTTATTAGAACTAAGTCATGCGTTGCTATTATGTAATGAGCAGACCACACCTCACAACTGTTGAACTGTTCTGTGTATTTAGAAGGCTTTTGAATACTAATTGTGAAAATTTATTTAAAAAAATATTTTATTAATTGATTAAAATACATCTATTATTCACATATTTCACATAATTTAATGGAATTTAAGACAATAAAATGTTGAATTTAGTAGTTTAACATGCAACAGTATAAACTAAGACTTGTTTCTTAGAATTTTTGTCTTGTCTTCCATAACAAATACCTAAATATTCTTAAATCAAGATACATTTAATTGAGAAGCAAAATTACTTAAGATATTTAGTCTTGTTTTCTGGAATGAATGAATGAATGATGTTAGTTTTTGCTTAAAACAAGAATTCTGCCAATGGGGCAAGAAAAATAATCTCTTTCCCGTTGCTTTCCGTATCATTTTTCCTACCTCATTGGCAGATTTTTTTTTTTTTTTTAATCGCTTTGCTCTGTCACTTTGCTTCTCATCTCGATTTAAGAATGTTTTGATACTTGAAGACTAGGCAAAATACTAAGAAAATACTTTAAAAATTTTTATCAGTGTTATTTCCAATGTCTTTTAATCAGCTGGTGTTTTAGTGGATATATGAAGCCAGTTCTCCTCACGGTCACAAAAACTGTCTTCATTTTTAACTATTGTTAAACCATTTCTTACCAGAAAACCTCTTATGTTTTCTGTGAAAAGCGTCTTTAAAAAACCAATTCATTATCTTGGCATCTACTGCGATGATATTTTAAAGTGTTTTTTTTTTTTTTACGTTCTTTAGACTTCCCATATATCTGTTAGCGTGACATATATCTTCATAATCAGGTATTATTCGTTTTAAATTAGAAGGTTTCAGTTAAACGATTATAGATAAATAGATGATTTTGTTTGGAGTGAATGGAGTTTCCATTTATTTTAGTTCCAGAAAAAATGCTGAATGCTCATATGTGCGCATGTGACACCACAATGAATACCATTCATGAAACCAGAAGAAACAAAGAAAAGGTCAAACTACTTCATGCCCTTTGTTTCATTTTCAGAACAGGCAGGGCAGTTTCTGCTTACCGTAAAAGTGCTTAAAGCAAAGCAAAGAAGTTAGCGTAGAAAGTGAAAAAGAAAAGATGAAAAAGAGTAAAAAGGTGATTCATAGTGATTCTCAAAGATCAAAGATTTATTGAATACTCTGTCTTATGTATGATAATTCATCTGTCATGCTTCTCACGTAAAGGGTGTATAGTGTGAGAACTATTACATAATGTAATTTATAGCGACTCTATCAACATAGCTCATTAAAAACATGGAATAATTAAACAGCCTTTCAACCTTTCCTGAAATATGCATTAATATTTAATTTTGCACCATGAAAGGTTGTGCTTCAAATCCGACCTTATTCAAATAAAACAAAACAGGTAAAAAAAATGAAATGCATACATATAAAAGAAGATAGCACTGTGCCGTCATGTGCATTTAGCATACAATAACTTCTTTGAGCAATTCCTCTCCACTGCAGTACTTCTCAAATTTTTCTATATTTCTGTTATTTTGTTAAGCTTCTTCAAAGGCCCGTCTAAGATAAAACTTTAAGATAAAAACCATGAACTACCAAGACTCTTCCAAGGAACAGGTTACAACATGAATCACACTGAATCTTTATCATTCACAGTTTTCCTTTTTTAATCTGTGTGGAACAATTGAATGATAACCAAACAAAAGAAGAAATACATTCATAATTTAATTATGAATTATTAAATGTTGCCTATTTTCTTTTTTTTTCTTTTTTTTGGTTGCTGCCACATTGTTTAGATCGTCTCTAGTTCTCAAGTCCTAACCGTTTTTAGTATTTTATTTTTTATTTTTTCACTTTTCATGTTCAAATTTTCTATTAAATACCTAATTATAGCTCTGACCCAGAGTCAGTCTCCAGACAGCAGAATGCCACAAAACAAAACAAAAAAAGATCGAGAGAGCAACGCGTCTGCTCGTTTCAACTGGAAAAGACAAGCAATAACTTGGAACTACTCCTAGAGAGAGGGAGGGGAAAAAAAGAAAAATACACTGCAACCATGGTGACCATTCCAGATTACAGCCAGAGACTCTGACGTCAACGGAAACCTCACAGCACAGAGCTCAGTACAAACACTGCCCTTGGTGCATACATGGAAACGAGCTGCCCACCTGCAAAAAAATCTGATATTGTTGTATTGTTGCTGTTGTCATGGAGCCCACATATAAAAGAGGAAACTTTAAAGAAACATATTTCCAAAGAAATTATGTTTTAAAAGCCAGGCCAGTTATAACTCAGCCTGAAGTCTCTAACATTTGTGTGAAATCTTTTATCACATTTATCTACTAATCTTAGAAAGTAAAATAAATAAATAAAAATACTCACTTACATGTCATTCCAAACCCTAAGGATCATTTCTGAAGAATCTTCAGGCAGATTTTCTTTCTCCAGTTAAAGTGACTACAACTGACCTATTGGTAAGCCCCTCCCCTCGAACGCAGACTAGCCAATGGCAGTCGAGTATCAGCTGCACGGGGAGCGGAACTCGGACATCTTTAGGTTTCAGCGCCATAGAGAAACACTGGAAGATCCGAAGCTCGCATCGGTTTTATGGGGTTTATGCTTCAAAAATGGAAAAACGATGTGCCTGGGGTACTCGTAACACTGATTCCAGGTATCCTGAGAGGATGGGCAATATAATTTATTTTATTACATTTTCTAAACCCAAACAAAACCCCCCAATCCCAATGAAAACGAAAACATTAATTTTCTGGTCGTCATACTCTCATTAAGTTACAATTTACATCTGCTCAAGCAGAACGTTAATGTCATCTTGTGCTTCAGCAAGGTATCTCTGGCTAAAACTAGCTAACGTTAAAGTTAGTGAGTCCATGCTAACGTACAAACCTAAATAGTGGACTGTTCTCGCGTCTTGTACAGTGTAGGGCAAAAACACATAAACGAAGGTCTACGTTTCACTGTCTCTTCATATTAAATGGGTTAAATATAATCTTACATGAACAGTGTTGATCTGGGATTTTTTTTCATCTGCAATCGAGACTCGTTTCCAAATTATTACCCACAATATTTATTTTAAAACCTTTTATATATCCCTCCATGGCATATTTAAGTACCACTTGAATGGTGGCCCTTCTGTGTCCAGAATTTATCAAAAAGATATAGGGACAAGGTTTTCACACTGACAGCTGTCATTGTAAGACAGTTAGCATCTCCGATTGTTTGTCCGAGTTCGCAACAGTAACTAAGGGGGGCGGGGTTTACCGATAGGTCAATTAGACATTATAAAACGGATAGTTCCGCTCCTTGATTCTGAGCCGCGATCGAGGCTGTTACTAAAATTGTTGTAATTTTGTAATAATTGTTGTAAATTACTCTACAAACATACACCTTTGTTTGCATTTGTGTGTTGCTCGGCAACCACTTTGTTCCAACCACAACTGTTTCTGAGGAGCTACATTGTTTGGTGGAAGAATACTGTTTTTCTTAATATCATTACACTTTTATTTGCTTTGTTTTATTTTGTGAAACCTTACTATGTATGTGGAATCATACATCATGGCCATCATGAACTGCACAACTCACACTACACTATTAAAAATAAAGGTTACAAATAAAATTCACAGCAGTGCCATAGAAGAACCTTTTTTGGTTCCTCAAAGAACCTTCAAGGGAACAGTTCTTCAAAGAACCATATTTTGAACATTTCAATAACCTGAAGAACCTTCTTCCACCGTAAATAACCAGTTTGCAATGGAAAGGTTCTGTGGATTTTAAAGGTTCTTCATGGAACCATAGATGCCAGTAAGAATCTTATGTACTAGACTTTTAAAGGAGACCTATTATGCCCCCTTTTACAAGAAGTAATATAAGTCTCAGACGTTCCCAGAATGTGTCTGTAAAGTTTAAGCCCAAAATACCCCACAGATCATTTATTACATCATTTTGGAAATGCCAATTTTGAGTGGAAGCAGAAAAACAGGCTGATTTTCATGATATGTCGTCTTTAAGTTGTTTCAGAACACAACAAATTCAAGCAGAAATACATACCTTGTTACTAGGAGACGCATGACAGTTGAAAACAATATGTGTTCTAAAATGGCACAAAATATCAAACATATTTAATCTCCACAGACTGGATGGAATCATAGTCTGGAGTCTATGACTATCGTACACTACGTGATTTTCCATGAAATCTGTCAACTCAAATTTGCAGACTGGCTCTGACTTTCGGCAACTAGCGTCAGCTTGTCCAGAAATCAGGGCAAAAATATGGGCAAAGGTTATGTAGTCTATTCAAGCCTTAAGTAATAAGAGAATGTTCATTTTAAGGTCAACTTTTGTTGTAAACTTATCCTAAACTCTCTGTCATGAATAGAATTTTTTTTTGTGAAAGCAAATACTTCCAAATCCCAACACAGCCATGGCACAAAGCAGAGGAGCTAATTTTGCTTTAGCGGATCTATACATAAATACTTGAAAGATCTGCAACCAATAAATAAAAAAGACAAGATGTAGGCTGTGTAAGATTTGTAAGATTTCCCAAAAGTACAGTAATAGCATTCTGCTAATATGTTCTCTTGTAACAGTGGAATACTCTGAGCATTGACCAATATTACAAAAGTGGGGAAGCCGCTGACTTGCATAGCAAGTGAAGGCATTGTGACACTGCAGTGTGATGTTGAACAATCAACAGTGCATTAGAAATGAAAGAGGGTAACAATAAAAAGAGATACTGTAAAGACAGAAAGCTGTACTTTTTAACACTTGCAATTTATTATGTATTATATTGTCTATGTTCTGCTATGGGCAGATCGTTTCAGTCTGATCTTAATAGTTAGAGAATAAGAAAAGAGTGGAAATGGTCATGAAAAACTAAACTGTGATGTGGCATAAACAAATCTTGGCTAACATTAGCCTAGAGTTGACCTCAGGGAAAATAAATACATAAGAAAAGCAATGAACTCATTTGTACATAAAAGTAATTATCTCAGCTGAAGTTCGATGCATTAGAATGGCAGAAACATTCTTTAAGCAAGTACATGAACTGCATTCCGATTGCACTTTGAATGCAAATGACTCATGAAATCGAGTTTGTTTATAGCTACAGTAGAAGTAGTTTTGTGCAGAGAATACACTTTAACTAATAACCTTCTTGCATATGTTAAAAAGGAATTACAGGCAGAAGAAAGTACATAATACAAAGTAAAATTACAACAATATATTTGTAACAAAACTATTTTCTTTCTTTCTTTTTTACTTTCTTTTTTTCTTTTTTTTTGGAAAGAATTTATTATTGCATACAAACTGCCAGTAAATCAGATATCGGGTGTAACAGTGTTTCCCAATCAGCAGAAGATGAGCAGCTTGATATCATTATTTTTTTGATTTCTCAATGCATTAATATGGAGAGAATTAAGCAACAAGGCTGTTACTGTGAAATGCAAATTCCAGGTACCTCAGTTTCAGAAATGTGTACTGTTAGCATCTTATAACACCCCACTAATCTCACGCTTTAGTTTTTTTTTTTTTAAACAAACAAAAAACTGACTGGCTTTAATTTGAAAGACCACAGGAAGTCCTGGCCCTCATGTTTAACTTTGTGGAATGCAGCATAATTGTAGTTACAAGAACAACCCAACGTTCTCATACATCAGCTGCTGTGTCAACAGCCAGGCACTTCCTCTTTCTCAGAAATTATGTACATGATGCATGCTAACTGGCCTTTACGCCACAGAGGTGGGCACGCTCACACGCTGCTTTTCACAGCCCTTCAAGAGCCTCCAGTAAGTTTCCCTGATCTGGACCCCAAAGGACAGCTGTTTCTGATGCCTGATCAATAACTGTTATAGCTGATCAGGCCCATAGAATCCTCATTAAAAAGCACTTCACTACAAGTTTTGCTCAATTTTAATTCCAAAGGATCAGTTTTGGAGGTATTGCATTACAAGTAACACAAGTTATGTATTCAAATTACTTTCTCCACGTAACTAGTAAAGCAAGGCATTGCTTTAAATTTACAATGACATATCTGAGTTACTTTTTCAAATAAGTAACGCAAGTTACTTTATTTTCCCTTTATTTACTGACACCTCTCCTGTTCCCATGTTAAAAGAAATTGGGTGTGAGATGCAGAGGCAAAGGTGCTTCCTTCAGCCTGAGGCTTATTCATTTCACTTTTGGTGTGAACGGGTCTTTAAAGTAGCCAAAAATAAAAACAAAATCTTTTCTTTTTTTTTTTTATGATTAAAAATTTGTGTTGTCAACGATTAATCGCATCAAAATAAAGTTTTGTTTACATAATATATGAGTATGTACTGTGTATATTTATTATGTATATATAAATACAAACACATGCATGTAGATATTTAAGAAAAAATATGTTATTTTTATATATTAAATATATTTATATATAATATAAAATATAATAATATAAATATATAAATGTATAAACATTTAAATATTTTCAAAATATCTACTGTATGTGTGTGTATTTATATATACATAATAAATAAACACAGTACACATAGATATATTATGTAAACAAAAACTTTTATTTTGGATGTGATTAATCGCGATTATCATTATTAAAAATAAATAAGCAAGCCCAGTCCACACTGTAAAAAAAGGAAAAAAAGTTGAGCGAACTTAAAAAAAAACAACATTTTTTACCAGCTTCAGCAGATTTTTGAGTTTGCTCAACTTATTTTTGTGGGAGATTCTCAAATTTTTGTTGTATAAACTTGAAACGACAAGTTGAGAAAACTCAAAAATCAGCTGAAGCTGGTTGCCTTAAAATTTTAAGTTGGCTCAACTTTTTTTTTTTTTTCAGTGCAGGTGATAAAAAGTAACACAAAAATTAACACAAACTTAACGTAATGCATTACTTTCAATAAAAAGTAACTAAATAATGCAATTAGTTACTTTTTCATGGAGTAACACAATATTGTAATGCATTACTTTTAAAAGTAACTTTCCCCAACACTGCAAAAGATAGAATGCATTTGAGTGAATGAATTTGGGGAGCCTTGTTTAGAGTGTAGTCAGGTGAACTGTTTGCGTCTGTTTTGGGTTATAGTTGGTTATAACTAGTTTGGCCTTAACTAACTAACTAACTTATACAGTACAACTATCTGAAATGAAAATACATTTACTTGAGAAATAAAAATTCATAAAAAGAAAGAAAGAAAGAAAGAAACTGACTTGTTAGTCCATTTCTGTTCATCAAATACCTGTGAAATGTTCTATTTATCTCACAGTTGTCGAATCTTTCGTTCATTCACTTATTTATTTATTTATTAATAATTCTCAAGTAAATGTATTTTGATTTAAGAATTTTTAAATATTTACACTGGAAAACAACACAAAAATAAGATAATTATTTTTGTCATTATTAGCTTTTTTTTATTTTTTTATTGTATAAGTATAGTATGTCCTCATTTAGATGAGCTAGATAAGCAGTTACTGTCATCTACATTATCTTATCAGAAATACAAAATGTTTTCCATCATTACTTGCATTATGGTAAGACAACATACATTCATCTGAGTAAAGTCTTCTCACACTCATTAGCGCTTTACAGTAAACAAACGCTAAGATTTCCTCTCATGGAAACCCTGATCAGAGGCATATCTTGAGTGGTCCTGGCCCCTCTTTAATGGTTTCACAATCTCTTTGACTCAATCAGTAGAACAAAAAAGACCTTCGATGTGCACTGTACTACAGACCGCACTCACTCTTAGTCTTCATCACTTCCACTACTGCGGTCAGATTTCTTTCCATTGTATGTGAACTTGTGAGCGTGTGTATTTCCACCACTGCAGGTCTTTCAGTGCCATTATGAGACCTCGTCTACTGTAACGTCCTGCCAGTTTTCCAGGAATCAGAAACGAGCCAGGCAACAGGTGTTTAAACATTTCTGCGGTTCAGAAGTTCAGCAAAGGAGAACAAGCTCAAATAGCATGAGATCTGTCAGGTAAGGACAAAGCCACAAATGTCTGGGGAGCAATGATAAGGGATATACAGTATTTTAACCCCAGCCTCTGGCTATTAGGAGGGCATGTAAGGACGAGGGCATTGAATGAAAGAGTAGGATATCTCAGAGGAAGACAGTCATAATGATGTGAGAAAGTACAGCTGTTAGAGACACCCAGAGGAAAACTGTATTACTCAGAGGTTGCGCTTTCATTACTCAGTAGACTCATAACTCATGGAGTTCTTGGTTGTTTTTCATTTAAATGTGAATGTTAAACTATCCCAGATTCATTTCAGAGGCTATATGTTGGCTGATTTCTCTGTTTTCAACACCATATGTCTCAGACGTTTCTTCAAAAAAATCCCCAGAAGAACAAAAACTAGCAATTTTTGACATATAGTAAAGGTAAGAATAACAAGGATAGCATCAAGCCCAGTAGGCGAATGATTTTGAAAACGTCAAAAAAACAGGTAAAATGTTCAAAACAAAACTTGACATGACGTTGAATTTGATGTAAACTGAACGTCAAACATGTTGGCCTACATATACTGTACATCAAACCAATTTCAGTGTGGGACTAACTTCCTATTTTCACCCAGTTACCACTGAAAGAAATTGTCATCCAAACTGAATTTAAAATGACGCTTGGAGGACATAATCTAGTCTTTGATAAGAAATATTTGAGATCATATTGAAATCAGAGCTGATTTCAGTAGGAGAAACATCTAAGAAGAGGAGGCATTCATCATTTGCGTCTTTGCTTAATCCCACTGCTTTTTATGAGAAAGAAGGAAGATACATATTTGTGGGTAATCTCACGTTGGCCACGAGTGAGTGAGTGAGCATATGTGAGAGTAAGGTGTTGTAGCCACCTTCTCTCCCTCTCTGCAATGATTCAAAGAAGTCTGAGAAATGTGACTCATTTGATGTATCAGGAAACCCTTCCGATGATCACAGCGCATCCTAACCTAAATGATTCAGAGACTAATGCCACGTTTCTTTTGTTCTCCATTCATTTGTTCCAGGTTTATACAAAGTGTTCCTCCAGCCCTTTATATAAAGCCATTTTGCACTTGCTGAATCTAATATTGCTCTTTTTACATTTACTTTTAGCATTTACAATATAAAAAAATATGAGTTATGCTGGAGTTGGCCTGACAATTTGACAAATAACTAACCCCCTTTTTGGAAAAGGGAAAATATAGTAAGCAGCATTTCTGTGGTCAAAAATCCCTTGTTGATGTCAGAGGTCAGAGGAGAATGGCCAGACTGGTTCGAACTGATAGAAAGGCAACAGGAACCTGTTACAACCAAGGTACGGGGAAGAGTATCTCTGAACGCACAACACATCGAACCTTTAAGCAGATGAGCTACAGCATCAGAAGAGCACACCAGGTCAGATAAGAACAGGAAACTTAGGATATAATTTGCATAAGCTCAACAAAATTGGACAATAGAAGATTGGGAAAAGGTTGCCTGGTCTAAACTAACCCCCTTTTTCATTGTAAATCTATTGAATCATCAGTGGTAAGAGGATATGGTTGACGTGTCAGCTTTAACAATACTTAGTCATGTGTTTTATCTACTGAAGGAAGAAAAGTTTCATACTTACACAAGGTCTTTTGCCATTAGTGTATTGAGTAAAACTTCAATGCTACTATACATGGCCACGAGTGAAGACGTCCTGGCTACTCACCACTCTGACAGGAAATGACATACACAGAGGCCTGGGCACTTACTGAACACTCATAAACTCAGAGATACATCATCACTCCGGCAAGACCCTGGGGCTCCTTTTGAGTAAAGCAAAGTGGCTTTGATCAGTGTGCAGTGCCTTCTCCTACAATATTTTTCTTCAATCTTGTTTCACTTTTATACATACATACACCCACTGGCCACTTTATTAGGTACACTTGTTCCACTGCTTGTAAGTGCAAATATCTAATCAGCCAATAACACGGTAGCAATCCAATGCATTTAGGAATTTTGACATTGTCAAGACGATCTGGGGTGCGTTTCCCAAAAGCAACTATAGTCGCAAGTTCTGTCATTACCAATACAGTTCAGTGGAACAAAGGAATGCTGCTCTTGATGGTCAAGACTGAGCATCAGAATGGGAAAGAAAGTTGATTTATGGCCACATTTGCACTGTGGTTCTTGATGCTCAATACTGATTTGTTGACTATATCCATTTTTTTTTCGGGCGAGCAGCTTGTATCTTCTTTTAACCGGTTCCCATATCCGATATCTGCATTTACACTTGGCGAAACAACCCAGAGTAAATGTCCTGTAAATGTGCCAGGACTGTGAAACAAAATTAGCCCAACTGACCCTTCGCAGGGAGTTTGATTGACAAGGCGATCTAACCAATCACAACACCATTTTTGTCTGACAAACAACACAGACAGGAGAGTAGATAAACGTCGGGACTTGAACTTCAAAAAGGGTGTATTGACTGACATCTTTCCACGGTTGAAACAAGATACCATCTGATGTTCATTCGTGTTTATTTCATGCTATAACTAATAAAGAGGAAGAGATGATCGGTTCCACATGCTGCGTGAACTGAAGCGCTACAGCGATCTGTCACAACACATTAAGGAGCCACAAATCAGTATTTATTGTTTTAATTTTTTTTACAAAATGACAACATTTGAAAGCTGAGACTTTGTTTCATAACAAAAGTAACCTGTCTTTTCTGGTCTGTTTTCAGTGTCCCCCGCTTACAGAATTGGGTCACTTAAATGATGTTTTGCCCATATTTTGAATTGTGCATTGTATTATGTTTTAGGGCAAAAGGAAATGTCAGTAAACTTAACGTAAAATGTCCTAACAGAAAATTACTAGTACATTTTTCCTTTTTTTTCACAGTGTAGAACTGTTTTTAATGACATCAGGTGTTGTTAGTGAGGTGTGGAGTAATAATTTCTGCTAATTAAGTGGTTTGAGGTTGAACGTTAGATTATAGCTCGTTTATATGGAATGAAAGATACACATTATAGCTACTGCAATGTAGTTCCCCAGTTCAGGATGCTCAACAAAACACAGTGAAATTAAATGTCTTTTTCCAATGTGGGGTTGTGAAATCGTGATTAGGGGTTGTGAAATCGTGATTAGAATTTTTAGAATTAGCTCATGGCGCAGGGTTGGGCGAGGGCGTGATAATGTAGGTAAACACTGGAGTGAGCACACAGTGCTGGATGATCACAGTGCAATGTGTAGACAGTCAAAAGTTTCCAGACCAGCTATTAAAGACATTTACTGCCATAACATTATATGAGTAACATGCTGATATATTACATTAAGTAGATCATCACATCACTAAAGGCGTTCTACCGGCATGGTCAGCTAAGCATGCTAAGAAATCTAGGCCATGAATGGGCTGTACTAAACTGTGCTCAAGTGCAAATGCAACTGGAATCATTCCTCACTGAACCATTCAACCCGACGTTAGAGAAGCACTTTTTAGGGAAATCAACTCAAGATGGCTTATAGTTTTGTATAAGGTGTAATTAGACAAAGTATTTTTATAAAAATTGACAAATATCACCTTTAAAAAGTATCAAAGGGTTAAAGCAAATCAATGACAGTTTTTCATTGTTAGCAATATGACATTCAGTGTAGTTTATTATACTACATATGGTGTAATGGCTATTTTAAACCATTTTGTAGCATTGTAGCACAGGAATAAATACAACCCACTCACTGCAACAGTTTCACCCACACTTTAGATGCACTCGTAGGCGTTGTACACAACCTTGTTCTCAAAACAGCAATCTTCTAACATTCATGTCTGACTCAGTTATAGTTAGTCAAACCACAGCTCCCCCCTTTACCTGGAAATGCTTTTAACACTTCTGCCACTGTGAGCTTCTGCGAAAACTTGTTCAAATAAAACCAAAGGCTTTCTCGCAGATTGTACTGTCGGCCTGAAACTACAGCAGTGACTTCAAAGAAACATGTCTCTAACAAAATCAACTATCAAACATATACATATAATGTATGCAGTCAGGTACACAGAAGCTCCATTCATAGGAATGTAGATAGGAATATACCCATTCATTTATGTGTTCATATCAGCCCTCTTCCTGGAATCTGCAACAGATAATGTGTTCCCATTCAAATCCACTGCTCTGCCTATCTGAAGATAAAGCCACTCTGTCACCGTAAGCCATGTGTATTTAAAACAGTTTGATTCATGGATTTATATGAATAGGACATTCATTATATAGTGGCCATGATAATACAGTATAACAAAAGTGGTGTTTATGATATTTAAAAAATAAAGGCAACAGTTTAAATTCATCAGCATTTAGATGAAAGGAGAAGCAGTTTCTGTAATGTTTGTGTGAGGTGCAGCGCTCTGTGCCAAGAACAACAGTTCCCTATAGGATCTTTTTTTTCCCACTTTTTTCATGTTTCCCTGACTGTAGTAGAAAGCTGATACAACCTAATAAGGAAACAGTAAGATTAAGTGATGATGTGCTGGATTCAAATCGTTAACAATGTGAATGCTAATGCTCAGCATGACTGTAGTACATGTTCTAACTGAAAACCACACGTTTGACTTTAAATTGCCACACTTTTACTGTAATCAGGGGTGTCCAGTCCTGCTCCTGGAGGGCCAATGGCTGTGTCCAAAATTGCGTACTCCCTTGAGTAGGTAATTTTTTGAATAAGTAATTACTTTGTGACTGCGAAAAGAGTATGTTCTCTTTGAATGTAATCTGGACATACTATACTCACCATGATGCCATTGTCACGTGACCTACCAGCATCTACCTGGCCTCATGGGATAGTAACGTGTCCATTGTATGCACACTTCAGAATCACGCCAAAGTAGTAGGTCATCCAGGTACTCCTTGCCTACTCTTTTATGACTACTGTGAATTCGGACATACTGGTTTTTTTACTATATAGTAATGAAGTATGAGAATTTAGATGCAGCCAACGTCCTGCAGAATGTAGCTCCTACCTGCTCCAACACACTTTCTCGGGGATATGTCTACATTAATATGGATACATTTGAAAACAGCGTTTTTATTTTAAAACACTCTCTGTCCACACAAGTGTTTTCCAAAAGTTTTTCATCCACACTGAAATGTCAGAAAACGTTAAATTCGCCTTACTGCACATGTATAAAACCTCACTGAGACGATACCGATGGAACAGACATAAGTTTTCATGCAATTGTTCTGTCAGGATTATTTTATTTACGAAAATATCTCACCATTCACTGATGTGTACAGGTCGCACTCATTCACCATTATATGTTTGATATAAAATGCAACTGCACTCATGCAGCAAAACAGCAATCGTGAGTAAAGAGTTTACAAAGTAACACATCTGTAGCAGGTTTGGGGAAGTCGTGGCCTAATGGTTAGAGAGTCGGCCTTATAATCCAAAGGTTGCAGGTTCGAGTCTCAGGTCTAGCAGGAATTGTAGATGGGGGGAGTGGACGTACAGTGCTTTTTCCCACATGCTGTAGCTCTTTCCACCCTCAATACCACAACAGAGGTGCCCTTGAGCAAAGCACCGAACCCCCAACTGCTTCCTGGGCGCCGCAGCATAAAATGGCTGCCCACTGCTCCGGGTGTGTGTGCACTTAGGATGGGTTAAATGCAGAGCACTAATTCCGAGTATGGGTAACCATACTTGGCCACAAGTCACGTCACACAGTATGAAAGTGAATAGCACATAACAGGCACAATACCGGTATTAACATAAATATTTATCAGTATAATATGCGTCACATGACTAACCGTGAATACCTCCATTTTCACGGTCCACACTACAATGTGAAAATGGCATTTTCAAATTTTTCCACTTTGAAGAGCGTTTTCAAAAAGCTGTTTTTCTAGACAAAAACGCTGTCTCAGTGTAGATGGTAGGCCAAAACTGTGAGAAAAATATGTGTTTTCAAATGGAAATGTATTTGTCTGGACAAGGCCTGGAAGTTTTTAGTGAGTCTGAAGACATGGATTAGCTTGTTCAGGTGTGTTTGATTAAGGTTAAAGCTAAACTCAACTGGATAGTTGCCATCCAGGACACCCCTGACTGAAAAAGTGAAAGCTTTACTAATCTACTGCCTTCCAGGATTAGGCTACACTTTTTTTCTATAAGTAACTTTGCAACTGCATGTCAACTGACTCTCATTAGAGTATTACTAGAATTATACTCTAGAAGAGTTATGGGTATGGTTAGTGGAATAAGTTGACATGCACTATCACACTTATAGTTAGTGGAATGTGTGTTGGGAGCATCAAAATAAAGTATTAGCAGATATTAAACAGACAGTCTTCTAATACTCTAATGACTGCTAATTGACATGTTGTTGTAATGTTACTTAGAGTAGTATTGATAGTAGTGGACTATCAACAAATATTATCCAGTTTACAACACTTTGTGCTGTAATACTGAAGGTTTTGGTAATATTGTATCAAGTTTTCCACATTTGTAGTTCTGCTACATCTGAACGTATTTCAAACTGTGTCCAGGTTTCCAGTTGCTTCATTCCCACACTGCTGTAGCTATTCCCAAGAACTGCACCATGGTAAGTAGTAGCTATGTAAACACTTCAATGGCAACAACTAGCACACTACCTAAAGTATGTGATCAAATCAAAATTTACCGACATTAAAAAAGTTAAATAACAGGAAGAAATTTCACTTGAATGGTGAACAAAAATCAGCACTCAAGATGCCTTAAGCAAACTGCCAAGTAAAAAAGAAGTCACACATAAAGAATGTTTGAAAGAGTCACACACCGACCAGAAACATTCATAGCTGCTGGCAGTTTAACTTTACAACTGCAGTTGTGTAATACGTGCAATATAAAAACTGACACAGTTCTAATGCCAACAGCTGTGTGACAGGAGTCTAGTTCATTATGCTGTGCAGCTGGATTGAACTGTAGTACTGTGTTTAGTCTAACTGTATTTCACTGAACTTTAGTTTTAGTGCAAATTTACTACATTTAACTATAATTGTACTGAAGTGAGCTGCAGTTAAACTGCACTGAGCTGCAGCTGTAATGCAGTTATATTACAGATGAAAGATTTACTGCATACACTGGAGTAATCAGACTGCATTTCACTGCAGTTTACCATTGAAAGGGTCACCTGGGCCTTTGTTATCCGTTAGTTATCATAATTCTTCCACTGAAATTAATGTTGGCACTGATGTGTGATTCTCCCTAAGTGGAGGGAGAAGCCTTTAAACAAACACATGTAAACATTGGACACAATTGCACGTTGGATGGAAAAAGCCCTGCCCTTCATTTACTGTCATGGCATGTCAGTGTTGACAGAGCTGTTTGCGCAGCTGTCAGATGCTCTTCTCACTTTGAAGAACATTGTCTAAATAACATAGTTTCAAAAAGTCAAGCTGTCACGCTTTGGATTTGTGTGTTTACGTCAGTGGCTCTTGATTGGTTTTGCTTCAGGAACCAGATTTTAAATTGTGTGGTGACCCAACAGTGTACCATAACTGTAAACAATATGCAAAATCAGAGCACTGTGCAAACGAGCATGAAACTTGTGCAGATGAAATGGTCTGAAAATGTAGGCTATCAGACCATATGTAAACAGACAGGAAAATGTTTGAAAGTGGATTGCGTTAGAATTAATAACATGCTGCTTAGGAAGGCAAAAAAAATAGAGAAAGATTCCTGTAGTTCCCTGAAGAACCTTGACAGGAGATGAACCGAGGATATAGATTTGCTATTCCAGGCTTTACGAGAAAGCCAAGCCCTCTTTTGCTGTCATGACAACCAGATGTTGTGTGATGCAAAGCATAGGCTCATAGGTTGTTGGGAAAAGGATGGTAGCTAACTAACTGAAAACTGCACACTTTATAGCAGGGTTCCTCAATTAGTTTTCGCCGAGGGCCAAATTCGGCCAACAATACCAACCCAAGGGCCACTGACCTACATATATATGTAATTCTTATTATTACAATCATTGTATTATTGTTGCTTTTGTTAAAATAGTCACAAGATGGTCACAATATAAATGTTCAGATTTTCCCAGTAGTCTGTTTTATTAAAAAAATTATGAAAATTTTTGCATTTAGATACAGAAGAACTTTGCCTGTTGAACATTAAAAACAAATGAACAAACAAAAAATCTGGATCTCCATGAATGCCATTCAAATCAACTGTTCCTGCTCATCTCCAGACTGGATCTCTTTTCTCCACTTTCCCTAATTGCAGATTCAATTATTAGATCTGTCAGCATTATCATTTTTACAATTAGATTTTTTGGGGGGCTCAAACTGTAACACTGTGTGTCTCAACCAGACGGGACGCCACGCGACAATAAGTGACACGGAATTCTATTTTAGAATTTTTTATTTTTTTTTCTCTGCGACGTCGAGGCAGGAACAACATACAACATATGACAGTGATAATCTCAGATAATCTCAATGATTATGTGCTTTATTCAATGTTAAAAGAGTCTAATGTGAGTTTGAATATTATTTTGCATGAGGTTTATAGCCATAGTGAAAGCAACAATAGATATTTTACCTCAAATCTTGAAAATAAATTAAAGCAAACTTACGTTAAAACTGTGAACTCACTGCGAACCAACTTCCATAACAAAGATGGTATCAGTCGCTCGCTCAAAACTGTTCAGTCCATTCACATTAATCATCTATTTTCCTTGGCCACTTTTCTTTACTTCACACTTGACATGTTTTTGCTGTCACATAGCAACTACACTGGACGCGACAAAGCATTGCATATAATTTGAACTTTGTGTCAGTATGTCATAAATAGAACGAGCCAGCAGTTTTCACATTATTTGAAATTAGCGCCGGCCAAACAGTTTTCTCTCACGGGCCGCCTATTGAGGGACCCAGCTTTATAGTGTACTAATATTCCAAACATTATCCATTTAACTCTAGACCATTAGTTTTTGGATTCGTTTTGCATTTTCATTTAGTTTATGTTATTGGTAATTGATTGGTTACTACAGCGCTACTAGCTATAGCTACTACTAGCTAATATACATAAAATAGAAATGCCTTTGGTAAGAAACACATTGTATATCGCTGCACAAAACCGATCTCATGAAAGTGCATATAAATAGTAAGCCAAATAAAAATTAAAACTTGTGGTACTGATATGCAAAAATGGACTTTGGCGTGTATATGCTACGCGATGGGTAGGATTAGGGTTGTGGGGTAAATGCGTATCATATCTACGCGAAAACTGCGTATCATATGCGCGCCAAACACGTCCGTATCATATATACGCCAAAGTCCATTTTTGTGTATCAGTACCACGAGTTTTCGTTTTTATTTGGCGTACTATTTATACGCATTTTCATGCACAGCACACTAAACTGCACTATGTTTGTTTAGTGAGTGTGAAAGGTCTTATCAAGTTGTAGGCGCGTGTGAGATCTTCCAGGTCTGAATGCTTCTCTTAAACTGTGCACATCCAGTAAATGCCTTCCTTGTGCTCATATATCTAACTGACACACAGGAACTCAGGAATGCCATCTGAATGCTATTCTGTTGTTACATAAGAGTCTGGTAGAATATCAAACAAAAAATATTCTTCTACACCCAAGACAACAGCTGAAGAAGCCATTTTTAAACACCACCATTACATAAAATGCATTTAAACACACACACAATGAATGCTATTCTGTTGTTACATAAGAGTCTGGTAAATTATCAAACAACTATTTTAACAATGAAGCTTAAAATATACTGCCATTCCTGTTCCCTAACAGTTAATCAACACACTCAAAGTCAGCTATCGCCATCATTTCCCAAAAAAGACACCTATCCCCATCCATTAGGTTTACACAGTTTTAACATAAACAAACTAGACATATTTGTCAGTCATAAATTCTTGAAACAGGTCAGGTAAGATTTATACACTTAAATAAAGTCATTGCATAAATTAATATTAACTGTTTGCTTCTATTTGATTTTATTTAAATGAACATATAAAATGCATTTTCCAAATCGCTCAGAATCAGCATAAATCCTTTCATTGTAAAAACAATTACATGTATTCATTTAAAAATGTAGGTTAAAATATGGCTAGTTGTGGAACAAACAAGTTTCAAATTCAATTTATTGATGATAAATATATAAACCTGGTTATTGTGTATTTAAAGCACATACAGTTTATTAGTACAGTTATATAAATTGTACCTGTTTCTTCCCTGTTTTTCAGATTATTACTGTTAAACAAATCTAAAATAGATTAATGTGTAATCTAAACAGATGTAAATTGTATATGCAATTCAAATACATGAATCTTAAAGTTTCTCTCTCTCTCTCTCTCGCTGTCTCTCGCTCTCTCTATATATATATAAACTACTTAAAATAAAATATGAAGCAAGATTTTAAAGAACGTTTTGCTTTCAAAAGAATGACATCTCCTATATATAGTCCTGGCAGAATTACCCTGCAGCCAGTTTTCATTTGTTTTGAATTGATTCATAATTCATTTCTGTGCTGTGCAGGTGAGGCGACTGCTCCTGTTCCACTGATTCATGGGACATGAGAACTCCTACTGGCCTTCAGCACCAAACAAGAGGAATTGATGTGAGCTGATTGAATGCTGGGAACACACGCTGAGAAATTTAGAGCTCTTTGTCTGGGGATGTTTGGGAAACTCATATCCCTCCAGTGTGCAGTAATGCAGTCTGCTCTGAAATGAATAGTTCATTCAAAGCACAAAAAGAGCTGTGTAAAAACTCTTCAAAAATGTATACTATACTTCTGGGGTCCATAGAAGAAGAATGCAGATTTAAAATGCAAATGATGACAGAATTCTCGTCACTGAGTGAACTATTCTTCCACACCCAAGACAACAACTGAGGAAGCTGACACCACCATTACATAAAATGGATTTAAACACACGCACACACACAGAAACGCACACAAATAAAATGATGACAAGCTGCTGTAAAATATGGTTGCATTATGTGTAATTAACAGCCTTTATTGCGATCACGCCATATTTGAATCCAGCCAAATGAGCCATTGAGCTTTTTATGGTGGATTGAGTTCCATTTAACCTACCTTACATAAGGTGGAAGTCAAGGCTGACTGTGAGAACGGCCCAGTTTTCTCTTGAATTTAGTGTTTATGGCATGTTTAAACACTTCCAAGCTAGTGTAAATATAACAGACAGTGCTCCAAAGAACAATTACACACTTATAAACGATGACTCATGGCTTTGCCAGAACCACAAATGAACACACACACACACACATGAAGACATTGTCACCCAAGACAAAGGTATCTGTTCTTCTGTCACTTCTGAAACTAGCATTACCAGAAATCTGCCAATGTCATCCTTTAATTTCCACTCATTACTATACAAATGTTCTTTGTAAAGAAAGTAAATAGGCTTTCAGCTGTTTATCAGTCATAAGGAGGTATGTGATACCCGGAAAAGCCATCTGTTAGCATTCATCTCAAATGCAGTTGATTGGCTAGCATACGCTTCCTTGGAATGTTGCCATCTTTGCTGATGTGTTCACATGCAGAAACATTTTTAAGCCAGTTCCCTAAGCCGTAAATGCCATGTGTCTAGTCACTCTAGAGCCACTGAAGATTGACGTCATGACAGTGCTGACTGATGCATTGAACCAAAAAACCATGTTCAGTCTTAAATACTTCAGTAGCAATTTTTAATTTTCACACACAAAAACAAAATCTCACAGCCTCTCTCCTCTATATGTTGTGCTACTTAAACTCTCGCCCTCAATCATCGTTGTGGTGTATTAATGCAAGCTATGATAATGTTATCATACATATGAGTCAATTATGATGTAGCGTTTTTACATAGAGGTGTATTGACTGTGACCGCAGAAATATACCAGAGTAACATCGAAACCATTCACTGCATTCCTCATGCAACCTTTCTTTACCAAAAGCAAGCAGGATCCTAACAATGTGCTCATTCTTGGCACAAGGGTTACACCTTTAACAAGGAAATCAACTCAGCTGTGTTCAGGCCTGGGATGCATCATGGATGAGGTAAGATGATTGTTTCCAAAAGGAAAGAGGAGGTGAGGTTTAGATGGTACATGATAGTGATCCAACCCAAAGGTCAAATAGGAAACACATTTTCACATACATACATATAGCCTATATAAAAAGTTTAATTGCAAACATTTAGGAATTAAAGATGTCATGAAATGGCAGTGTTCTTTCCTGTGTTGACGTATTTCCTATGGAAACAGGAATTTGGGATGGGGTAGATCATATGGCTCATCCCTTTTGTAAATTGTCAGTATAGGACTAAGTGCTAAAACCTGGAAATGAGTTAGCATTTTAGCATTTTCACTTCCATCATCCTGAAATCAATGGTTTTTGCCTGAAATAAGGTCTGCGGATATTACAAGCTCACAATGTTGTCATGTTTTATTCTATGACACAAAATTTTAACTTTTACTTTTAAAAAAAAAACTACAGAAGTTGTCAAAAACATTCAATGTCATCAAACAGAACAAGAAAACAACTAATTTAATCCACTTTTACAGCTTCAATGCATTGGTATTTATACTTTTGCAAAATAACTAATTTTGCAAACTACCTAAAGCATTGGTCAAGTCACCTTTATTTATATTGCGCTTTTAACAATACAGATTGTGTCAAAGCACTTAACAGTATCAAATTGGAGGATAGAGTGTCAGTAATGTATAATGATAAGATTAAACACTCAATTTTCAGTTAAAGGCATTTCATTATTGAATTCAGAGATGTCATTGTCTAGCTCAGTTTAGTTTAAATAGTATCTGTGCAACCAAATCGGCGATAATCGCTAGAAATTAAGTGTCCCCAACTGAGCAAGCCAGAGGCGACAGCGGCAAGGAACCAAAACTCCCTCTGTGACATTTGTGACATTGGTCTCAAACTCAATTCCTGGAGGGCCACAGCTCTGCACAGTTTAGCTCCAACATTAATCAAACACACCTGGGGCCTGTTTCATAAAACAAGTTTAAAACGCGCTCCTCAGGATTATTAGAAACTTCCAAGCAGGTCTGAGTTGGAGCTGGTTGGAACTAAACTCTACAGAGCTGTGGCTTGTAAAACAGACAAAACAAATTAAGACACTTTCTTCACAACCAAATCATGGCTGGAAAAGAAGATTGAGTAAATAAAAGAAATACAAGCTTAATGGAAAACACACTGATAAGCACAGAGAGCATTTTATTCAACAAAAAATTGTGAGGTCTAATAAGTGTCAACATTTTTATTTAGAAAAAAAAGAGTACAAGTTTTCCAAATAAGCCAGGTTTATTGTCAATTGATTTGGTTCAAAATAAATCTGTCTAACTGAAATAAGCTTGGCTTGTTTGATAAACTTGTTTTATGAAACAGACCCTAGACACAGACTGGACAAAACTAAAGTCCAGAATGAACCAGTGATGTCTGTAGAAAGCTATTTGGTTTGTTAGCGCAGGATCCCCTTTAGCCAACAGGGAAAATGACCGTCAAAGTATAGTGATACCTTGCAATAATCATTAAAAAAAAACTTGTTAAATAAGCAGAACATACTGTAGCAGACCATTAGCTTCAGCTTATTTTGTTCATGTAGAAACCACTGACATTTAATAATCATCACAATGTCCTCACAGCCATATGAGTCTGATGTGATCATGGTAACTTTTGACATTTGGCTGTGTGTTCATCCACCAGTCATCACATTAGTTTGCTTTTAGACTTTATAAGCTGGGTCAGCAAAAGAAACTCATTGGAAGAAACTGAATATTATCTGTGATCCAGTCGAGCATTGCAACAGTGTGGTGGAAAGTGATATTTTCTAAAATAACAACCTAACACAGCTGCCTTGCTCTGGCTCCCTCTGCATTTGTTAAAAAAATTAACTCAAAGATGAAAACCAGCAGATGTGATGTCTTCAGGACGGTATGGCAGTGAATGGACCACACATGGATTTAAATATACATTGCACAATCCACGAATAAGAGCATGGTTAACGACAGTATGTTTTGCACAAAGTTTGGGGATGTCTTACTGAAGGCTGCGAATCAGCTGACGAGCATTTGCATGATTTTAGAAGGACATCTAGTGGCTACATTGTTCTTGCAACTGCGACTCAACCAAATTAAGTCAGACTGGTTATCCCTGACAAAAACAATTCATTTTACTTATAATCTGCTGATCACTTCAGTGTGTTTGCTCTGGTGCTTAGAGGGACTCATCAATCACAATATACATCAGTCTCTTTGATATTTAGGTCCAGTACCTACGTCTGTTTCTCTTTTCTGTAAAACATATAAAGCGGGTAAAATAAGTATTGAACACATCACCGTTTTTCTAATATATTAAATATATATCTAAAGGTGCTGTTGACATGAAATCTTCACCAGATGTCGGTAACAATCCAAGTAATCCATACATACAAAGAAAAAAATACAAATAAGTTCAGAAATTAAGTTCTGTGTAATAAAATGGAATGCCCCAGGGAAAAAGTAATACTTCATACAAACGCCTTTGTTGCTAATGACAGCTTCAAGACGCCTCCTGTATGGAGAAACTAGTCGTATGCATTGCTCAGGTGTGAGTTTGGCCCATTCTTCCACACAAACAGTCTTCAAATCTTGAAGGTTCCATGGGCCTCTTCTATGAACTCTGATCTTTAGTTCTTTCCATAGATTTTCTATTGGATTCAAGTCAGGTGATTGGCTGGCCATTCTAGTAGCTTTACTTTCTTTCTTTGAAACCAATTGAGTTTCCTTGGCTGGGTGTTTGGGATCATTGTCTTGCTGAAATGTCCATCCTCATTTCATCTTCATCATCCTGGTAGATGGCAGCAGATTTTTATCAAAAGTGTCTCGGTACATTTTTCCATTCATCCTTCCTTCAAACTATATGAATTTTGCCAGTGCTACACCATGATGTTTTGAGGTGATGTGCAGTGCCATTTGACCTCCAAACATGGTGTGTATTATGGCATCCAAAGACTACATTTTTTGTCTCATCTGACCAGACTATATTCTGTCAGTATTTCACATGCTTGTCTAAATGTTGTGCAGCAAACTTTAAACAAGCTTCAACATGCTTTTTCTTTAGCAATAGAGCCTTGCGTGGTGAGCGTGCATACAGGCCACGACGGTTGAGTGCATTACTTATTGTTTTCTTTGAAACAATTGTACATGCTAATTCCAGGTCTTTCTGGAGCTTTCCACAAGTGATCCTTGGCTCTTGGACAACTCTTCTGAAAATAGTTTTTACTCCTCTGTCAAAAATCTTGCGAGGAGCACCTGGTCATGGCCGGTTTATGGTGAAATGATGTTCTTTCCACTTCTGGATTATGGCCCCAACAGTCTTCACTGGAACATTCAGAAGTATAGAAATCCTTCTGTAACCAATGCCATCAGTATGTTTTGCAACAATATGGTTGCGAAGGTTTTGAGAAAGCTCTTTGCTTTTACCCATCATGAAATGTTTCTTGTGTGACATGTTGGCCATCAGTTGGGACTGAACCAGCTAATATTAATTTCCACTGACAAGGGGCAGGATTGCTTTCTGATTACTGATAGATTTCAGCTGGTGTCTTGGCTTTCCATGACTTTTTGCACCTCCCTTTTTTCATGTGTTCAGTACTTTTTCCCTGTGTCATTCCACTTTATTACACAGAACTTAATTTCTGAACTAATTTGTTTTGCTTTCTTTGTATGTATGGATTACTTGGATTGTTACTGACATTTGGTGAAAATTTCATGTCAACAGCATCTTTAAAAATATATTTACTGAGAAAAATGGTGACGTTTTCAATACTTATTTTACCCGCTGTATGCTTTTTCACCTGGTCAGTGATGGTCTCAAATGGGTGATGTAGACCTAAAAATGCATATCATAAAGACTAATAGAGTTTAAGAGAGTAGATAATAAATATTTTCACTGGAGAGTTAAATCAGCCTCTTGAACCCATTGAGATTTCAATCCATGATCAATCACAATCAACATTGTTTATAATGCGTTTCCTCTTTTGAAATAGGATATTTGGCCGGTGTTGTCTTCACCATGCTCATATTGGTCACATATACACTGGCTGCAAGTACACTTCAAAATGATGCAAGAAAATTGGCACTAGCTAACTGTCCAACAACAAAGACTGCATTTGCACTGAAGCACGTCAAAATATTGGACCTGTGCATTAGGCCCTGCAGTGTGTGTAAATGAGGCTGCTGATTTGTATCAGTTGTTAAGGAGCAGGCAAGTGCCAATTTTATTTCAATTTCAAGTCTATATATCAAGCCTGGACATGCCCATTGAAGGCACCAGGAGACTCTACAGGGTAAATTATATGGTTCTTTCTGAGAAAACCAATTTCACTGCTTGTCAATGCAATACTTCACTCTATTACTTCTATATTTTATTACCCACATCCAGACAACACAGACATTCAAAAACTTTTTTTCAGGGCTTTTTGGTCACCAGCAGCACAAGTGTTTGGAGAAATTTGGTGAAAATGACAAAATTCGCAATTCACTTCTGTTACATACAGTAGGCCTATATCCATGCGAAACAGCATATTTAACTAGGAAAAAAATGTAGGGTGGGGATTGATTTCATCCACTCATACTGTATATTGCCCTGTGTTATTGATTTGGAGGAAAGTATTAAAAAAATAAGAGAGATTGGTGATGTTTTCCATTAATTTCATGTCAAAACCAAGTTACAGTTTGTATTGAGGAAGACAATTATTTCCTTTGGAATTATGTGCACTGATGATACATGGAGAATATGATCATTAACATGCATTAAGAAAGTAACTTTATGATTCCTGTTGACCTGAAAATGCTTTTGGCATGCTGACATCATCATCTCTCTCCTTAACAATCTGTCAATATTCAGTCATGCCATCTGGCATTTTCCTCTCAAAGGGCAATTTAGCCAAATTATGAACTCCAGATGAGAGCAGTATTTGAATGAACCACATGTGTGTATGAAGATATGATAATTAGCTCTGAATCTCATCACTATTTGACTGGATTTATGTATGTAACAGTCACCCGTTATTCCTGTACATTGATTCTCAACGATTTTACTCCAGGACCCAGACCTTACATTGGACAAAAGACTAAACTTTTACAAAAAAAAAAAAACACATTTATTAACACTAGGCCAAAATTTGCATTGTTATGAAGAGACAAGTGACATTTGTGGCAAAATATGGTAGATGCTGATTGGATGCACAACCTTTCACATCAACAGCAAAATGAATGGGAAGTATTTATTTAGCTCTCCCATATGCACAATTACGGTACATAATTAGTTGTGTTGTATGATTTGCGTTTAGCATTGCTTTTATCTGTTATTAAACCTTATCAGACCTGCGAGCGACTTGTAACCCATTTTTTTGGGTCACAACCTGCTAATTGAAAAACACCGTTCTTGTGTATATATGTAGCTGACAGGAGCTGAGCTAAACTCATATGCTGTTATTGTCTCTATTCCTGAACCTTATTGTTAGAAAGCGTTCGCATTAACATTGGCAATTTCTCTTCTGTTCATCCAGACTTACACCAGACGCGACACAATGATATTCCAGCGGCAAGCCATTTGTCTGTCCACACCAGCCAAGACCCAGAAACACGACAGAATTATTCAAAGATCACAGCCAATCAGAAGCATGTGTTGGCAGGATCTCTCTCCAAGCGCACTGTAATCGCAACAAAATTGTTAAGCATTTTTTTTAGGCTCTCAGTTATTTCTGAAAATTTTATTTACTATTAAGATAATGATGGTTTTGGGAAATGTACCGTAGCGATTAAGTTCAGTTAATGCCTTACTAGAATTCTACTTAATGCTTAAGCCTTAAGGAAAGCAGCCAGAGAGGGATTTCGCACCAGAGATCTGGCACACAAAGTCTGTTCTCGTCAAAGTGGAGGAGGATTTCTTACAGCACAACTTGACTTCTCAGTCCTCAAATCCGCCTCTGGCTCTCCAGCCACAATCCTTTAATCCACACACACTGTGCTCTTCAAACACCAACACTTTAATTAACAGGTCACAAAGAGGTTTAGAAGAAGACCAACATGCCTGAGCATTAATGATTCAAGAGAACCCACATCAAATTTGGTTCACATATTGATGAGATAAAAGTCAGAAGATTTTGAGCACGCTCGGCCAGTGGTAGAGAACATAAGTAGACCAGGATGAGATACCGTATGAATAAAACAGTGATAGATATTTTCAATCCCCACTTGACTTCATCTTCAAATTGAGGTCTGCCACTGCTATTACGAGATCTATTAGGCTTTATCTGGAGTACTGTGAAGATTTCAAATGAAGCTTATATGTGAATGACTAGAATGGAAATACTAATCTTCACACCTCCTCCATGTCTCTTCATACCTTCATATTACTTTTTGATGACTTGATTTCAATCTGTATGAGTCATTTAGGAGCTGCCACATTCTGAAGGATAAAAATACATGTTGCACATCATTTGATGTGCCCATATTTTCATTTGTGAGGTTCAAATGATAACTATGATGAAAGGCATTCAAGGATAAAGATGAAAACCTACCTACATAATGTACCTGATATTAGAAACCTTCAGTTCTGTGTAAAACTGAAATGGAAAACACAGTCAGTCCAAGCAGCAACGCAGAGGATATAGTGAAGAACAACACAGCAGGAAAGACAGATGACTTTGATTCTGTAAACCATGCTATGTGTGAATGATGAAATGATCGTGAGAATTCATCAATGGTTATATATTTTAAAGCAACAGGAAAAATCCACCCACCTGAGTTCTGGCTGTAAGAAAAAGCTTTTAGATTTCACCGATTCTCAGATGTGTGGGGAAAAAACGAAATTGCACCGATCTGTCACAGTCAACAGAGAAAAGAGCAATGTGTTTACTCCAAGCTCTGCTTGATTATGCAGCAAGCGAGTGAAGAAATATTATGTACCATAAAAGTTTAATGCATTTGGCCCAGGTTTAATCTATAGCAGCACTCCTATCTAGCTCCTCAGTCACTCGCTCTCAACCAGCGAGAATCCAGTGAAAGCACATATTACTGTATTTCACCTGGAGCTATTCTGTTTTTACATGACACGACAAAGCTAGCTTACACTAATCATCAAATATGGTAATTACAAAACTGTTATGCATAGTAACCAAAAGCAAATTCACACATTTTTTTTTTCCAATCACTTACAGGCTAAAACTCATCTAATGAGCAAAATGTTTCAAACCATTGAATCACTTACTGTACCAAAAATCAATCATTAATTAACACTATTCACCCGTTTTCACACAAATTCCAGCTCTTGAACCTTTTGTGTAAAACTCGAAACACAAATCTATTAATAAAATATGGAAACATAAATTAACACACATGAATAACAAACATTAAATATAGTTGCAAGCAGCGATGGAGGGCCCAAGCCGTCAGCGCAACCGCCAGGCCGGTGGCATCAGGAAAACTGTGCCCAGCGGGCACATGCATTACAGTAACCTTCTGGCAGTCTGGTTTTGATGGATACAGCAATGAAAGGGTTAATCAAAACTATCAAGACATTGAGACACACACACACAGACACATACACACAACATCATATAAAATTTTGTTAACACTTTCAATAAGGTTTCAGTTATTAAAATTAACTACATTAATTAATATGAACAATAATTATATAGATTTTATTAATGTTAGTCTCTTTCTATTCTCTCTTTCTCTCACACACAAACTCACACATAAAGAACAATGTAAATCTTTTGTAACACTTTTAAATAGGTTTTTATTTTTTAACATTATATAAGTTAACATTAAGTTAGCATGAACAATAATTTTATAGCATTTATGAATCTTGGTTAATGACATGTTCAAAATTGACTACTACATTATTAATTAAAATTTCTGTTTAATGTACATCAGTTACTGTACCATGAACTAACAGAAAGATTTTTTTACTAACACAAAAATATAGTAAAACATATATTGTTCATACTTAGTTTGTTAGTTTTGAATTAACTAATGTTAAAAACTATTTTATTGAACTATACTAGTTAACATGAATGATAATTATATAACATTTATTAATGTTAATTAATGTTAAGTTAAAAATTTATTAATACATTATTAAAATTTAAAGTGTATCTTAACATTAGTTTATGTTCTGTGAATTAACATAAAATTTATATTTTTTGTTAGTATTAA
Source organism: Onychostoma macrolepis (assembly GCF_012432095.1). NCBI lineage: Eukaryota > Metazoa > Chordata > Actinopteri > Cypriniformes > Cyprinidae > Onychostoma > Onychostoma macrolepis. The sequence goes on along the minus strand of NC_081157.1, from coordinate 16,515,215 downwards.
CTAACATTAAATAAGATTAATAAATGATTTTAAAATATATTGTTCCTTTTTAGTTCATGTTAATTAATGTAATAACTTATGTTAACCAAAGAGACCTTAATGCAAATTGTTACCAATACTTTTTATATTCTATAACTATTTTAAAAATACAAAATTAAAAAATATATAAAAAAATGTGTGTGTGTGTGTGTGTGTGTGTGTGTAAAAGAATACTGACAGTACAGAACATTTCAGCTGATTCTATGCATTATTTTTCATTCTGATACACAGACAGGCAGTTCATGAAAAATAACGTCATGCCTCCATCTTGTGGTCATCCTTGGTATTACACTCTCCACCTTTAAACCAATTTCTGTTATAGTTTTAATTGTTTTGTGGCCCCTGAACATGATACATTTTTGAAACTAAGCATGTTTCCTCAGAATGACTTGTTATATTTATGTAAAAAGTTTTGAAGTGTTTGGAAACTGCACTTTAAAGATATAAGAAAATTACAGCTATTTGTTTTACTGTTACTTTAATAAATAACCATTACCACACCGTTCGAGATATCCTAAATCCGTCCGCAATTTAAAATCTTCAGTATATTGACAAAAGGTGGCGCTATAGAGTGCCTCTTCCACGCCCATTTATGAGCTTTTTCCGGTGTCTAACTATCATTAATACGGATATGTGTATTGAGTTTCATGGAATTCTAAGCATGTTATCTGCCTCAAAATCACCGGAAAAAAATATTCAACTTTGACATATTGGCACGGCAACAATATTTTAGATATCAATATTCCCTTCACAGTTTTACATCGGCCGTGTTTTGTCATTATTCTGATGAAGTTTAAAGCAAATCGGGTAAAAATAAGATGCTGAATTCAAAGCATTTTGAAATTGAAACATTTCCTGTTGCCAGTTGGTGGCGCTATAACTTTTACTCATAATAGTCACATCTATTCGATCGGCATCATACAACGAACAAAACCCTGAAGTTTGATCAAAATCAGACAATGTATGTGGATGTTATTAGAAATTTCGTGTCTCTCATTTTTGGCCATAATTCATCACCTCGCCACGGGCAAACCGTTTGAGATATCAAAAATCCCTCCGCAATTTAGCATCCCCAATGTCTTGAGATCATGTTCACCGAGTTTGGTGGTAATCGTATGGAAGTCCTCAGAGGAGTATATCAAATTCCAGAGCGTGCGCTTTTCAAACAGCCCTATATAGCCGACTTCCTGTTGGGCGGAGCCTATGACATAGAGAGCGAAAATTGGTCGGCTCAATGAGATCTATATGTGTACCGAGTTTCATATGAATACGTGCAAGTATGTGTGAGCTACACATCAAGTTTTCAGACTGTGTTCCAGGGGGCGATGTAGAGCCCCTGTGCCACGCCCGGGTCCCAGCCTGGGCGGCGTCCTAATGACCGCAGATTCCAATGTGTGTGCAAAGTTTTTAAGGCCCCCCAAAAGCCCCGGATAGTCTAAAAAAATAATAATAATAATAATCCTGAAGGAAACAATAGGGCCCTGCACCATTCTGGCTTGGACCCTAATTAAAAGAATTATTCATACACCAATCATAACTGCAAGATGTAAAAAGAGTCACAAGTTCATTCAAAGTACCATCAGACTAGACTAGACAAATTAGCATGTGAAATTACAAACCCCACATGAGTTACAAACCCCTATAAAAGAGTTATAATCAACAATGTAAAATGTGTTACACTCTTAAACATGAATGATCCAAAAGAAGGTTTTCACAGCGATGACATAGACGAACCATTCTTGGTTCCCCAAAGAAGCTTTTAATGAACAGTTCTTGAAAAGCTTTTTTTTTTTTTAAATAACCTAAAAAAACTTTTTTCTGCAGAGGAAAGATTCCATGGATCTTAAAGGTCCTTCATGGAACCATAGATGCCAATAAAGAACTTTTATTCTTTGGAGCGTGGAGAAATTCACATCAGATTAATTAAGAACGAGGGTATATTTCAAAGAATTGAACAAATCAGCATCACATGGTTTCAGGGTGAATTATCTGGGCAGCCAGAGCTGTCATGCTGTGCCAATAAAGTTGCAAGATTTCCACTTTCCGAGTGATATGTAGCTGGTTCATTGACTTTCTGAGATTTTAATGTGTTCCTTTAACCCTCTTCCTCAGCCCCATGGATAGTTATATTTGATATGGTCATAAATGGTATAACCTACATATCTGCATGAGAAGTGATTTGTTCTGGTGTCTGTAGAAGAGATTCTAGAACAGTAACTAGATACAGATGCAGAATAAATATGATTTATATTTTATATATTACTTTTGAATTGTATACTTTTTGTTATTGGTGAACCACCACTAATCACAAACAGTGTATAATACAAAAATGTAAAATTGTTGATCACTCATGAGTCACATGAAAAGTGTTATCATCTTTGCTCAAAGAATCTCTACTTATGTTTTTTGGTTATTTAAAAAATTCAGGTAACACTTTATTTTAGGGTCTCTTAACTAGATGCTTATTAGCATGCATATATTACTAGAATATAGCCATTTATTCGTAGTAATTAAGCACATATTAATACCTTATTCTACATGACCTTATTCTACATCTCTAATCCTACCCAATACATAAATTTAACAACTACCTCACTAACTAGCAGCAAATTTGGAATTTATTGAGGAAAAAGTCGTAGTTAATAGTGAATAAGTGTTCCCTATTCTAAAGTGACTCTGGACCACAAAACCAGTAATACGGGTCCATTTTTCAAAATTGAGATTTATAAATAAGCTTTCCATTGATGTATTTGGCTATTTGAAAATCTGGAATCAAAAAAATCTAAATATTGAGAAAATCGTCTTTAAAGTTGTCCAAACTAAGTTCTTAGCAATGCATATTACTAATCAAATATTAAGTTTTGATATATTTACAGTAGGAAATTTTCAAAATATCTTCATGGAACATGATCTTTACTTAATGTCCTAATGATTTTTGGCATAAAAGAAAAATCAATATTTTTGACCCATACAATATATTTTTGGCTATTGCTACAAATACTCCAGCGACTTAAGACTGGTTTTGTGGTCCAGGGTAACAAATAAGCAAAGTCATCTCTTTCAGTCTTCAGTTCTTGCTGTTTGATGGAGCTGCTGTAAGAAGTGCTGAGTGAACTGACATTGCCATAACTCATTCCACTCCAGTTCTGGACATTAATGATTTCTCAAATAATGTGGCTTGTTGAGGAGAGAAACTAGTACTTTCCTAAGCAATCAAAAAATCTGTAGGCTTTTCCTATGATGACCATCATATCAAGAACCATCAGTAGCACAGAACCTAATGACAGCCCCAATTGTTTTGAAATGCTAGCTGCCATTTCAATTGAAACTCAGAACGAGTCTTTTTGCATTTGTACATTTTTTAATGAGTCTTGACTGTCATGCAGTCTGACAACTAAGATCCTACAGTCTGAAATGGCTTATTGCTGGGATCATGTTCATACAGTCTAACAAGCAACAGTTGCAAATAACTATTATAAATTGTACACACTGTTAGACATTTCTGTAATTTCTACAGTTATTTACTGTATATCACCCAGAATAATACTGCAAATTCCCTTTACAGTAAATAACCGTAATAACCTTTGCATTATGGGAATTTTCTGTGACGTCACACCCCACATACAGAGACTTACTGTATTTTTTAAAATGCTGTATACTACTGTATTTGCTGTAATGGCCTCTTTGGCACCATTCTATTTAGGTTGTTTTATTTTCCTAATTTCTTACATTTGGATTGATAAGATTTGCCTTACACCGTGACTACAATGCTGCAACAGCTTGGGACTGACTACACTGGACATGTTAGATCGCTTGCAATGATTGGAAAATCTGTTTGTCCTTCCTGTTAGAAATAGCACGAGTGCTTGGAATACTACTGTACGCCAGAAATATACCGGGGCATCAATTTACTGTCCGCAAACAATGTAGATAGTATATATAATGGGTTCTATGTTGTCTTTTGTCGAGTCGCGCTGCGCCACGGAAGCAGCACAGCAACGCCGCAGGTTTTGCCCGGGGATGAACCTGCAAGAGTGGAAGAGCTCCGGAGAACATCTGCGCTGTGTGTCGATGCACTTTACGAGAGAATAAGACCAGCAAGTAAGTTAAAAATCTATTTACATTTGTCTTTGTGTTTGTGTCAGATTTTTGTACACCAGTTTAACCTAGTAACATTTACCCGTCAATATGGTGGTAACAAACTTTACTATGGTAAACTGCGCTGTCGTTTCTATATCTTATATTAACATTAGGTTAATTAATGTGAAATTTTATTCAGGTGTTAGTAGTTAATGTTGGCCAGTAGCCTATTGAGAAAATAAAATCGTATGTTAGCTAGGTTAAACTAGTTTTATGGCTAGCTGCCTTTCTAGTTTTAGAATAAGTTTGTTATAGTTTTTAATGGAATTTAAGATTTACTGCATTTTTGTATTTGTGTTTTAAAGGCAACTGCAATGAAGCATCAAGAAAGACATGAGCATGCCAGCCACCCTGAGACTGATAATTCATGGTAAGAGAACAACTATGGTTTTTGAGAGATTTGTGTACTCTATATGGGGTTTGCCTTTTAAATGTGTGTCATGTCTACTTCCTGATTTTCAGGGAACACATTTCTGTCACTAACAAAGTGGATGTTGAGCCACGTTTTGGAGCAGCACCTGGGTTTTGCAGATGGCTATGTATTTTTTCCCCATTATGTTTCTGTTGCCTAAAGATTCTTTGTGAGGATAAATCCAGAGGATACAACATAATGCACTGCACAACGTCCTAACACAGGAGAAATGGTGAAGATGCACTGTTCCAGCATTGGAAGACTATATTTTTAAGTGTTATAAATGCAATGTTTTAAATAAAGCATTTGTAATTATTGTGTCTGTTGAATCAATTGAATTGAATGCCAGTAGTACCTATGTAGAGTAGAAATAAAATTTATTCCATAAAATCTAATGAAATCTATATTAAATTGAATGAATTACAGTAGTATAATGACAAATTGTTTTTTATGGTAATTTACAGTAAAACAGTACAGTTTGCATCTGTAAATCAAATACAGTTTGTTACTGTAAATCTTAATGTAAACTTAATGTAAATCTTAATTACAGTAACACTGTAAAAACCTTTTGAAATGTCTAACAGTGCAGTGTGCATCTACCTTTCCCACACAAAATGATAATCGCCAATTAAATATTATATGAGAGTATGTATTTAAAAATTCCCATATTCTGTTCAGTTGGACAAGTAAGAGAAACTACTGTAAATTCTTAGTGTAATCCAGTAAAATAATTTGATGAATAATTGGTTATTTTTTGTGAACTCACGAGAGCAAGTCTGTCACGAAAGCAACACTGTCTGTTGTATTTTTTACATTGTGAGAGGCTAAGTAAGAGAAAAGGACAAGAACCCACAGCACAATTCTTTAGTGAAACTGTCAAACTGATGTATATGGTTATTGGCAATGTGACATTACATAGGTCTTGTACAGCTGAACCCATTTTAATTTTCAACTTCATTAAATGTGCTCAAAACTCAAAACTCATCACAGATCACCTCCGAATGCAATGCTGAAAATTGTAATTATGAAACATTTATTGATTGATTGATTGATTTACTTATTTATTTAAGCTGTTTGTTCATAGAACTGATTATATAGTGTAGGTAATTGAGAGAAACCATAAACGCAGTGTCTATTTACACTAAGTGCAAATAGCCCGCCTTGTTGGCAAAGGCTATTTACACTAACTCCGCCCACCAACGTGTGATTGGGATAGTCAACACTGAAAAAAGACGCTAATTCAACATCAGTTTCAGTGGCGTAGATGGTAAAGCATGTGCTTTTTGATGCGATCAGCCCGAGTTCGAACTCGCCTTTTGCCAAACTTTTTTTTCTCCCTTTTCAAATCTAATATCGCATCGGAAAAGCATTTATTTTCAATAATTAATAATCAAAAAGTTGAAAATAAAGTATCGGGTAGGGTTAGGGTAGGTGTGGGGAGGGCTTTATTGTCCCAACAAGGTGGAATCCATTTAATAGCCTAATTTGAATTAAAACTATAATTTACACTCAATACGTTATTATTGTGTACTGTTTTATAATGTACTACAATACTGAGGTGCAGATAATTGCCACTATTTGCAATAAATTGTATAAATAGCAGAAAATCTTGCTATTTTAGCATAGTGTAAATAGAATCTAGAGCTATTTGCACTTAGTGTAAATAGCATATCGTTAAAAAAAATACTGCTATTTTCATAGTGTAAATAGCATCCATTGCTATTTGCAGTTAGTGTAAATAACATATTTTGCTATTTGCACTTAGTGTAAGCCTCTATCGCTATTTACACATAGTGCAAATAGCTGCTGCCAACTTTAAAACTGTGCTCAAGGACATTCCTCACTCCATTTATCGTCCTTTATTTTCACTTAACAGAATTGGTTCAACATTTAATGCTGTCTGGATTGCAGCTATTTTGGCAGCAATCAGAGACATACAGCCACCCAGTCTCCATTCCTACATGGGCTTTGCAATTTAACATTATAACACAGTCATATTTCCCTGCAAATAATACAGCATATTACATTCTGGACTGACTGGCTGTCTTCAGAGAAGAGTTCCTTCAGGAAATTGGAATGAAAATGGATACAATTTTCTGAGCGCTCAAGAAAACAGCCCACTCTGTTCCTATATGGCACATTTCTTGAATTGGTTTCCTAAATAGATTGGTTAATTAGTGACAAATTGATTTTTGAATTGAGCTCACATGGTGCGTCTTGGACATTTAATGAAACGTGAGCCTTAGAGAGATAAATGTAATTACCACAAATGAAAACACAATTATAACTAGCTTCATTTAAAATTGGTATATGCCTTGCAAAGTGTCTTTATGAATGAGTTTGCGTAGTAATGATCAGACAGTAAAAATCATTAAATTATATGAAATTAGATATACAGCATGAAGGGAAAATTGATGGGCATCAGTAATGTTTATTATGGTACTTCAACATGACTTATACAGTAGATGGGAAATAAAATGACTGTTACTGTAAGTTATATGACAGTTTCATAACAGTTTTCTTTTAAGCATTAATACTGCAACTAAACATTAAATATCAGTATGAAAAATTTGATGTGTAAATTAAGTATTTAAGAAGAATTTGTATTACAATTCCTATAAAGTGTAAAAGTATTAGTGTGGTCACAATTAAAACTTTTTACAATGTCATTTAAAACAGGTTAGAGGTCTTGGCTGGCTATAATGAGCAAAAACATACCAAATTTGTTTGTTCATTAGATACGATTTAAACTAAACTGAGCTAGACAATGACATCTCTGAATTCAATAATGAAATGCCTTTAACTGAAAATTGAGTGTTTAATCTTATCATTATACATTACTGACACTCTATCCTCCAATTTGATACTGTTAAGTGCTTTGACACAATCTGTATTGTTAATAGCGCTATATAAATAAAGATGACTTGACTTGACATTAATTGACAGAAAAAAACACTATGTTACAAAATGTGTGCCTAGACAGGCTGCAACAGCTTGATTCATCATGTTAAAGGTTCTTTATTGGCATCAATGGTTTTATGAAGAAACTTGAACATCCATGGAACCTTTCAAATGCAGAAAAGGTTCTTTATAGTCAAAAAAGGTTCTTTAGATTTTTAAAATTATCTTCAAAATGGTTCTTTTAGGAACTGCTCACTGAAAGGTTCTTTGAGCAACCAAAAATGGTTCTTCTATGGCATCACTGCAAAAACACCCTTTTGGAACCTTTATTTTTAAGAGTACAGTAAATGCATGACACATGACATCGGTGAGCTCTGGAAAATGTGTTTCTAGAAGCCTTGAGGAAAACATGTAATTGCACTGACACACTCGAGTGATGCAGACAAATTTTGCAGTCCTCGACTGAACACTTTCATTCAATAATTGATGCAGCTGTCTCATTTGCCACCCAGCTCTCTCCATTTGAACTCTGACGCAGCACAAACTCATTTCTTGATAAGGCTGTAGATGAAATGATCACCATCACTGCAGTCTCAGAAGCTGTGGTGAGCTCTGGCTCATGGAGAGCACTGCAGCAGGCTCGTGGTGGCACTGACGGTGGATGAGACGGGCCGCTAGCATGAGCAGGATCCCCGTCAGCAACTCCAGGCAGAAGGACAGACAGGCCATGACCAGAGACCAGCCGAAGGACATGTGGACGTGCGACAGTGACTCAATATCCACCGTGTGCTGCAGCTCCGCCAAAGCCTGCTGAGAGTAACTGATATAGATGCTCACACCGGACACCGTCAACAGACCTGTGGACAAAGAGACGTCATTACACTCCATTCACTCACTGAACAACCTCCCAAATAAAGAATAAAGGCCTCCTGTAGCGAATCCATGCGTTTTTGTAAGAAAAATATCCATATTTCAAATGTAATAAACACTTTTCTCTCACTTTCGATATCTGTCGTATGCGGAAGCCATTCCGGCGAATGACATAGGATGTATGTGCCACCCGCACGCTTGTTAAATATGCTAGTCTCGCAAGTTTGCTTACAGGAGCAAAGGAAAACCAGTCTCCTCTTGGCTTATATTGAAATCCTCCTACATTTTTCTTTACAAATCCTTATTTTGTACTTCTAGATTCGTGACTGGCTTCGAAGCCACTAGAAGGCAAGCCTGCAACCATTACCCGAAAAAGCATAACAGCTAATGCTAACTCTTCCGGTCCAGCAGTATGTGGGAAATAAGACCAGAGGCCGTTTTTTTTTTGGATGGATGTCAATGAAGGAGAGGCTTCACAGCGCTGAATAAACAATCTCTGCCGGCTTTTTGTTTTGCTGTCTCTCCTCCGTGCTTCTGCGTTCATCATTAATCACCGGCGTGTGCGCTACGCTGCATGATCGACTATCAGCAGAAGTGAGAAAAACGTATTTCAATCATGACAACTCTTGAAAGATTTTAGCATGATAATGGTTATGACAATGTTAATGTATTTGGTCTTGACAGAATAGACCTGCTACGCTGCTGCTGAATTGCTGCTGCTGTTGGTTATTGCTGTAGTTACAGATTATTCCTGCTGCTGCAAGCAAATACAGGAACTTGCTACTGCCAATGCATATGGCGATACGGTGCTTTGAGTATTTAAGACATACTGCTGCTGCACAAATAGCATATAAAATAACCCGTAGCAGACCTATACAGGTGGAGCTGGGGAAGGTGGAGGGTTTGCTAAACAGTCATTTAAATGTAAAGCAGCAAGCTCATTGGCTGCGTATGCAATACGAACCAATCAGCTTGTGCCAAGTCGTTTAATGCTGTGAATGTCATCAGTTACATTAATACCCATCAGCCTGCACCATCTAGAATTTCATGACTGAACTATACATAACATAACATTTTAAATATGAATATTTTTCTTACAAAAATTCATTGATTCGCTACAGGAGGCCTTTATTCTTATAATTTATCAATTTTAATATAACTCTGATTAGATTTGTTTGAAAGAAGAAAGTCGTATACAACTAGGATGCTTTGAGGTTGAGTAAAACATGGGCTAATTTTCATTTTTGGGTGAACTAACCCTGTAAGCCAGTTTACTAACCTGACCAAGCTGGTTTTTTAGAAAGTTTAGGAAGCCAGCCAGCTTCTGTAAATTTCTGTAAATTACAGAAATGTTAGCATCATTCTGCTGTTCATTCACAGCCATTTGTAAGAAAATGACCCAGCATGCATTGATTTCCTAATAAATCTCTGACCACAGTAATTTATTGTAAAATAATAGACTACTCTTTAATCCTGTAAATTCCTGGAATGTTTTATTTATTTTTTATTTATTTTTTTACAGTGCAGCTTTCGTAACCTTATTTCTGAGAGTCTGTTGTATTCCTAATTTGTAAATCTCACAATGCACTGTATGATTTTTTTGAAACCTTTAAAAACCTTACCGCACACTGGGCATGCCATTTTGTACTCGCATTCTCAAGTTCAGGTGTTTGACAAAACGAAGCAAAAGGAAAGAAAAAGTGCAGTCTATAATATACAGTACTTTTTCTCTGTATGAAGCATAGACGTCATTCCAGCCAAAAATCGACAAAAGTACTACTGAAAAATGCATAATCTTCCAGCCTGGGTGAAGCCATTATGTACATTAACAACAATTTGGGACAAATCTGATGTAATTTAATGGAAAACTATGTAAGTGGGTCTCTGTGGCCCGGCAGGAGTTTGAACAGCCTCCGTGTGAAAGCTGTAATGGCTTGATTCATCATGTACTATACAGTAAATGCATGATGGCAAAATCCTATCAAAGCAAATGAGTCTTTTCTTTAGACTGAAACTCAGCAGTGCACAAGCACAGAATATGACAGTAACACAGGTTAGTGGTGGGAGTATTAATAGGAAAGCTCATAATCACCATGGTAGTAAGAGAAGATCTGTGCTTTCCTTGAGACCTGCTTGAAGGAACCGTCATGAACTCAGTCATTATTGCTGTAATTAACCCACTTACATGAAGCTAAGAGGAGCCCTGACCTTTCACGATCACTCATGATACACGACAGGAAGAACAGAAGAGAGGTTTTCCTGCTGCTCAGCAATTAAACATCAGTTATTTCTCAAACAATGCATTGCTTTTTCAAGATGGTAAATAACAAAATGCACTGACACAGCTGATGTGGGGTTTGCTTCTGTGCCTGTCAGCGAAGGCGTCAGAAGACACAGAGCACATTTAGCCATTTTGTAATTAGTTTTTTATCATTTTTGAATGTGGTTCCTGTATAATAATATTAGTACCTTATATACTGAGTTTAATTTCAGTAAGGAAATAAAGCTCTGCAAGTATGACATCTTTGGAGACAGTAAATAAACTAAAATGTAATATTATAGAATTCCTGTTTTGACTTTTCATTGTAACTATAAAATTAACTACTTTTTCTTTTTCTTTTTTTATTACAACAAATTGATTTTGATGGCTGCAACACACTCCAAAAAGTTGGGAGAGAGGCATGTTTGCAACTATTTTATATCACCTTTCCTTTCAATTACACTTTTTAATCATTCTTGAACTGATGAGACTAATTTCCACTGGTGTGCAAGTGTAATTTTTGCCCAGTCTTGCATGAAACAAGACTTCAGCTGCTCATCAGTCCTTGGTCATCATTGTGTTATTCTCCTCTTCATGACACATCACACATTTTCAATAGGAGACAGATCTGGACTGCAGGCAGACGATTCAAGCGCATCTGTGCAGTGCTAGCACATGCAGAAAGACACTTGACATTGTCTCTCTCTAATCATGGACTTCTTGGGAACAGACGTCAGTTTGATCGCAGTATGTCTCTGTACAATCCCACTATATGCCTCAGCCTCAGTGGTATCTTCACACATATGCAAATCACCCATGCTGTGGGCACTGATGCACCCCATACCATGGCAGATGAAGCTTTTGCACCTGTTACTGATAACAGTCTGGATGATCCCTTTCATCTTTGGCATGAAGAATTTGATGTCTGTTTTTCCAAAAAACAAAACAAAAAAAAAACCGTTGAAACATGGACTCATCTGACCACAGCACACATTTCCACCATTTTTCGGACCATTTAGCAGCATGTCTGTATAGGACTGATGTATAGTTGTCTCTGTGCGTGAGATTCAGGTTGCATTTTTTTGATGCAGGGATGGACAGTGTTAAGTGACAACGGTTTTTCAAAGTACTCCCCAAGTGACTGTATTTAACACAATAACATGATGGTTTCTAATGCAGTGTCATCTGAGAGCTCAAAGGTTAAACACATTCAACAGAGGTTTCCTGACTTTCCCAGACTTTTATACAGACTGAGATTTCTCCAGATTCCCTGAATCTTTTCATAGTGTTATGTATGAGAGATGATGAAGACCTAAATTCTTTGCTGTCTTGAATGGATAAATGTTGTTTTTGAACAGTTTGACAATCCTCTCATTAAGTTGACACAAAGTGGTAAGCCACAAACCTCAGTTTTGTCAGTTAAAGGTTAAGGCGAATTAAAAAAAAAAAAAAAAAATCACAGAATCGTGTTTTTACTGCATTTTACAAAATGTCTTAACTTTTTTGGTGTGTAAGTAAAACAGACATAGAAGTGTATTCTCTTTAGGTACACTTACATGGCCTTTTGGTAATCCTTTATTTTACAGTGTTATTATTACATGTTACATGTACTTACTATTATAATAACAATAAATTATGCATAATTGCATGCAAGTAACCCTAAGCCAAACCCTAGTCCTAAACCTAACCATACAGTAAGTACATATAGTTATATCATACTTAAAAGTGTAATTAAACTGTAACAAGGACATGTTAAAATAAAGTGTAACCAGCCTTTTATTTAATTATTATAATATCTGCAAGTACAGTTTATAAAAATATAAGATTTGAAATACACGGCAAGTGCACATTTGGTATTATTAAGCATACACATATTTTTCACTCTCTGATGTGAGAAGAGAAGCTTTAAAACCAAAAGGATGAATCAGCTCTCAGAAGCACAGACAGCCTGGAGGTCGTGAACGACTCTTTATATATATATTTATATATAAACTACAACACTTACAGTGTTACACTGACTAAGTTTTTCAGGAGAGCTGAACTGAGTGAAAGATACACAACATTCGGTGAAGCATTCCTGGCTTAAATTAATTCAGAGAGCAGAGAGAGTCAATATCAGAATCTTCTTCTGTCATGTCTGTGTTTTTTTGATGAAAAGTGTTATGTTTACAGACGTGATCATTAATGTAATCTCCTGTGGGCTTCAACCTTTCCACTGTTTTACTTTAATCCATCAGTTGTGTGCAATGTTCAGTCCTTATGAACCAAACACTCACTGGCACAAATACAGCAACAATTTACCTCAGCAATAAATGGAAACTAATCTATACTAGCATAGAAAGCTGTGCTAAGTTCACATTTATATAGAGACTACACACCGTTCTGTGTTCTTGGGCAGGATAGTAATTTTTCATCTCAGGAGCCTCATCCAACAGGACTGAAAACAGAACACAAATAAAAAGCTGTGATGGTCTTTGCTGACCTCAGTGTTTCAACCTCTACAGATCCCAGTGGTTTTCTCGGCTCCACCTCTCCTTTAATTCAGCTGCACTTCAGTTTTCTGTTGTGCTCAGGCTGAAACACAAGCACCTGTTACAGCGCTGCAAAAGAGCCCCAAAGTACACTCCATCATCACATCCTATCATAACATAACAAACATGACCAATAATACTATCACAATAATATTGAGGACAGAATGAACAGATATTCTACTGACAAAAAAGCCTGTGTCGCTCCCTCTTATATTTTTATGTGCTCTTCAATAACTCTTCCAAAATACTGTAGCACACATCCAGTGATAATCTCATGATTTTAGTTTTTGTCTATTGATTTTAGTGTAATGAGGGTGTGAATTAATTATGTGTCATTCAAGACAGAATCAAATGCTGCTGTTTTTATAACACCTTTACAGACACAGGAGCAAAATCTGCTGATTACAGATATGCAAGTAAACCATTCATACCTGTCATGTGGTGCCTCCTGAATTGTAAACAAGTATTAGACTGAATGGCAAAAACTAATCATATCACAACGTAGCTTTTGATTTTGATGTTCATTGCAATGTATAGCAGCTCTATAGTAATCAGCAGTGGAATATAGTGCAAAACGTTTACTTTATAAGCCTGTGTGGTTCCATCCAGTAGTGCTTTATTGCCTTTGATAGCAAAGATGACACAGAAAATAAGGCTGGTTCATGGTGATGCTTGAAATAAATTTTTGCTGGTGTTTTGGCCACCATATCCCAAACATCTGAGCCCTGATTTTACTTATTATTTATTCAGATTCCAGTCCAAAGTCAGCCATGCATACATTGTTCATCTTGAACTTTAACAAACACTATTTTGCTTTTGTAAAATGTGTCCATATGTTTGTGAATCAAAAGAGAATAATTCTTATATTTAAAACAGTAAAAGTACCTTAGCAATGCTTATATACTGTACATGAATATTTACATTTACATAAGCCCCTTTCGCACCGCTTTAGTTCCAGAACTAAAAGTACAGTACTAAAGTACTGGGACGATTTTGCGTGAACTATTTTCCAGTACCATTTAAAGGGTTGCATTTGCACCGACAGTGGGTACTAAGAAGTGACGTAAGCCGGTCGACAATGACGTCATTTGTGCGCGGCGTTCAACAACGAAAACAAAGAACAACAACGTTAACAACAGGAGGATGGAGGACGCTGTGATCGGAGCTGTGTTTTTGTTGTGTCTTGTGGGGTTCACAATAATGGACATGGAATGTCGACGTAACTTATATGTCAAGCGATTGAAAGATCGGAAAGGAGTTCAAAATGTTCAAAAGTGCCTGCACTTCTGCATCCGTCCATCTATCGCTGTTCTCCATTCTTGCGAAATATAAGTTGATGCGATGTTTACACAGTATGTGTTTACACGGTGTTTTAAATCATGGCGGGTGAGGGCGTTTCCGTACGCGTTTAGCCAATCAGCCTACACTTACGTCACGATAGTTCCTATGGAACTGTTTTAGACCCTACTCTGAAGTAGGAGCTAAATAGTTCCTCCAAACGGAGTTCCGGGAACTAAAACAGTTCCTAGTTCCCGCGGTGCAAACATGCCAAAAAGTGGGTAGTTCCACAATTAGTTCGGGTACTATGAAAAGGTTCCTGCGGTGCGAAAGGGCCTATAGTCATTTAGCAGATGCTTTTATCCAAAGCGACTTACAAATGAGGACAATCGAAGCAATCAAAACCAACAAAAGAGCAATAATATGCAAGTGCTATGACAAGTCTCTGTTAGCTTAATGCAGTACACATAGCAAGGTTTATATATATATATATATACTGCATACACACACACACATACAACAAAAAGAAAACAAGTAGTTAGAATAGAAAAAGAACAGAGAAAGCTAGTGTTAGAGGCATTTTTAAAGAAAACAATCAGTTAGAAAACAGTTAGAGAGTGCAAGTGTTAGAGGGTCAAGTGTTTTTTATTACAAAAGAAAACTGTCACACTTTGGTGTTGCGGAATCAGGCACACGAAGACGAAGACGATGATGAAGAAGAATAAGAAGAAAGTTCAATAAACTTTAATGATTCCACAAGGGTAATCCAAACAGGGCAGGAAAACACACACACGAAGTAACGTTCAACAATACCGGACGAAGCAGAACTGAACCTGCTAGAACTAAACTAGGGTAGCTAACGAGACAGACAGGTGAGGATGATCAACTAATAAAGACACAGGTGAACTAAGTAATCAAGGAGAGACAGAAACTAGGTCAAACAGAGCACATGAGGGATGAAAACACAACAAAAGTCCAAATGGGTGTGACAAAAACAAATAGATAAAATAGAATTAGAATAGTGCTAGAGTTAGAGGGTCAAATAAAGGTGGAACAGATACTATTTAAACTAAACTGAGCTAGACAATGACATCTCTGAATTCAATAATGAAATGCCTTTAATTGAAAATTGAGTGTTTAATCTTATCATTATACATTACTGACACTCTATCCTCCAATTTGATACTGTTAAGTGCTTTGACACAATCTGTATTGTTAAAAGCGCAATATAAATAAAGGTGACTTGACTCAGCTGCTCGGATTGAGTTGGGCAGGTCATTCCACCAGGAGGGAACAGTTAATGTAAAAGTCAGTGAAATTGATTTTGTGCCTCTTTGGGATGACACAATAATTGGTAGCCAGTGTGATGTGCTATTTTTTCAGTTCATTAAAGATTAATCTTGCAGCTGCATTCTGGATTAATTGTAGAGGTTTGATAGAACTGGCTGGAAGACCTGCCAAGAGAGCATTGCAATAGTCCAGTCTGAAGAGAACAAGAGCTTGAACAAGGATTTGTGAAGCATGTTCTGAAAGAAAGGGCCTGATGTATAAAGCAAATCTGCAGGACCGGGCAGTTTTAGCAATGTGGTCTGAGAAATTAAGTTGATCGTCAATCACAACTCCAAGGTTTCTGGCTGTTTTTAAAGGAGTTATGGTTGATGAGCTTAACTGAAAGGTGAAATTGTGATGAAGTGATGGGTTTGTTGAAACCACAAGCAGTTCTGTCTTGGCGAGGTTGAGATGAAGGTGATGGTCCTTCATCCAGCAAGAAATGTCTGTTAGACAAGCTGACATGCGAGCAGCTATCGTCGGATCATCAGGATGGAATGAGAGGTAGAGTTGAGTGTCATCAGCATAGCAGTGATATAAAAAGCCATGTTTCTGAAGGACAGAAACTAGTGATGCCATGTAGACAGAGAAGAGAAGTGGTCCAAGAACTGAGCCTTGAGGCACCCCAGTAGCTAGATGTTGCTACTTGGACACCTCAACCCTCCAAGATACCTTGAAGGACCTATCTGAGAAGTAAGATTCAAACCATTGAAGTGCAGTTCCTGAGATGCCCTTTGCCAATAAGGTTGACAGGAGGATCTGGTGGCTAACCATGTCGAAAGCAGCAGACAGATCAAGCAAGATGAGCATTGAATATTTGGAAGCCGCTCTTGCCAGTCTTAGGGCTTCAACAACTGAGAGCAAGGCAGTCTCAGTTGAGTGTCTACTTCTAATGCCAGACTGGTTGATGTCCAGGAGGTTCTTCTGTGTGAGAAAGGCAGAGACTCGGTTTAACACAATTCGTTCAAGTGTTTTTGCATTGAAAGGAAGAAGGGAAACTGGTCTGTACGAAACTCCGTTATTGTCAGGATGAGCCTTTATGCATCTATTTGCTTGAATTTCTAACATTCATAGATAAGGACACAACTATAAGATAGAAGTTCTGCTGAGGAAAACATGTCTAAATGCAAATAGACAACACTGCGCTGTGCAGTGCAGGTTTGTGATTAAGATTGAAGCACTTACTATTTGTCATGGGTAACACTTTATTTTGATGGTCCCTTTAGAACATTCTGTTGACACTAAGTAATGTTGCAACTACATGTCAACAAACTCTCATTAGAGTATTAGTAGACTGTCTGCTACATATCTGTTAACTCTTTATTGCGATGGCTTCCCAACAGACACTCTACTGACTGTAAGTAACTTTGCAAGTACATGTCAACTTATTCTAACCCTAACCCTACTAACACACTACTAACACGCTAATGAGAGTTAGTAGAAATGTAGGTGCAATGTTACTTATAGTCAACAGAATGTGTTAAAGGGACCATCAAAATAAAGTGAAACCTTGTCATGTTCAAGAATTGTGCACTTTTCTGTGTCAGTTAATTTCAGATCCATTCACAACATCAAAGTATATGAATATAAACTGTTTTGTCCATAAAACAGCTGTTCTGCACACACAGAAGTTCCACACTTGCAGTGGTTAAAACAGTATGCATGCTAAACCAAAAGACCTGTACCAAAAAAAAAAATGTGGTATGAATATGTTTAACATTACACCGCTATTTATTTGTGCCTAGAACATAATTTGGATCTAGATTAGAAAAGAAATCCCCTAAACACATCAAATAAATCTGTTCAATATTTTTGTTATTTGTGGTTATGTATTATTGAGCTAAAAACCTCCATATCTATTAAAATCTCTCACTGTGTGTGACCAGTTCACCTTACAGCTGCACTCAGCTGGAGTGCCTGACATGTTCTGTTTTCTTTCTTTCCCATTGTGTTTTATATCCACGTGTGACATTGACTGAGCCACTGAACACATCTCTCACTGACCTATACACAACGACACAAACTCCAGCCATATCACTGCTGAGAGCTCACTTCATGTCAGCTGATGAGTGAAGATGGCCACTGAATGCCGTGTAGCTGTTAATGGCACTCACTGCAGATGAGGAAGTATGCAGCGATGCAGGTGAGAAGAGTGCAGCTCTGAGCCAAAGATGCCACCAGACCGAAGATCCCACCAAAGACCAGCAGCACCAGACTGAGAGGCAGCAGGACCACAATGACCCTGTGCAAGTCTGCAGAGAAACATACAGGCCTTTATTACATGCTCAGTGTAACCTGCTGCCACAAGTTCAAGATTATAGACATCTGAAGCAGCTTTGTCCTTTCAGTTTCAGTGACTTTGAACTAGGGACCACTGGGGGGGTGCAATGTTTATTGTCTTATGATAATATCGAAATTGTTGTTTTAACAGTTTGGAAACTGACATTATCAAGAATGTACCTCACTCACAATAAACAGATATGGTAGCCTAGCAGAATGCTGTTAGAATGACCCCAAAATAAAAAAAAAATGGGGGCAAAAATTCCACTGTATGCATTTTTGTCTTACATTTCTAAAGCAATTTCAAAGCATTTTCCCCAAAGATCAGTATGATTGTAAATGTGATATTGATTTCATAGTTCAGCAAACAAGAAGTTTATATTGTCAATATTGCACAAAAATTTCCATAAATAATTAATTTGTCCCTAAAACAATCGGCTACTTAAATTAACCAATTGTTCCTGAATAAATCAGCTGTTATACAAAATGGTATATTGATTGATTCAGTGATTCACTCATTAAGACAGTGACTTGCCACCACCTATTGGTGTTTTTAGATTCATATTTAAAGTATATAAAAACATATTTCAATAATAAGAACATTATTTTTAAATATTATTATCATAATTGCAGTGTAAATTCATCTAAATGTTGCTTCTGTGCTATTTCTGCAGTACGAAATGGATTTCATTAATACTGATGTCATTTGATTGTTAACAGCTTACATTGTCTTATTATTCTAAAACAATTTATTGAATAAATTTAAGAATTGGACGTGAAAGATGATGCATACATCTAATAAGGTTAGAAAAAATGCCTTTATAAAGGTAAAAATTGAAATCAAAGATGGAAAAGTTTCTATCACTGCTGTGAACTAACCACCGCACAGAATATGAAGATGTGAAAAGCTTTGGGAGACATCTGTCCACAACAGACCTAAACCAGCAAGCGTACTGGCACAAAATCACACTCAGAAAAGTAACTTCTAATTTACTCTATATCGACAAAATCCTGGAAAATATCGAGATCTCATCTTTTTGTCAATATAGCACAACCCTATGACTACTAATAAAAGCCCGCCAGCTTTGATAATTGTGCAATCTCTCTTATAATAAAAGTGACCAGTGATGGATCAGGACTGATGTGGTGCTGAGAATACAGCTCTTAAAGAGAGCGAGAGTACACTATACATAACAAGCCTATTTCCAGTGTCATTCTCTGATTGTGGCTAATGTGTAGATAGCTTTCAGAGACTCACTCAAAAGGTGCTTCTCCTGCTCGGTGTGGTCGGACGAGTCCGTGTAGAACGAGATGTCGTGATAACTGCCGTTCTGTCCTGTGGATCACATTAAAACACCAGTCAAGCAAGAGCTGCAAACACCCATTACACTTCACACAGCTGCCTGAGAATTCATTTTCTTGGTAATCTCAATATATTACAGCCTACAAAGTTCTCCGCATACAACACACAGCATTTAACGGGTTTCTTTTCTTATAAGGAAAAACAGCCTTTGTGTTTGAGGGAAGAAATCATCTTTACTGCAATTAGAATGAAATGGAAAACAGATTTAGTAACTGTGTCTAACATTAAACATTTACAGTTGTGTGATGAACTGCTTCTCTCTTTAATTGTCTCTAGTGCCACGAAACAGCTACAGAATTGGACGAGACATTAATTATGTACATAACATAAATGAGACTCAGCCAGTAATGAGGACTGTATCTGTGAATATTTCTGAAATAACTTCATTTGCAGCCAGTCGAACCGTTTGCCAGTTAATGTGCTGCTACAGGAATGAGATTAAAAATACTTCATCCATCTAATGAGACACATGAAATGTTAAACAGTAAGAACAGGAGAATTAATAAATGCACATTAAGTTCATGCAGGCTACTTCATCGGTACTCAGTATTTAGCCTAATGTTTAATATTCACATCAACACTTTAATGTAAACGCTGTTGTGTAGTGATTAATTGAGCAATTTCTCTGGATATTTAAATGCTTTTAATGAAGATGAAAAAACATCACTGTCAGAATATAATAAATGTGATCAACAGGTGCAGAATAGAATCGGACATAAAGGAAGCTCAAGTTGTTTGTGTTGTGATCTTACCTTCATAAATCCTCCAGAGTCCGGAGTGAGAGCTGCTGTACTCCAGGCTGGAGTTCCTCCCTTCATCCACATCTATAATGTACCAGTATTCAGTGCCGATGGACACGGCGAGCAGGATGAAGCTGAGCAGCCCGCACAGACCCGCAGAGACCACAACTGTCCCAAAGTTCATCTTAATCAGCGCTGAAATCCCTCTGATGATTCATTGAATTGAGCTCCGGCTGCTCTCATTCAGGTCCTCTGAAGCCCAGTGCGTTCAGACACATTAAAGCACATGATTCCAGCTTTATTTCTCCAGATGTTTCCAGTCTGAAGGAAGAAGCAGATCTCAGCAACAGCTGGATGAGGAAGCCGCAGGATTTTTCTCGCATCTCTCCTGCACAGCTGTATGTGGAGTGAGAGCAGAAGCTGTCTCTCTCACCTCACTCTCGCTCTCTGTGCTGCATCTGATCAGCGACGAGGTGCTTTCTTTCCTTTTTTTTGCAAATAAATTACCTTCTCTATATAGTGGCTTGTAAATACAATAGATATTTTGTTAACACGGCTTGCAGCTCTTTTATGTCAAGAGAGAGCACATGTATTACTAAAATTAACAGATGAGTAACAGACAATTTAGTTGTTTCCCCTTTGAATTAAGTGGTGTGTGTGGCAGATTTTTTTCTTTTTTTAAGCATAAACTAACTTAATTTTGATACATTTTTCAAAAAACATGACTTGATCCTGAAGTAAATGAGTTTTGATTTTTAAAAATTCGTAAAGGAAAACAAGGCAAAAATACATAAGAAATATATATATAAAAAATATATATATATATAATTATATATACTTCTAACGCAGTAAACATTGCAATGCCTTTTTGTGTGTGTGGGTGGGGGAGTTAAGAATAGATAACAGTGTTAGAGGGTAATTTATTTTATAAATAAAAAGAAAAGAAGATGTAATAAAAAAGAATACAATGCTAGAGTTAGAGGCTCCATTTTTAAAATAAAAATAAAAACAAGTAGTAGAATAGAAATAGAATAGAAATTGCAGAGGGTTGTTAGAGGGTCATGTTTTTTTTAATTATAAATAAAAAGAAAACAAGTAGAGAAGATAGAAACAGAATAGACTTTATTAGAGGGTCAAATAAAGATGGAAGAGATGTGTTTTTAGCCGTTTCTTGAAGATGGCTAAGGACTCAGCTGCTCAGATTGAGTTAGGCAGGTCATTCCACCAGGAGGGAACAGTTAATGTAAAAGTCAATGAAAGTGATTTTGTGCCTCTTTGGGATGACACAGTAATTGGTAGCCAGTGCAAATTGATGAACAGAGGTGTGACGTGCATTCTTTTCGGCTCATTAAAGATTAATCTTGCAGCTGCATTCTGGATTAATTGTAAAGGTTTGATAGAACTGGCTGGAATATCCGCCAAGAGAGCATTGCAACAGTGCAGTCTGGAGAGAACAAGAGCTTGAACAAGGAGTTGTGAAGCATGTTCTGAAAGAAAGGGCCTGAGCTTCCTGATGTATAAAGCAAAACTGCAGGACCGGGCAGTTTCAGCAATGCGGTCTGAGAAAGTCAGCTGATCATCAATCATAACTCCAAGATATATACTTTTGGTAACATGAAAAATGGGTGGGTTCAAACAAAAGGTGATATCTTGTAAGTTGTGTGTCAGATCCAGATGAAAATACCTGTAAATAAAAGCTGAAATGTTAATCTCTCGTCTCATATTCATCTTTTGATGTCAAACCCAAATGTTTTCAGTCTACAGCAAAAATAAAGGAATTGGCCTCACTGTTCCAATACTTTTGGAGGGCACTGTATATATATCAGTAATATTTTATTGTATTTTGTGTTTTGTGATAACTCCAAGACCCTGGGTTCAATTTCCTTTTTTTTTATTATTAAGAGTGCAAAACATACAACATACGTTGAACACAAAACACAAAAACAGCAATGATACAGCAATGGAAATAAACAGCAATGACAATCTGAATAATAGTAGTAGTATTTAAGTAGTATTAACATGCATACTACTACTAATAATAATAATACTACAGATGGTGATGATAACAACAATATTCTGTGATGACGGCAACAGTAATATCAATAATATTTGGGTTCAATTTCCAGAGAATGCAAGAACTGATAACATGTTTACAATATCACATGGTAAATTGCTTTGAAGTCTAATATTATCAAGAATGATTTTTGACTTTAAAATTTTAAAAAACCTTAAACCTAATATTAGACTGATGTTAGATGTATTAGCCTAAAATAAATAAATAAAACATATTCATCAGGTAAATTGAAATGTATTGTTTAGTACTTGTTACCAAAAAAACAAAAAACAACAACAACAAAAAAACTTGACTCTGAGTTCTCTACACACTTAAAAATAAAGGTCCTTATTGGCATCAATTGTTCCACAAAGAACCTTTATCATCCATGGAACCTTTTCATTCCACAGAAGGTTCTTTATTGTGGAAAAAGGTTCTTTAGATTATTAAAATGTTCTTCACTCTAAGAAAAAAATGGTTATTTTAGGAACTGCTCACTGAAAGGTTCTTTGGGGACCCAAAACTGGTTCTTTTATGGCATTGCTGTGAAATCCCTTCTGGAACCTTTATTTTTAAGACTGTATTGAAATGCATCTTTGTCATGTTGATTTTGTTTCTCATGAATCATCCCAGTCTGATATTTCACAAATACAAACTTTTTTTTTTTCCCCCATCAACATTTACTGTGGAAAGAAGGAGAGATGAACACTGTTTTCACAAACCATACTCAGATTTGTTTTACAGATTTATTATTTGTAGCACCATCACTGCATCAGGTAGCTAGTTAGCCAGCCAGTTACGAGTGCTTTTTGACAGTATAATGTCCCCGTCACTATACTGGGGTATAAGGACCCACACAGACCACAGGGTGAGCATCTCCTGCTGGCCTCACTAACACCTCTTCCAACAGCAACCTAGTTTTCCCAGGAGGTCTCCCATCCAGGTACAGACCAGGCTCAACCCTACTTAGCTTTAGTGGGTGACAAGTCTTGGGCTGCAGGGTGATATGGCTGCTAATAAAAAACATGAAAACTCTGGACATTTTTCATACTTGGTTTATAATTTATGTCATTGTCATTAACCCTTCATAGGACTAATTGTGAATTTACAGCTTAAAAAAATAGTTGACTTTATATTTTATATACATTTAGGAGTAAAATCATTTTCCAAAATTTGTTTTCTTCATCTGACCTTTTTTTAGGTATCCGTCATTTATAACTGACGTTGTCCCATTAGGGTAAATTATTTTTGGCAAATTGTCTGAAACTTCACACACAATCAAATGCTTTTTCACTATCTGAAAAGAAGTGAAAAAGTCTTACTGTTTCAAAAAACATTAAAAATCTTTATGAACATTCCATTTTTTTCTTGTGCTGCTATATTTCATTTGGAACTTGCACATGAAAATATCTAAAACTTGACACAAATTCGGATGCAATTTCACTGCCTGAAAACCATGTCTTAGTGTTTCAAAAGCATTAAAACAACTTTAACATTGAGTTTCATCTTGGAACTTCAAATCAATTATCGTAGCATGTGAAAGTCAACAAGACTCTTGTTTTTCAGTGTATCCCACACATAAGTAGATGTTGACTTGTGCAGTCATCATTGGAGCGTTAGCATCTCTCAAACATCTTTCAAACTGGCATACAATAATGTACCCAAATGCCTGATTTCCACAACAGCCTATTCTTCACTGCCCTCACGCTCATTGCTTCTATCCTCCTTGGTCCTCAACAACTTGTTTTATTAATACAACCTGATTTTCTGATGCACTCATATTACTATCATCAATACTTTCTGAAATAAGTACAGATTTGTCTCACCACCTTCCAAAAATCTTACAAAAATGAACCTAAAACACATGCATAAAGGCTATTATACTGCCCGCCAATGCTGGTCAACAGTGCCAGCTACAGCAAATATGCATCACATATTAGGGCTTTGTCAGTTATGCATGATGCTCAGATTTCTTGGTCTCTGAGTTGTTGTTTTTATAAAAGTGCATTAAAATGACAAAAAAAACTTTAGAAAACACATTTGGATGCACAATTTTATTTTTTATAACTTGAATTTATATAGTCTAAAATGAGCTCAGTATGGAGCCTTGTGTCACAAGCCAGGCCTCTGTGGCTCTCTCCGATCACCACCGGAGGGCGCCCTCACCCGAGTACTCGTATGGACTCCATTTCCCACACACCCCGTACCTAGAACTAATCACCGCCAGGTGTTCTCCATCAACCCCACTATATAAGCCACACTCTCACTCTCCTCCAACGCAAAGTCTTGTTGAGCCTATCTGACATTTCTGAGCGTTTTGACGGTTATTCTGTGTTTGATCCTGGACTGCCTGCCCCTTTGTTTGTTCTGACTCTGACCCGATTCTTGCCTGCCGCCTGCCCCGACCCAAGCCTGGTAATACGTTTATGATTCTGGTTCTCTGTGTTATCCAAGACGCTGTTGTTTGACCTCTGTCTGCTTGTTATAGTGATCTTAATAAAACACTGCAAATGGATCCGATTGCCTCTGACTCCTCCCTACACCTTGAGAGCATGTGACCTAACATGTGCTAATGTCTCCTTTACTATGGCAAATAAATAAACATTTTACTGGTTGAAGGGGATGTCATTTGACATCACTAAAATAAAATTTTGTTGGTTGAACATTAATATTGTATTTTAAATGCAATTTTCTTAGCATCATTTATAAATGACAATATCCCATAGAGGGCTAAAACGATGATAATTATTCTGGACACATTTGCCTTTTGTTTCACAGAAAAAAATAATTACACAGTCCAGGTTAACTAATAGTTTGCATGCATTTGTAAAAATATAAATAATTTTATATACATTTATACTTTTATTGGAGCACCTAATGCTGAGTTCACACTGCACGATTTTAGCCCGATTTTTCACTCGCCGACAGGTTTTGATAAATCGCCGACAAATGCCGACATCGGAGGCAAATCGGAGCTCGTTCACGCGAGTGACAATCGCGCAGTGTGAATTACCAAAGACACGATCTGAGAGAATCGCCTACACGTCGCCGACGCCCGTGAAATATTTGGCATGCTAAATATCTGGAGCTGTCGGCGATTCACAATCACGCTGTGTGCAATGATTTCTGACTGAAAACTACATCACGATGACCTTCAGCCAATGAGAGACAAAGATACAGAGCAGAGGGAAGTTCGGTGAGGAGTTATAGACCATATCAGTATTTTAATGTACAATTATATCATACAGAAACAAGCACAAACGCTTGACCAGCCGCAACATCAGCATAACAGTTACTGCAAAATTATTATTTACCACTCTTTGCAGAACACAATCCCTGTTCCCTGCATAATCTGTTTTTGTAGCTGGAAATCAGCGCACAGACAATTTGCAGGCTATATTTTTTTAATACTTTCAGTCTCGCTTAAGAGCAACGGTATGACACACGCAGGTTCTCGTGTTATTTCCTTATCACTTCTCGCGTGTGTTTTGTTGTGAAAGGTATTTGCGGATCAGACAGAGTTGTCGGCGATTCTTCCTATTGTGAAATCGTGCAATGTGAAAGCCCCTGTCGCCGATCCATCGTTCAGTGTGAACACAGCACCGACTGAATGCTACCCCAGATAGTCACGCAGTGTGAAAACAACAGCGATCCGACAAGTTTGAAAATCGTGCAGTGTGAACTCGGCATAACCCACCCCTACCCTACACCTACCCACTTCTGAACAACATAAAACACATAACAGGCAAATATAAGTGCAGTCACAGGTATTTATTGCAAAAACTGACCATAAACAAGCAGTATAAAAGCATTACAAACAAGTCGTGTTGCATTCCAAGTCTTCTGAAGCCATACAAAGTCTTTATGCAAAGAAGAGAGTAAAGCACAAGGTTTTAATCGCTGAAAATGATCCCGCTCAGTTAACGCGCTCCACATCTCTTTCAAAAAGATACTCCCATCCCGTAGCATGACGCAATTGGTCACGAGACACACAAGAGCCAATAGCCTGTCAGAACAGCATAACGCAATCGGTCACGAGACACACAAGAGCCAATAGCATTTCACAACCAAGGCTGACGTAAGGCTTCTTCTGGCGGCATTTTTTTAATTCGCGCACAGACTGCAGCATACAGGATTAATTGCGGACGGAGACGGCGATCGCGTCTATTCCTCTCACAAATCAAATGTTTTGCCTCGGAAGACTTGGAATATTAATATTTTTTGAATAAATTATGACGGTTGTTGTATCTGCCTGTTATACTGTATCTTGTGTTTTATTGACAAATGGTAGGTTTAGGGGCAGGGCTTGGGTTATGTGCTCATAAATGTGTAAATAATTTAATATAAAAAACTGTTGTGGCTGTTTACATTGAAAAATCACACCCCAACATATATGCAATAATGGCACTGTTATTACCCAATATATAATATAATTATGACAATACAATTCCCAGTATGGCTTCGGCATATTGACGCTAAGGGTTTCCTATTTAAAGCAACGTAGGACCCTTCAAGTCGAAAAATGACGCTAAGGAGTACCTTAAGCGTCAAAAAGCGACGCCAAGTGGTCCTGACCAAGCTTCAATATGTGAAGAGTTGGGTGTGAGAATGGGTTGAGGGAGTTCAGGATGGTCTTCACACTCCACCCAGAGCTCTACAGGACAGCCCACTGGAGCCAAACACACAGGGACAGGACAGCCCACAGGGACAGGAAGCCCTTCTGGGCTAGCTTGGAAGCTGAGGCTTCTTCTGGGCATGACAAGGAGTCAGGGGCCCTAACAGGGTCCCTCAGCAACTGCCTCCACTTCCGCGACAGGAGTGGCAGGCGGCTGGGAATGGCCTCCGTGGCCATGACTAGAGGAGCCGCCTGCCCTCGACGAGTCTCCATGGACTCAAGACATGACTGGGTTAAAACTGCTCCTGTGGGCACAACACCACAAAAAAACGGCACTCCTGGCCGTGACGTGTGGACTGGATTCACGGGAACCCTGCTCTGGACTGGAGTCAGCGGCGGCCGGCGGGCTTGAGTCAGCCGCGGACGGTGGCGTCGCTTTTCCCAGGAACAGCGGGCTGAAGATAGCAGCAGACGGCGGCAGTGATTCTCCCGCGAACGGCGGGCTGAAGAGAGCAGCAGACTGAGACTGGAGGGGCTCACGGCCAACAGATTCGTGGCACTCGCGGCGATCCCGCGAACTCCCACACCGATTTGCTGTGGGCTATGGCGGGATGACGAGCGGCGACTTCCATGCCGTGGGACAGACAGACAAAACAGGAACAAAACAAAACTTTCAAAAACGAGGTGAATGTGCGCCGCTTACTGTTTAGGTCTGGTATTCTGTCACAACGGTGCACACAGCAGGGAGGAACAAGGAACACGCAGACGAGGAGATAAGTCAAAATAATATTCTTTAATGATGACATCAGGGCAAGGCTGACACACAGACAGGAACACCGGGGAGTAACGAGTAGACCAGACCAAAACTAACTAAACAGGCAGGAACTAAATACACATGACAATCACAGATAATTACTAAAACACCTGAACTGAATAAACTAATAATCACACAGAACAAGGACAGGAACATGACCAAATATGGCAACAAGAGGCGGGAACACATGACTCAAAGGTACTTTGAGCTCATGAAACTGCATCTTACACGTCAAATGTTTGGCAAAAAACACTCATAAGGGGTACTTTGAGGTTAAAATTATGTCATTAATTACGCTCATGTTGTGTGTTTACAGTTGTGTGGTTCTCCAATGGATCTGTACTCTGTAAAAACAAAAAAATTATATATTATATTATATTATATATATATATATATATATATAAAATAGCAATGTCAATACTAAGTCTACGTTAGAATTAGCAGCCTACATTACACCGAGCCATGTCTCATGGCAGCTCCTCACAAATTACATCTAAGAGCTAATAGTATTTGACACTAATATGGGATAAACATATATCCAATAAGAACTACTGTTAAATACTCACTTTTGAAATTCGTAGTGGTTACTTTTCTACACCAAATGTTGCCTCCTGAGCTCAGACCTAGCAATGATGGGTTACACTAATGGGAACAAAAAAAAAATACTTATAGCAGAAACGTATTCCTTGTGTCTCATACATTTCATATAATCATCATAAAGTGAGATAAAAAATAATTTAGTTCAATAAATAGCAACTTTTTTAGCTTTGTAAAACCATTTTTGTCTAAAAGTGCATGTTTTTTTTACACTGTTTAATGCACATGAATGCATTTAACCTGCAGTTACACATGCATAAATAATGTTTTGATATTTTAAACATAAAATGTTGAATACTGATATTTACAATTATTTTAAAAATGAGAAGATACTTTAAATGTGAAATTAAAACTACCAGTAGGTGGCAGCAAGTCATTTTTAATAAGCGATTCATTGCGATTGAACCGAATCATTTGATTGATTCATTCAGGAACAAAACACACAGCATGTTGCTCGGAGACACAAAACAGTGCTGTGGCTGTGTTTGGAATGTTTTTGTTGGCGAAATAGAGCAAAAACAGGCAATACTGTGTCTAAAACGCAAGTCCCTTTAATATTAACTTCTTGTTTATTGAACTGTTGTATAAAATCAATATCATATTTGTAATCATGCATACGGCACTCTTCGCGTGATACTGATTATGAAATGACATAAATGACATTTTCTGCCCCCATATCATATGTGATCATACTAAATGCATTTTAAAGACTGAATGATGCAGTGAAAAAACACACTGTAAATGCGCACGCGCACTATAGTCTAATCTTCCTCACTTAACATTAATGTATTCGTGCACTCTGTAAGTTAGGCGTGTTTTGTTTGGTTTTTGCGATATACATGATAATGTCAAATCCCACATCGTTAAAACAACAACTACAATATCATCACAGACGATATATATCGCACTTCCCTACCAAGAGATCATATACGGGCTAAATTAGGTTATAAACGCAAACATGACACCAGTGAAGGCGTGAATTCACTGTTATTCTGCAAAATACAATGCAGTACGTGAAACATGACTTAATAAATACAAAACTCAGTATACTCACCATAACTTTAATGATAGAAAATCCGTCTGTAAATGATGTTCTGTCGCCCTTCGGTATCGGCTCCGCTATCTCGCTCGCTCTCTTTGGACTCCCGCGCCAGTGTTGCCAAACCCCTCCCTCAGAAAATCTCTAGAACCACCCACAAAAGTCTCCATTTTTCACAAAAAGTCGTCAAATATGAAAAGAAAGTAAATACAGGTAAAATTGGTAAAGGAAAGTAAATATATACTTTACAATGACAGTACAATTTTATGACAGTATAAAAAATATAACAAAAGTATAAAAAATTCTGAAGTGAAATTTAGGAAATGCTTTCTTGTAACTCTGCATGACACATTTGAATCAGTAAATTCTTCCTGTGATCTGCAAGCACATGATGGAAATGATGTAAAGACACACAATGTTGGGCATTTGTTTCATGTGTCACCAAAGTGCATCCCTGTCCTGCTCAAATACAACAGATAAGAGATATTATGATTCTCCAAAAACAAAACCTTTATTCATACAAATTTATTTCAGTCAACACACTCTATTATACGGTGGCCGAGAGATCTCAACGTGCTGCAAATAGGAAAAAAAAACACCTGCATATTAAGAAAACAACTTCATCGATTTGACAACACATGCGCTGCAAATGCTCACAACACAAGAAACGCAAATACAATTCTTTATTTGTTTGTGTTGTGAGCATTTGCAGTGTGTTTCTTTATTTGTTTGTGTTGTGAGCATTTGCAGCACCTGCTGTCAAACTGATGAAGATATGTTCTTGATTTGCTGGTGCTTTTTCTATTTGCATGTGTTTTATACTGCAAAGTGCAAAATACTGCATCCCAGCACACATGACACGATGATGCACTGTCTCTCAGTATCTGGTTGACATGATTGCGCATGAATTGTGGTATAACATTTGTGTCTGTGGTTAAAACAAGATGTTCATGCACTGAGTAGTTGGTGCCCCGATGTAATCATAATTTTTCATATTTGTTCTCCGCCATCTTGAAGCTTATAATGAAATGGTGGTGCGTGTCATCATATCTGAATGGCAGGTGTACTGATGTGTGTTCTCATTGGCATGATTGAGAATAAATGTGGGAGGTCACGGGCCTACGGCAAGGTGTGGCCAAGTAAAAAAATAAAAAAATAAATCGCTATTTGTATTTAAATATAGCTAAAATAGCTCCTTGTCGCAAAAAATCAATAAAAGTCGCAGCAACAATGAGAAAGTAGCTAAATTTGGTGACAAAATCCCCAAATTGGCAACACTGTCCCGTGCACAGGAATTTGAATTCGCTACAGCAACGGTTTCTCTCAGGCGCATGTGTACACACTTTTTTTGCTGCAAAACACAGATTTTTCACTTCTGCTTGAAAGATTGGCTGAGCACGATTTATTATGTTCGGTGAATGTACAGTGGGTACGGAAAGTATTCAGACCCCCTTAAATTTTTCACTCTTTGTTATATTGCAGCCATTTGCTAAAATCATTTAAGTTTTTAACATTTTATTTTTTTTCCTCATTAATGTACACACAGCACCCCATATTGACAGAAAAACACAGAATTGTTGACATTTTTGCAGATTTATTAAAAATAATTTTATTTTTTTATTTTTTTTTGCATTACAGTTAAAAATATTTTTATTTTTATTTTCTTAAGCTAAATGTAATTTTTTGTTTCTTTTTTTTATTTTGGAGTCTAATGACTGGCAATATTCTGGACAGCTTTCATGAGATTCACAGACAGTCTCAGAGTTTAATAAATTTAATGGGAAAAAATAGCTGATAATTAATGTATTGATATTGCAGAGTATCATAAAATTTCCTTAAAATTCTAAATAATAAACAAAAAATATTATTGAACAAAAATGTATTGCATTGATTTCAAGAAAAAATGAAGGAGCTCAGTTTAATCAATTTTAATGGGAAAAATTGGTCATAAAAATTGTATAGATATTACATAATATCACAAAATCTCATCACAATTGTAAATAAGAAAAAAAAAAAAAAATATATATATATATAGAAGAAGGAGAAGGAGAAGAAGAAGGAAGAGGAGAAGGAGAAGAAGTGTGTGTGTGTGTGTGTGTGTACCTGTTTTTCTATTCTGGTGGGGACTTAAACCTGAATACACACAGACTCATGGGGACTCGTGTCACCTAAATTGAGGTCCCCACAGGTAAACAAGCTAATAAATCACACAGAATTAAGTTTTTTGAAAATCTAAAAATGCAGAAAGTTTCCTGTAAGGGGTAGGTTTAGGTGTAGGGTTGTTGTAGGACAATAGAATATACGGTCTGTACAGTAGAAAAACCATTACACCTATGGAGAGTCCCCACAAGGATGGCAAACCAGACGTGTGTGTGTGTGTGTGTGTGTCCGAGTTTAATGTTTAATGTGACACAGAGACACTGAAGAGTTTGGATAATAAAGGTTAAACCCAGCGTGTAGAGGTTGAGTGAATGTGTGTGTGAATGTGTGTAAGTGTGTGAGTGTGTGTGTGTCAGAGACGCTGTAGAAGGACAGAGAGCCGCTCGACTCGTCCAGAAACACTGCTACTCTCTTACAGGAGTCTGCAGCAGCTGATATATGAGTGAAGTTATTATTGTGACGAGCGGTGAATCTATGATCAGAGCATCTTAGACTCCAGGAGTTCACATTACATCCAAACACACAGTCAGCAATCCCTCCTTTCCTCTTGATTTCTTTATAAGACACTGATATATGAACATATCCGCTCCACTCAGTCTCCCAGAAACAGCGTCCAGTCAGACTCTCTGAACACAGAACCTGAGGACGCTCATCAAATCTGTCTGGATGATCAGGATACGACTGTCGCTCTTTCACTCGTGTCGCCTTTCTGTTCTCCTCCGACAGAACGAGTTCAGTGTTTGCTGTGTTTGGATCCAGTGTGAGATCACAGGCATCTGAACACAACACACACATTTACAACTAAACTACAAACAACTAAACTCTGTGTCTGTGTGTGACTTACATTTGTGGAGTCTTGATGTAATCATGAACTCTCCTCCATGATCCACACTAGAAAACACACACACACACGTTTGTTTTTGTGAAAAGTGGGGACATCTCATAGGTGTAATGGTTTTTATACTGTACAAACTGTATGTGCTATTGCTACACCAACCCTACACCTAACCCTACCCCTTACAGGAAACTGTGCATTTCAACTTTCCCCAAAAAAACCTCACTCTGTGTGATTTATAAGCGTTTTGAAAAGTGTGGACATGGGGTAATGTCCTGAAAAGTCACCTTCACCTTGTAATACCTGTCATACCCTTGTCATTATACAAATCTATGTCCTGATTTGTCACAAAAACACACACACACATAACAGCTGCATGAATGAATGTTAGTTGTGCAAATATGGTACAAAAAACATTTTGTGATTTGTTTTTGAGAGTCTTTATTTCTGCATTTATATCTTACAGCTTTATATCTCACACAAATCTCAAAAGGCTTCAGATAGATAGAGAGTTACTTCATTTAAACTTCATTTAGACTCGGAGCTTATTCATTTTAATGGAAAAAATAGCTCATTAAAATTTTTATAAATATAGAATAGTAAAATTCCCTCAAAATTCTAGATAATAGTCAAAAAATATTATTGAATAAATTACATATATTATATTTTCCATCAAACAAACAAACAAACAAAGAAACACTTACATTTCAAGTACCAAATGTGACCCAAAAATAAAGAAGCTCAGAACGTAATAAATTCCATTGAAAAAAAGCTCATAAAAACTGTATAAATATTGCAAAGTATCATAAGATAATTTTTTATGAGCTTTTTGTCCCATTAAATTTAATTAAGCTCTGAGCTTGTTAATTTTTGGGTCATACTTTGTACTTGAAATGTAAGTTTTTTTAATGAAAATCAATGTAATGTATTTTTGTTCAATAATATTTTTTTAATTATTATTTAGAATTTTGAGGAGATTAAGATATTATGCAATATTTTTACAATTTATATGAACTATTTTTCCATTAAAATTAATTAAGCTCTGAGCCTCTTCATTTTTAGGTCACTCTTGGTACATTAATTGTTTTTTATTATTATTATTTTTTTTTTATGGAAAATCAATGTAATGCATTTTTGTTCAATAATGTTTTTCAATTATTTAATTAATTACAATTATTATTTAATTACAATTTACAGTATATGAACAATTTATTCATTAAAATGAATTAAGCTCTGAGCCGCTTCATTTTTAGTTCACGTTTGGTACTTGAAATGTACGTTTTTTTTTTTTTTTTTTTTAGAAAAATCAAATGTAATATATTTCTCTTCAATAATATTTTTTTTTACCATTATTTAGAATTTTGAGAGGAATTTATGGTACTTTGCCATATTTATACAGTTTTTATAAGCTTTTTTTTTCATTAAAATGAAGCTCTGAGCCTCTTCATTTTTGGGTCACGCTTGGTGCATGAAATGTATGTTTTTTTTTTGTGTGTGTGTATGTGTTTTTGTTTTTTGTTTTTAAATCAATATAATTTATTTCTGTTCAATAATATTTTTGTAATTATTTTGGAGAATTTTGAGGGGACTTTATGGTACTATGCAATATTTATATAATTGATTTGAGCTATTTTTCCATTAAAATGAATTAGGTTCTGAGCTTCTTAATTTTTGGGTCACGCTTGGTACTCGAAATGTAAGTGTTTTTTTTTTGTGTTTTTTTTTAAATCAATGTAATCTCATTATTTAGAATTTTGAGGGGAATTTATGGTACTTTGCCATATTTATACTGTTTTTATGAGATATTTTCCCATTAAAATGAATTAAGCTCTGAGCCTCTTCATTTCATTTTTGGGCCAAAATTGGTACTTGAAATGTAAGGGTCTTTTTCTTTTCTTTTTTTTTTCTTTTTTTTTAAGCAAAATCAATGTCATGTATTTTTGTTCAATAATATATTGAAAACAACAACAAGAACAAAAAAAAAAAACAAACAAAAAAAAACACTTACATTTCAAGTACCAAGCCTGACCCAAAAATGAAGAGGCTCAGAGCTTAATTCATTTTAATGGAAAAAATAAGTAATGAAAATTCTATAAATATGGCATTGTATCATAAAATCTCTTCAAAATTCTAAATAATAATCAAAATATATTATTGAACAAAAATATATTAAAATGATTTCCCTGAAGAAAAGCACCAAAAAATTTAATTAAAAAAAACTTCAAGTACCAAGAGGTTTCTTCAAATATCAATAGTGTGAATATTTTACACAAACAATAGTATTTGTCTCTGTCAGAAACACAGAAAGTCTCTGACTGGAGAAACATCTTTTCTCCTCAAATACAAACTGTGTGTGTTTTGATTCAAGAGAGCAATGATACTTTTGTGCTGTCTTTTTATTTTTCTTGTTTTTATTCATTTTAATCATTTATTCATATAATCACACAATCATTTATCATCATTAGCCATTCATTGAATTTATCATTTGATTATTTTTATCATTTATATAATTTTAATTGTTTTATCATTTATTTATTCACTCACTTATTTTTATTGTGCTTCTATATAAAATATATATATATCTTGCTTATGCATGT
This sequence comes from Onychostoma macrolepis, assembly GCF_012432095.1. Classification (NCBI taxonomy): domain Eukaryota; kingdom Metazoa; phylum Chordata; class Actinopteri; order Cypriniformes; family Cyprinidae; genus Onychostoma; species Onychostoma macrolepis. The sequence continues at coordinate 16,480,362 of NC_081157.1, read as the reverse complement.
TCATTGTTGTTCAATCTCATGATTGTGGGGTTTCATGAACTGTTTTGTATGAATAAGAGATAACGGGTCAAGGTTTATGGGATGTTGTTTTGAAGCAGTTTTGGTATAATAATACTTGTTGAATTTGTGTTCGTCACACGAAGTCTGAGCATTGAAACTTACATAACTGAGATTATTCAATAAACTCTGCTCCTTTTATCATTACTTGGTATCCTGCTTCTGCTCTTCTCTGGCTTTATCCTCCGTTAACTTCTTGTCTGACAGAAGACTGTTGATAGAGTGCCGTATGCATGATTTTGGGCACCAGACAAGACCTCCTATGTAACAGATTTTGGGTATTAGACTACTTTCCTGACGAGTTGTTCTGTTAGCAGAGAGCCGAGAGAGTTCAACGCGCTGCAACTTCAGAAAACACATGCAAATAGAAAAAAAAAACACCTGCAAATCAAGAAAACATCTTCATCAGTTTGACAGCAGGTGGTGCAAATGCTCACAACACAAACAAATAAAGAATTTTATTTGCAGTGCGTTTCTTTGTTTGGTTGTGTTTTGAGAATTTGCAGCACGTGCTGTCAAATTGATGAAGTTGTTTTCTCAATTTGCAGGTGTTTTTTTCTATTTGCAGTGCATTTCTTTAGTTGGTTGTGTTGTAGGGCTGTCAAATTGGCTGAAAAACTAAATTCGAATTTTGTACTAAAATATTATCAATATTCGAATTATATTCGAATTTAAAAGGCATAATTTCTGTTAGGGGGAAAAAAGCTTTTGGCTTCTCTCCTGAGGCCACAAGAGAGCGCATCAAGCAAAATATTACTAATGCAAGTTTCTTCAAAGGAAAAAAAACAAAGCAGGACTATCTTTGAAAAAGTGCATAATGTTTAAAATAATGTTTAAAAAACATAATTAAGTTGCTTAAACAATTAGAAACAAAAAGTATCATTTATATATGCATAGTTTAATACTAAGGACCGAAAACCAGTCACAAAGAGTACTTTTTTTTTCATTTAAAAACATGAGATGCAGTGGGATGCAGAAAAACCGCCATAAAGTCTCGAGACATGTTTTTTAAAAGTTTAACTTATATTAATTTTACATGGCTTTTCTAGACATGTAGCTCTCTTGTGCGAGACGCGAATGTAACGGTGATAGATGTCCCTATAGAAAATGCGATAAATGTGTTCTGTGTGAATGGCTTGGTTTCAGTTTTGAGGTAAACAACATCTCCGCATCGATGTTCTCTTTTTGAGCAGCGCTGCATCCAGTGGGTTCAGCTGGAAAGGCTAAAAAAAGCATTAAGATGCAGCCCATCTTGTGCACCACTGATAAGGCAGCCTGACGCACACCTAAACTTCGAATGCTACGTTTTTGTATTTGCATGTGGATTTTTATTTTAAATTTGACAAATATTCGAAATTCGAATTATTATATTTTTTTTTTGACAGCCCTATTGTGTTTTGAACATTTGCGGTGCGTGTGTTGTCTAATTTCTTATTTTTCTATTTGCAGCTCGATGAGCTCTCTTGGCCACCGTAGAAAACAGATATTTTCTGAATTATCTGGCTTGGAGGCATGATATAACTTGTGGAAGTCTATGGCTACAGCTCCACTTAGTGGCCAAAAGCTGCAAATGCATCTCCCACAGAAGCAGTGGAAGTACCATTGGCCGCAAAAACAAAACAAACAAACAAAAAACATTCTGTTTGAGTACCATCTGTATTGCAAACAAACAAAAACACCAGTACACGACACTTCTGCAGTTACATGGTTAGTTGATGTTTTCAAGAATGGGGAAGCATACATCACTTCCCAATGGCACATATTTTTATATATATACATTTTTGTTTAATGAGGGTCCAAAACGCTACTCAAATTACCACTAAACTGTGAAATTAATTAATTATGATTGTCCAAAAAGAATATATATATATATATAAAACCACATACTGCTTGTGGTTTCAGAAATTGAGCACTGTCAGTCATAATTATTACTGTTGGCCATTTGTTGTAAATTTGAGAGCTCGTAAAATCATAATACAGAAGCTGAGCTTCCATCTGGGACAAAAGCCCAATGAACTTTCAGATGTTTCCCCAATGATGCTCTCATAGACTCTCAGTAAAGCAGTGTCTGGATGAGACCCAAAAATTGTTCAAAGAGCATGAATCTTTGCTGCATAGATTATATAGTATAATTATTATTGTTAAACTTACTTGAGTTTGTCCAGATGTTTGAGTGTTTCAGAGAGCAGCTTCACTCCTGATTCTCCTGGGTGATTGTAGCTCAGATCCAGCTCTCTCAGGTGTGAGGGGTTTGAACTCAGAGCTGATGCCAGAGCAGCACAACCTTCTTCTGTCACCAAACAATGAGATAATCTACAACAACAAGTGGACTTAAAATCAGAGGATGCAAAGGATTTAAAACAAACCAAGAGATAGCTTTTTTTCTTGCATGATGAGTAAGATATCTAGCAATCATTCCATTATCAGTGATAACTAACATTATTTGTAACTTTTGTTATTATGAACAAATATTTTCAATGAGTCACCTGACTTGCCTGCTCAAGAGATATTATTTTCAGATATAACAAGTCTTTTGGGGGCTAAATTTAGCCTGTCAATTATCTTCATAAGGCCCTCTGAATGATAGTAATGAAATTAAGGTGCTGATATATGAGGGATTATTTTCAGAAATTATGGACACTTCAAAATACAGTGAATCATTATTTACAATTTTTTTACAATCGCTATGACAATTTTTCCAATACTTCTAACAATTTCCCTAAACTCTTAACACAGTTAGCACAACATCTGTCTGTGTAGGCTATACAATTAACACATTTCTTGTTGCTTTGACACAAAATGCATACAGTTTGCATGCTTGAACTTCTTTTACACACAAGCTCAATCAAGACCAAATTTTACTTCCAAATTTTCAAATGCTTTTACACTGTATGTCAGAACAGATAACATCGTGTTCTAAAACTAACTTATAGGCTAAAGTCAAAGTGAACAGCTTAAATGCGATAGTTTGAGCCCGGTTTCATGAAAGTGCGTATAAATAGTATACCAAATAAAAATGAAAACTCATGGTATTGATACGGAAAAATGGACTTTGGCGTATATATATATGATACAAACGTGTTTGGCGTGCATATAAAACGCAGTTTTCACATCCATATAATACGCATCTACCCCACAACCCTAATCCTACCCATCGATACCACAAATTTTCATTTTTATTTGGCGTACTATTTATATGCACTTTCATGAGATCGGGTTGGATATTTTAGAAGATCTGCACCAAAGACTGGTGCCAGAGAAAGGGGACGGGTGGGAGACCACTTGCCAATATATGTGATCGCATGGAACAATGTGGCATTCCACCTTTCCCAGTGCAGTCAGAGCCTGGTCTGACACCCATTCGAGAATGATGTCTCCTTTCCTTGCCCCTTACTCCCCTTTCCTCAACCCCATTGAGAAGTTTTTCTGAGCCTGGAGATGGAAGGTTTTTGACCATCGTCCACAGGGTCAAATGTCCCTCCAGGATGCAAAGGATGCTGAATGCCAAGACATCACAGCTGAACAATACCAGGAAGGATAAGGCATACCAAAAGATTCTTCCCAAGAAGCCTTGCCAGTGAAGATATCAGGTGTGATATGGATAAGAACATGTGGCCAAATGCAGAAGGCCGGGCAAATTAGATTACATTTATTTATAATTCTTCTGTGGCTTTTTCTGTTTGTATATTTTGTACTTTCACATAATAAATGACAGAATATTGCATATCTTTTTTTTCCATGCATTCTTGTTTTCTTTCTTGTTTTTCTAATGTCCTGTTGCAAATAAATCCTTTACTGCAGCAATTCTGTCTCAGTCTCTTTTTCACCCATAAACCGTTCATTCTATAAAGCTACTCTGAGATGGGTCATTCAAATTTTGTATTGAACTTCTGCAGCAATAAGACAAAATACATGCATTTACTAAACCCAAAAAGAAAAACAAACTGTAGTGTAAAACACAATCTATGATCAATGCAATATACTGTATTACTGTAAGGTCAGACCTGACACCTAAAATAATACAGTTTCTGTAATTCCATTTGATGTTAGTATTTTTATGATATTGTGCTATGATCGACTAAATGTTCCTGTTGGAAGAGAACATGTGTTAGTGTTTTGGAATAATAATTTGTTTTTGAGACATGTTTGCAGTGTTTAGGTAGATGTAGTGTATTGTGTTAGTATATTATTGTATTTTGAAAATTAGTGTTAAGTTTGCAGTGTGTGATTGTGAACATGAAATTAACCGTTTTGTCAATTGTGTGTTGTAGGTGTGTTGGTGCGTTAAGAGTTTAGGAAAATTGTTAGAAGTATTGGAAAAAATGTCATAGCGATTGTAAAATCTGTATTATTCAGATTTTTTGAATGCATTTTAAGAATACTTTCCCCATCACCTGGTTACAACACAGTAGCACGTCACCGCAGTACCACCTGACTGCAGCAGATTCATAAGCCTATGTTTAGGAGTTGATAGTCTTGCCATAGAAATGCATAATTTCAAGGTGAGGATGTGAGTATCCCCGAGTACACCATCACGTGTTGTCATCTTGAACCTATGGTAATTTCGATAGGGTGTGAATGCAGGTTCACTAATAGCAAACTAACGGTTGGAGGGACATGGTTCTGCCCGAGCCCTCAAACTGATTCATTCATTCATTCATTCATTTTTTATTTATAAAGCACATTTAAAAACAACCCAGGGTTGACCAAAGTGCTGTACAGATCAGAGTCATCGAATAAAAATACAAATTACAATCTCTCAAACAGCAAACAAAAACACTAGAATAATAAATTAGAAACCCACGCTAAGAAGATTAGTTTTAAGTTTTGATTTGAAAGAGGAAAGTGATTATACCATTCGGATCGATACCGATAGGCCATTCCAGAGTTTAGGGCATACTGTCGCAAGAGCTCGGTCTCCACAATGTTTTAACCCAGATCTACAAACAGAAAGCAATCAGAGGCTGCCTGATCTAAGTGACCTAGAAGGATTATGATACTGTAAAATGTCAGAAATATACGTTGGTGCTAGGCCGTATAATGCTTTTAAAACAAAAACAAGAATTTTAAATTCTATTCTCAGTTTTACTGACTTAGGAAACCCGTTGCCTCAAAATGATTAAGTAAATAATAATTTAAAAAAAGTTAAGTGAATTGTCAAGTTCACTTAACTTTTTTTAAATTATTATTTACTTAAAAAAAATTGAGGAAACCCGTTGCCTCAAAATGATTAAGTTAAGTTAACATGACTTTTTACAGTGTGGAAGCCAATGCAAAGAGGTTCAAATGGGAGAAATACGATCGAATTTTCTACCAAAATAGCTGCAGCATTTTGTACCATTTGAAGATGACTGATAGATGATTGATTTGCTCCATAATAGAGTGAATAGCAGTAATCAAGGCGTGAAGTAATAAATGCATGGATAACTATTTTAAAGTTCTTTAAAGAAAGAACAGATCAGCAGAGAAGGAATGATATTCCAGAACAGAAGCAAATTATCAGATTTTGATTAAAGATTACCAATAAGTGGAATAACTTGCAAGATTAATTATTCACTTTAAAACTAGCAATGTGTGTTAACAAAAAATGTTGTACATTTTAATTTCATGCGGACTTTAACATCAATGGCGGCTGGTGGAAATTTTTTTTTTTTTTAGGTAGGGCGCCACGTCCAACAATTTTGCATCCCAGTATGATTTGTCCCAAAAGGAGAAATATTAAGACTGGAAACATTTTAAAATAAAGATAAATGGTTTTTACCAAGTTCAAACTTATTTTTTTATTTTCATAAATCACAATTTATGTATACAGTGACCAAGATAACTGTGCAAGGGTTCTGTGATCAGTGTATATCATTAAAAATATCATGTGTGTGGGGAGAGGTAAATACATATGTGAGAGGGATAAAGTGTGTATATGAGCAGGTGAGAGTGTTATGTATTATTAAAAAAAGGGTTATTAAAAAAGTTGCACATTCAGTCAGCATTCATTTTATGTCATAGGAATCAGTGAACTATATATTTATTTGTGATTCTTACAACATAAAATGAATGCTGACTGAATGTGCAAATTTGTTTTTATAACACATCTCACCGACTATGTATAATCTAACAAGTCAAGGAATTTCTCTATGTAGCTTATGTATGTATGTGTACTGAATTTCAAGAACTGTTTATCTGATCATTCAGCTGTTCATTTATGATAGTTGGAACATATCTCTAATAGAACATATATATTTTGTAAAATTGTACAATTTTATTATTTTTGTAAAATAATAAATATAAAAATACCTGATGAAGCAAGTGATGTCTGTTTATTCATCTTTAAATATGTGGAGGACCTGGACACACTTCATACACAACCTCTATTTACCCTATGTATGTGTAGCCTACTGCATATGGAGAACTGTCAATCCTATCATTCAAATGTTAACAATTTATGATAAGTGGAACGCATCTTTAGAAAATTAAATGACAATTATAAATTATAAAAATGTGCTGTGACTTTTACAATAACAAAATCGAATTGTCCCCCTTCAATTTGATAAATCTAAAAGGCATTTTAGGTAGTTTAAAATCGATCGTAATAAATGTGAATTTGTCTCATTAAATAAATGAATAAGGTAAGGTGTAGAAGTTTTTATTACAATTAGCCTAATTTAATCAACCAATGCAAGTGTTTTACAGGCTGTTGTGATGATGAAATCAGCTCTGTACATTAGACATATTAAATATATTAGATTTAAGTTGTGCCATTTTAGCCTAGACATCCTATAAAGAAATAAGAAAACGTGTATTAGTAAAACGAAAGACAACATTATTTAATTTAGATCCCCGAAACGGCCAGAAATTGCTTCGACATAACGTTATTTCCGGGTTTCCTGGTACGGGGATGGGGAATCATAGGGGCATGGTTTCTGACGTAACGCTTTGATGTGGGCGTGGCTTTATTGGGTATCGGCGTGGCTTATGATGTCACACTTGGATGTGGGCGGGGTTGGATGTCCACCGCAGGATGGAGTGAGCCCTACTTGAAAAACTCTGTTGCACTGTATACAGTACATTTCAGTTTAGAGCATTTTCTATAACTACAAGTCAGGTCAATACCAAACAGGACCACAGGGAGATGCCAACAGACGACTATACCAGTCGCCTTAACATGACTGTATATAAATATATACAGATCCATTCAGAATTATTAAACAGAGCAAAACACAGCCTAACGCACACCTGTGCAATAATCATGCTGTCTAATCAGCATCTCGATATGCCACACCTGTGAGGTGGATGGAGTATCTCGGCAAAGGAGAAGTGCTCACTAACACAGATTTGCACAGATTTATGAACAATATTTGAGAGAAATAGGCCTTTTGTGTACATAGAAAAAGTCTTAGATCTTTGAGTTTAGCTCATGAAAAATGGGGGCAAAAACAAAAGTGTTGCATTTATAATTTTGTTCAGTGTATAAAACAGACATTATCTAGTAACACCCTGTTCCTTCAAATGCTGCCCCTCGTCAGGCACCACACTTAGCATTTATATTTTATAGTTTATTTTGCATTTAGGCCCTTAAATAACTCCGGATATAAACAAACATGCAAATAACAGACTAGTAAGGGTGGAACAGTGCATGACAACTGTGTGCTTCTATACTGCTATTTTACACAGACCCTTAAGTACCTCAGTATGTTGAGCTGACAGTTTGGACTCTTCAGTCCAGGGCAGAGAAGCTTCACTCTTGAATCTTGTAAGTCATTGTTACTCAGATCCAGCTCTCTCAGGGAAAAGTTTGATGATTGTAGAGCGGAAGACACAATTTCACAATGCTGATCAGTGAGAATACAGTCTGCCAATCTGAAAAAAAGAGAGGACTCTGGTTATAATGTCTGGTCTGGCAAAGACTGAGCTTCTCTGTCTTCCCTGCCACTCCGACTCTACAGCATGATTTCATCAACAATTACCCCATCAAGTTCGGTAAGAATTCTTGGTGTAATCTTTGATCTCCAGCTGACCTTCAAAGAACGCATTGCAAAAACCGTTCAAATGTGTTAGTTTGCATTGAACAACATCAGAAAGACCAAGCTCTTCCTAATAGATCATACTGCACAACTTCTTGTCAAGGCCCTTGTCATTTTTAGGCTGGAGTACTGCAATTCTCTTAAAGATTGTACTAATCTGAAAAGTGTCTGAAACTTTGTATTATGGGAACTTCATGTGTTTATTTGCCTCTTTATGATGAATCGCTTATTGTATTCCTCAATTCTAAGTCACTTTGGATAAAAACATCTGCTACATGAATAAACGTAAATGTAAATAATGCACGCTGGGGTGCTTGTGTCTCCTTTAAAATGCAGAATTTCGTCAGTTAACCAACTTTACTATAAAATTAAGGCTGGTTGACTTTTTTCCTGGATTTACATGCAGAAAAGTCCAGCAATTAAAGTGCATACAAAAGATGCAGATCAGACAGGAAGATTCTTATTGCTCAACGTACTTGAGTTTGTCCAGTCTGCAGTTTGGATGGTTGAGACTGTTAAAGAGCAGCTTCAGTCCTGATTCTCCTGGGTGATTGTAGCTCAGATCCAGCTCTCTGAGGTGTGAGGGGTTTGAACTCAGAGCTGATGCCAGAGCAGCACAACCTTCTTCTTTCATCAAACAGGCAGATAATCTACAACAACAGCAGGTTCATGTTAGTGTGTATCAGAAATAAGAGGTGTTTCCATGTTAGCAGTGGCATGGCTGCATGCACTGTGTGTACCTTGAGCACTCCAATGCCATGTTTCAGTTCAAAACGGTAAAATCAAAGATGGAATAAATCCTGTCAGTGGGTGAAAAACATGAACAAACTGAACAAAATCTTAAATTTGTTAAACAAGTTATTCAGTGGTAAACTTTTCAAAAGAATTTGGTTTGACTGTATTAGCTGTATAAGTATGGAGTTGCTTTGCTTTTTGTACTTCAAAAAATTATTACGATTGTACTTGTGTTCATATTATATTGAAAAAACACTTTTGCTGCTGTTGAGGTGGGACACGGGTAAGTTTAGGGACATGTTTGATGGTATGGGTAGGTTTAAGGGTGGGTTAAGGTGTAAAGCTGATGATACATGGGGCAAATTTTTTAGCAATTTTGCCTGGCGACCTTTTTTGAGCAATGTTGCTTGGGCACTTTCCCATTGAGAATGGGTAACAAACTTCTATCTGGATACTTTAGACCTGCCATGGGCCCTGTGTCTCACCTGGTTGCCTGTTGCCTGGCAACATTGCTCAAAAAGTTGCCCCATGTATCATCAGCCTAAGGGATGGGTCAACAGTGAATTATAAGTAAATTACAGAAATTATTTAAAGATGTAATTACATGCAGGTTTTTAAAAAAAAAGTACAATGTAAAAACATGTATGTACACAATAAGTTCATTGTATCAAATGATTAATTTAAATGTTAGTACATAGTAGTTAAGGCCACTTAACGTAAAGTGAGACCCTATCTTTATTATTATCGTTACATAGTTTGTCTTGGGGCGCACACAGAAAGCTGCCTGTCAGAATGTGAGTAGGCCTACTGAATTCTTGAGTTCTCTTTCACAGCATACTGCACTTTTATTAACTCCTCTCACGCTTTATTACTCATTTATCCATGTTTTTTAATCTCTCTAATGGGTCAATAAGTCCTGCCCCTTCATATAATCACCAACATATTGCTATATTGTCATATCACCCAGCCATAGCAAGCAGTAATGCTTAAAATTTAATAAGTACAACCGACTAGCTAGTTGATAAAACCAAAATTTAACCAAGATAAAACAAAAAAAAAACTATCAATTCTGACTGGCTAGCTCTAAAGTCCAGTACTAGTTTTAATGTTATTTTCCCCTTGCTAAGAAATATATAATTTTGATACTCAACATTTCTGAGTTACTTTACATGTAATGAATCTAAAATATATGAAAGTTTCACTTTTTGAAATAAGTTACAAGAAAAAATGAACTTTTTCACGACATTCTAATTAATTGAGATGCACTTGTATATATATATATATACAGTGAGGAAAATAAGTATTTGAACACCCTGTTATTTTGCAAGTTCTCCCACTTAGAAGTCATGGAGGGGTCTGAAATTGTCATCGTAGGTGCATGTCCACTGTGAGAGACATAATCTAAAAAAAAAAAATCCAGAAATCACAATGTATGATTTTTTAACTATTTATTTGTATGATGCAGCTGCAAATAAGTATTTGAACACCTGAGAAAATCAATGTTAATATTTGGTACAATAGCCTTTGTTTGCAATTACAGTATTTCACCAGGTTTGCACACACTGCAGGAGGGATTTTGGCCCACTCCTCCACACAGATCTTCTCTAGATCAGTCAGGTTTCTGGCCTGTCGCTGAGAAACACGGAGTTTGAGCTCCCTCCAAAGATTCTCTATTGGGTTTAGGTCTGGAGACTGGCTAGGCCACGCCAGAACCTTGATATGCTTCTTACAGAGTCACTCCTTGGTTATCCTGGCTGTGTGCTTCGGGTCATTGTCATGTTGGAAGACCCAGCCTCGACACATCTTCAATGCTCTAACTGAGGGAAGGAGGTTGTTCCCCAAAATCTCGCAATACATGGCCCCGGTCATCCTCTCCTTAATACAGTGCAGTCGCCCTGTCCCATGTGCAGAAAAACACCCCAAAGCATGATGCTACCACCCCATGCTTCACAGTAGGGATGGTGTTCTTGGGATGGTACTCATCATTCTTCTTCCTCCAAACACGTTTAGTGGAATTATGACCAAAAGTTCTATTTTGGTCTCATCTGACCACATGACTTTCTCCCATGACTCCTCTGGATCATCCAAATGGTCATTGGCAAACTTAAGTCGGGCCTGGACATGTGCTGGTTTAAGCAGGGGAACCTTCCGTGCCATGCATGATTTCAAACCATGACGTCTTAGTGTATTACCAACAGTAACCTTGGAAACGGTGGTCCCAGCTCTTTTCAGGTCATTGATCAGCTCCTCCCGTGTAGTTCTGGGCTGATTTCTCACCTTTCTTAGGATCATTGAGACCCCACGAGGTGAGATCTTGCATGGAGCCCCAGTCCGAGGGAGATTGACAGTCATGTTTAGCTTCTTCCATTTTCTAATGATTGCTCCAACAGTGGACCTTTTTCACCAAGCTGCTTGGCAATTTCCCGTAGCCCTTTCCAGCCTTGTGGAGGTGTACAATTTTGTCTCTAGTGTCTTTGGACAGCTCTTTGGTCTTGGCCATGTTAGTAGTTGGATTCTTACTGATTGTATGGGGTGGACAGGTGTCTTTATGCAGCTAACGACCTCAAACAGGTGCATCTAATTTAGGATAATAAATGGAGTGGAGGTGGACATTTTAAATGCAGACTAACAGGTCTTTGAGGGTCAGAATTCTAGCTGATAGACAGGTGTTCAAATACTTATTTGCAGCTGTATCATACAAATAAATAGTTAAAAAATCATACATTGTGATTTCTGGATTTTTTTTTTTTAGATTATGTCTCTCACAGTGGACATGCACCTACGATGACAATTTCAGACCCCTCCATGATTTCTAAGTGGGAGAACTTGCAAAATAGCAGGGTGTTCAAATACTTATTTTCCTCACTGTATATATATATTTGGTCCCCCCAATCTTCAAGACATGGTTACGGCCTTGGCTTATTTCCTGACAGGAATCATGAAAATTCACTCACCCAAATCTACTGTAGATGAACTTGTACAGCTGCAGCTCACATGAAAATGGCATGTCTGAACTAGCCAAAACAGGAAATCAACTACTTTATAAAGAGGTTGACTGGCAAAAAAGTATTTAATGTATTTTGAAAATACAAAAATACTAAGCTTAAATGTATTTAAATACAGAATACAAAATAGTATTTTGTATTTCAAATATGTATTTTAAATACATTTATCAGAAATATTGCCCATCACTGCTTATAGACAAGTCTGTGAATGTCCTTGAGTGGCCCAGCCAGAGCCTGGGCTTGAACCTAATCAGACATTTCTGGATAAATCTGAAAATGTATTTTGGCCCTCATCCAACCTGACAGAGCTGCATATGCAGATGCGCAAAGCTTCGCCTCATGGCCGAAAAGACTTGCAGCTGTAAAGGTGCATCTACAAAGTACTTAGTTAAGGGTATGAATACTTACATTAATTTTTTATTATGGAGTACAGAGTGTAGACTGATGTGAAAAAAAAATAAAATAATTTAAAGCAGCAACATAAAACATGGGGAAAAAAACGAAGGGGTATGAATACTTTCGTAAGTCACTGTATTTAATAATAACATACTGAATGATCAATGTAAAAGTCAAACCTCAGTATATTGAGTTGACAGTTTGGACTCTTCAGTCCAACCGCAAGCAGCTTCACTCCTGAATCCTGTAGGTCATTGTTACTCAGGTCCAGCTCTCTCAGGGGGGAGTTTGAAGATTGTAGAGCTGAAGACATGATTTCACAGTGCTGATCAGAGAGATAACAGCGTGACAATCTGAAAAAAAGAGAGGGGTCTGGATATAAGGCATGCTGAAGTGCTGGTTTCCCTTCCAGACTGCAAAGACTTCCTTGGTTAAATCCACGTTTATATAAAATATATTGCTTTATAGTTTCAAAATAAAGATATTACTTCATATTTTTTGAACACAGGGCCGTTCTTAGGGCAGTGCAACTGGTTCGGTCACACCGGGCCACTCGCTTGAGGGGGCCCCACAGCAAATGGACCGATTTTGTTTAATGTCATTGTACAAACTACTGTTTGTAGTTATCCTTCATGAGAATTGTGTCATTATAAGTCTATTAAAGGAAAGGGAACCTATCTATGGTGAAAGGTGATGATGCTAGATTATGTTGTGTCTTGGTATGATAGATGTCCTTCTTGAAATCAAGGATATAAAAAATAACTTTAAGAAATGCTCACATTCCTAAGCATACAACTGTTAATGGAAATGAAATTTTGTGGACAAATTACAATTATTTAGGCACTACAATTTTTTTAAATTTTGAATTAAACCAATGCTCAGTGATTAGAGGACTGATTCATAGTTTCTGCTGTACTTCTGTAGTATTCACAGAAACTGAGCCTGTTACGATCGGAGCTCCCGCACAACACCCTCTCCGCCACCAGAGGGAGCCATCCCCTGAATATTAACTCCCATTCGGACTCAGTTTCCCATCACCCCTCATACCTGGGCCTAATCACCTTGCCACACCTGCACCTCATTCACACACCCATACATAAGCAGCACACTTCCTGACACTCATTGCGAAGTCTTGATTTGCCCCGGCTGTCATTCTGAGCGTTTCCATACCCGTGTTTACTTTCCTGTTGTTATCCCGGCCTTGATTCTCGACTCTGTGATCCCTCTCTGGTTGCCCTGATTTGGACTGTTTCCCTGGACTCTGATCGTAAGCCGCCTGCCTTGACTATTCTGCCTGTTCTCCCGACTACGTCTCTGCCTAGCCTACTCTGTTCCCGTTGCTGGCCTATTACCCTGTTCTGTTTGACCATTCTAATAAAGAAGCTGCAAATGGATCCCGATTTGTCTGATGATTGCTCGCAACAGAAGACTTCGCCAAACAGCGATCCAGCAGCATTGACTCAGCTGACCACTGAGCTCACGGCTCAAGCCTCGCAACTTGCTCTGCACCAACATCAGTTGCATCGGCTTACCACACTCACCGACGAACTTCTCGCAGCGTTGCAAGGTCTGCGCGTGGCTCAAGCACAAGCCACTGCCAACCCGCCACCCGTTCCTAACAACCCTCCGGTCATGCAAGCTCCCTCTGTCAACCCACGACTCGACTACCTGTTGAACTTATTTCCCTGAACCAAGTAATTCAGACAACGGCCCTTCTAGACTCAGGAGCAGCTGGAAACTTCATAGACAGTGTGTTTGTCAGTCAGCATCACTTGAAACTAAAACCCTGTACTTCCTCCCTGGCAGTGGAGGCGCTAGATGGTCGCCCTCTGGGCAAAGGAATGATTCTCCGCATCACCGAACCCCTCACACTGCACATTGGAACCCTGCACTCCGAACAGATTCAATTCTACGTCATACAGTCACCCAACCATCCGTTGATTCTCGGCCTTCCCTGGCTTCGAACCCACGATCCGCAAGTATCCTGGAGGCAAGGACAGATTACAGAATGGGGGCCAGCGTGTCGAGAACATTGTCTGTCCAAACTCACCAGACTACCCAACACAACCACTACTCCCCTCACCGACACTCTCAACTTACCCTCTGAATATGCAGATCTCATAGAAGTCTTCAGCAAGAGGAGGGCCTCCCAGCTTCCCGCTCACCGCTCAGTCGATTGCACAATCGATCTCCTGCCGGGTACTATTCCACCCAAAGGAAGGATTTTCCCTCTGTCCCAGCCAGAGTCAGAGTCTATGAAGACCTACATACAGGAGGAATTAACCAAGGGATTCATCAGACCGTCCACCTCTCCGGCATCCGCCGGGTTCTTCTTCGTGAAGAAGAAGGACGGGGGCCTCAGACCATGCATCGACTATCGAGGTTTGAATGAGATCTCTGTGAAATTCCGTTACCCACTACCACTTGTCCCTTCAGCCCTCGAACAACTACGGCAGGCAAAATACTATACCAAACTCGACCTGCGGAATGCCTACAATCTGATTCGCATCCGTGAAGGGGATGAGTGGAAAACCGCCTTCTCAACCACTAGTGGGCACTATGAGTACTTGGTTATGCCCTTCGGGCTCGCTAACAGTCCTTCAGTCTTCCAAGCTTTCATGAATGACGTCTTCCGTGACATGTTAGAAAATGGGTAATCGTATATATAGACGATATACTGATTTTCTCAGATACTCAAGAGGAACACGTACAACACGTCCGATCAGTTCTCAAGCGATTGCTACAACACCAGCTTTACGTAAAGGCAGAGAAATGTGAGTTCCACCAGACCAGCACCTCTTTCCTCGGTTACGTAATCAGTCAAGACGGAGTCGCTATGGATGACAAAAAGGTCCAGGCAGTACTCGACTGGCCACAGCCTCAAACGGTAAAGGAATTGCAACGCTTCCTGGGGTTTGCTAACTTCTATCGACGTTTCATCAGAAACTTCAGCTCCATCGCTTCTCCGCTCACCACCATGACCAAACGCAACACCTCGCGCCTAGTATGGACACCGAGGCTCTCCAATCATTTAAGGAACTAAAGACTCGCTTTACCTCCGCACCCATCCTTCGGCACCCTGACCCAGAACGCCAATTCACTGTCGAGGTCGACGCTTCAAGCACGGGGTGGGAGCCGTACTATCCCAACGCCATGGGGAGCCCGCGAAATTATACCCGTGTGCCTTCTTTTCCCACAAACTCTCTCCTGCTGAGCGGAATTACGATGTGGGCAATCGCGAACTGCTGGCCATGAAACTAGCGTTGGAGGAGTGGCGGCATTGGCTGGAGGACTACACTTCCATTTCTCGTTCTCACTGATCACAAAATCTCGAATATCTGCGCTCAGCCAAACGTCTAAACCCCAGACAGGCCAGATGGGCGCTGTTCTTCACACGTTTCCACTTCACTGTAACCTATCGACCTGGCACCAAGAACACTAAAGCAGACGCTCTCTCCCGTCAAGCTGAAGGTGCAGATCTCTCAGGCCCCCTCGAGAATATCATTCCCGGGAAAATTCTACTAGCTCCCGTTCAGTGGGACATTATGACTGAGATCAGCCATGCTAATCAACAGAGTCAACCTCCTCCAGAGTGCCCTGCCGACCGTATATTCGTTCCAGAACCCTTCCGTCAGCAACTGCTCGCTCAGGTCCACACAAACCCCAGTTCGGGCCACCCTGGGATCTCGGCTACGGAACAACTCCTGCGGAATCGCTTCTGGTGGTCCACGCTTTTGACCGATACAGCCAGTTACATTCACAACTGCGACATCTGCAACACCACTAAATCACCCAGACAACTTCCAGCCGGCCTGTTACAACCATTACCCACGCCTCAGCGTCCCTGGTCTCATATCGCCATTGATTTCATCACGGATCTACCCAACTCTCACGGTAACACCACCATTCTCACCATTGTGGATCGATTTTCCAAAGCCTGCCGCCTTATACCATTACCCAAACTGCCAACATCCCTTGAGACAGCGGAATTACTGTGCAACCAGGTGTTCCGCTACTACGGTCTGCCCGATGACATCGTCTCCGATCGGGGTCCTCAATTTACCTCAAGGGTATGGTCGAGTTTCTTTAGGAGTCTTAATGTCAATATCAGTCTCACGTCAGGCTACCACCCACAATCTAACGGCCAAACTGAGCGTCTCAACCAGGAGGTCATTCGCTTCCTTCGCTCCTACTGCCAACAGCAGCAGACAGAGTGGAGTCGATACTTGATGTGGGCGGAGTACGCTCAAAACTCCCTGACCAAACCAGCCACCGGCATGACCCCTTTCAAATGTATTCTCGGATTCCAACCACCAATGTTCCCCTGGTCAGGAGAACCCACCGAGTTGCCCTCGGTCACTGAATGGCTTCAACGTAGTGAGGAGGTTTGGGACCGAGCTCACACCCATCTGCTACGGGCTGTCAGGCGCCAGGAACTTCAGGCCAACCGACATCGGCGATCAGGTCCCATCTACCAGCCGGGCAATGGGTTTGGCTCTCGGCTCGGGATCTTCGCCTCCGACTTCCATGCAAGAAACTCAGTCCCAGGTATGTTGGACCCTTCAAAATTTCCAGACAAATTACCCCTGTATCATTTCGGCTAGAACTGCCCTCTAATTACCGCATCTCTCCCACTTTTCATGTATCTCTGCTGAAACCCACTGGTGGTCCGAGAGGGGTGTCAGAGGAGGGAGCTGAGCCGCAGACTCCCCCGCCTATTCTGGTCGACGGCGAGGAGGCGTATCGAGTGCATGAACTGCTAGACTCCAGACGCCGGGGCAGTGCCCTACAGTATCTAGTCGACTGGGAGGGGTTCGGTCCGGAGGAGCGATCATGGGTTAACGCAGGTGACATCCTAGACCCCACTCTCACGGAGGAGTTCCACCGATTGCATCTGGAGAAGCCGGCCCCTCGACCTCGCGGAAGACCCGGCGTCGTCTGCCTCCTCGCGTCAGGAGCCGCTCGCGGGGAGGGCTCTGTTACGATCGAGCTCCCGCACAAC
Organism: Onychostoma macrolepis; assembly: GCF_012432095.1. Taxonomy (NCBI): domain Eukaryota; kingdom Metazoa; phylum Chordata; class Actinopteri; order Cypriniformes; family Cyprinidae; genus Onychostoma; species Onychostoma macrolepis. Next base: position 16,463,149 of record NC_081157.1, on the reverse strand, counting down.
ACCCTCTCCGCCACCAGAGGAGCCATCCCTGAATATTAACTCCCATTCGGACTCAGTTTCCCATCACCCTCATACCTGGGCCTAATCACCTTGCCACACCTGCACCTCATTCACACACCCATACATAAGCAGCACACTTCCTGACACTCATTGCGAAGTCTTGATTTGCCCCGGCTGTCATTCTGAGCGTTTCCATACCCGTGTTTACTTTGCTGTTGTTATCCCGGCCTTGATTCTCGACTCTGTGATCCCTCTCTGGTTGCCCTGATTTGGACTGTTTCCCTGGACTCTGATCGTAAGCCGCCTGCCTTGACTATTCTGCCTGTTCTCCCGACTACGTCTCTGCCTAGCCTACTCTGTTCCCGTTGCTGGCCTATTACCCTGTTCTGTTTGACCATTCTAATAAAGAAGCTGCAAATGGATCCCGATTTGTCTGATGATTGCTCGCAACAGAGCCTCACATAAAAATGAATGGACTTTAGGCTTGATGATTGATTTAATGCTTAAAATAAGCTGTACATAAATTATAATTATATAATATTAATTAATTAAAACGGAACTGGGAAAAAAAATCCATAATTTCAGTCAAATTTAAATGTATTCATTTTTCACACTTACAAAGCTTTTCTGCAGTTCCTCACAGCAGGTAACAGTCTCCATCGACCCTCTTCTGATGACTTGATATTGTACTTTTTAAGGTCAAACTCATCCAGCACCTCCTCCGACATCAGGATCATGTTTGCGAAAGTTGAGCATTGTGCAAGAGTAAGATTTTTTTCATTCTTTCCAGATGTTAAAAATACCTGCATTTCCTCAACAATAGAATTATTCTTCATCTCAATCAAGCAGTGTGACAGATTCATCCATCTTTCAGGACTGACATTGTTTTTTTTACCTCGTTTGAGGTTTTGGATTATTTTCTTGATGCTCTCTGGGTTGTTCTCTGTGTGTATCAGTACATCCTGTAAGAGTCTCTGATTGGACCCCAGTGAGATGCCATGAAGAAACCAAAGGAAGAGATCCAGGTGTCCATTTTTACTCTTCAAGGCTTTATTCATTGCTCCCTTCAGAAACACATCCAGAGTGATAGTTCTGGACTTTCCTGTCAGAAACATCTTCAGAACCTCACTGTTCTTGTGTAAATAACAGTCAAACACATACAGTGCTGCAAAAAACTCCTGAAAGCTCAGATGTACAAAGCTGTAAACCTTCCTGTGATGAATCACAGATTCCTCCCTAAAGATCTCAGTGCAGATCCCAGAATACACTGAGGCATCAGTGACGTCTATGCCGCTCTCTCTCAGGTCCTCCTCATAAAACATCACATTGCCCTCCATCAGCTGATTGAAAGCCAGTTCAGCAAGTTTCACAATCACTTCTCTGTTGGTCTGCAGGAGTTTCTCTGGATCTCTCTCTTCATACTTCTGGTTCCTCATATTTGTTTGAATGAGCAGGAAGTAGATGTACATTTCAGTCAGAGTTTGAGGGATTTCTGCACTGAGATCTTGCTTCAGGATGTTTTGAAGCACAGTGGCTGAGATCCAGCAGAAGACGGGTATGTGGCACATGATGTAGAGGCTTCTTGCTCTTCTGATGTGTGAGATGATTCTGCTGGCTTGATGCTCATCACGGATTCTCTTCCTGAAATATTCCTCCTTCTGAGGGTCATTGAATCCCTGAATTTCTGTCACACGGTTGATGTAGTTAGAGGGGATCTGACTGGCTGCTGCTGGTCTGGTGGTGATCCAGATGAGAGCAGAGGGAAGCAGATCTCCTTTCAGGAGGTTTGACATCAACAGACCCACTGATGAAATCTCAGTCACATCAGAAACTTTCTGACTGTCTGAAAACATCAGTGAAATTCTGCTTTCATCCAGACCATCAAAGATGAACACAACTTTACATTTATCATAAATCTTTGAGTCCAAATATTGAAGTTCAGGGTGAAAGTCAAGCAGAAGTTTGTGAAGACTGTACTGATGATCTTTAATCAAGTTCAGCTCTCGAAATGGAAGCACAAACATGAAATTTACATCCTGATTAGCTTTTCCCTCGGCCCAGTCCAGAATGAACTTCTGCACAGAGACGGTTTTTCCAATTCCAGCGATGCCTTTAGTAAGGACAGTCTTTATTTTGTCTTTCTTCTTTCTTCTCATCTCCTCATATCCTGGTTCAGATAAAGGATTAAAGATGTCGTTGCAGTTGATTGGAGTGTCTTGGGGTGTCCTGTAACTTTTCTGCATCTGTAGCACCTCATGTTCTTCATTCACTCCTTCACTCTCTCCCTCTGTGATGTACAGCTGTGTGTAAATCCTGTTCAGGAGGGTTTGATTCTCTTGTAGTTTGATTCCCTCAAATACACTCTCATACTTGTTCTTCATGCTGGTTTTGTGCTGGTCTTTGACTCTCTGCAGATCATCATGCACTGGTGGGACTGAATTGAGCCGCAGGTCTGTTTCTGTATCACAATGACTGGTGTGGCTCTGATTGTAGGGGGACATGCCGGTCGGTGAGGACACAGCTTTTTTGCCACTGAAAAGACATTATAAAAGAACAGAGATACAAACAAACAAGAAAAGACACTGTCAAATTATTTTAGAATCCAATAACAGAAACATTGACATGGACAAAAAGCAATGTTAACGTGAAATTATTTTTAATTTAAACAGAGACAGATGACAGATCATATACTATAGAAGCAATCGCAGATTCAGTTTGTTGAACATTAAAATCCTGATCACCAGAAGTGAGATGATTGTGGTCTTGGTTTTTAGAGCACTAGTAAAGGTTTTTATTTTATTTGTTTATTTATTACCATTGCTTATGTGTGGAACTAGTGTAAAGAAAAGACATAAATGGAACCCCCCCCCCCCCCCTTTACAATTTGAGTTTTATATATTTCTATACAGACGTGGTAATCTAAATGTCTGAAAGTGCTTGGAGTGGGTCTTGAGCTCCTCCTTACATACTTTAATAGATATCTGCAGGAATGTTACATCTTTTCATGTGTACACAGTGGCGTGAATTATCCAAACCACTTGGGGGAGCTCTTGCCAAGGTCTGCTCAAAAACATGTAACAGCAGTTAATGCGAGGTGAGCAGATTTGAAGACGCTCCATATGTGATTGACTTTATACTGTCATATCTTTTCTTGCAGATTTACATGCAAACAATCTCATTAAATGTGTTACACCAGAAACGACGCCTGCTCCTTTCTAAATGTGTAACATATGCAGAGGCTATTTAGTAAAATATATCGCACAAAACGTGAAGAAAAATGGACTGTGAAAAATGGACATTGAGCATATTGGTCTCTATTTGAAATTCTGCACTGTCCACAGCCAGTCATCACTGCAAACAACTTTGGGAACTGCTGATTTAGGATCAAGTTTATTTCAAACCAGAATTTTCAGATTCATCATTTCAATGATTTAATTCAAAGCATTAAAAGAGACACAGCCACAGCCACAATCTCTCTCTGTTTGTTGAGAGAGAATGATTATGTAAATGAAGTTTTTGACTGAAAAGTTGACAACTGTGATGCCGTCTTAATTAATTTAACCACTAATTTAAAAAAGTTTCCAAACCAGAATTTTCTGATTTCTATTTTGGGAATTAATTATCATTTATGTGTCACTAACTTCATTTAACAAAGGCCTCTTCCTGTAATGTTTTCTTGCTTAACATGATTTTCATTCTGTGTTGTACTTATTAAAAAGAAGAATATGATTTCATTTGGTAATATTTTCTAAATAAAGAACATTTACCGTCTTGTAATCTCTGTGTACATCTGTGTTCCTGTGTTAAATGTCTAGTACATCAAGATCATATACTCACACAGGGTCAAAGCGCACTGCTCCAGTCCTGAACATGGGTGGATTAATCAGGGGCCTGTTGCTCTTCATGGACACACAGTTGGATACTGGAGATGCTGCTCTCTTTCTCTTCCTGTTGATGAGAAAGAGAAAAAGACAGAAATACTTCAGTTTTTTTCTCTCTGAAGATAATTTGTCTGGTTCCATTAAATTGGTAAATATTGGTATAGAAAGAAGTATTTGTGTTGCATACTATACAGTTTAAAACAGAAGACATTTTATTAACAGTATTGCTGTAATATGATCCATAGTCAAGTGAAGTCAAGTCATTCATACACGCATTAATGACATACATCAGCCATTTACTGAATGTATAAGAACCTCTCGGTTTACACATGTAACCATGGTTCCCCCGAGAGGGAACGAGACACTGTGTCCTCTAGCGGACAGTATAATATATATAATATACAAGTGTCAAGTACCATACAAGTAGCCTGTAATATACAAGTATAATATATCTTATACAAATATCGGATCGGGACTCTGTATCAGCAGATGCTCAGTATTCAATGACTCGGATCGGATCAGGGGCTCAAAAAGCCTGATCGTCCCTTATTTGTCTATGAGCTCATGCACCACAAATTCCTAAAACTGAAGATACTGACAAAACCTGATTCACTGCAGTTGAGTTAAAAAGAGTGGCCTGTTTTTGACCTGAAGGGGTTGATTTCCAATCCCCTGCTCTTCTATTAAAAAATGAATATGTAATCATAGTTTTCTTAAAACTAGTGTATCCATTCTGGTATTTGTGTTACAAGCAATGTCTGTATTTGCTGCCTGTAGCTGCGTTTCCATTACCCTTCAAATTGCGCAAATTAAAATTTCAAATTGAAAATACACCTAATGGAAACATGTCAATTTCACAAAAATTTCCATATATCACAAAAAAGATTTTACGGTCACATGAGGTGGTTTTTCAGGCAAAACTGCAATGGAAATATTTTTTCCCCCGCATTTACAGGTCACATGGCGTATGTAAAAAGTCATATGATCATTCTTCAATGTACTATAATGTCCAAGAAACACTTCATACATGGCCGCTCTTGAGTATAAGGGCTTTCCCTGAAATTAATGCTTAGACAATTTACACTGCACACGTTGTGGTACAGTGTGGCACTGATTCGGCCACTGAAGCTGATTGCGGCCGCTCTAGTCAATGCTTGTGTTTATTCCAGCTGCGCCACACTCGTTTCTGGTGGCTCTCCGTGCTGCTTCTGTAAAGATACACGCATAAACCTCCTTTAAATAAATATAGCCAAAATCCCACCAAAATCCGTTTCCATGACTTATCGCGAGAGGCAAAAGTTTAAGTTTTAGTCGCATAACATTGGTTAATGGAAATGCCGCCATTTCTCAATACTTTATCGACATTTTTTAAATATCGCCAAAGTTTTGCGCAAATCTGTAATGGAAACGCACCTTGTGAGGTGACTGAGAGTCTGACCCACGTCAGGAATGCAGTAACAGTGTTGTTGCAGTAACAAATGTATTTGTTTTGATATAACTCATCTGAATCATTATATAATAAAATATTATATTTTATAGAAACGGAATTATCAGTTTGAACTTTGTTATTTTTTATGTGGTTCTCGTGATAGCTGTATGAGACATGTGAAGAACAACGCATTACATGCATCCACTAACTCTTACATATGCTTAATGTTTATTATTCTTTTATGGGTTTATAGCACCTTTTATTGCTATATGTTAAAATCTGACATGTGCTGCAGCTCAACCTTGAAGGAAAAAGATATTGCCTATGTTTTATCTAATAGCATATGTGCAGGAGTTGTTTAGGAATATAATAGGCATGTGACCACGCCAAAAGAACAGTCACCAGGAGAATCAGCAGCTGCCAGATGAGAAGTGCCCTCACCAGATCTATGACTCACCTACGGCGATAGTTGTACAATAGCTGCTTATCAATTGACCTTAGTGTCTCCTAGACACTGGATCTCATTCACTAAGCACACGTACCATGAAACCTGTGTACAAACGTCTTCATGAACAAATCATGGTTCACTAAAACTTTCATTATAATATTTATTCATAAAGACAGGTTTGAAATTATTTCAAACAAAATGTGGTCAAAATTAAGTTCGTTTTGGTGATTCAAAATAGCTCTCAGAAAACTTTCTGTAAAGCTTCACATCTGCTGTCATACACCTTCAAACTGTCTACATTATGACTTCATGTATGTATACATTCAACTACATTATGAGGACAAATAAATATAAAACAAAGTTTTGTTAGAAATGTAAAAATAGAAAAAAAAACGTTTCTGTGAGGGTTAGGCAGGAGTGCCAACATCTCTCTCTCTGTGTGTGTGTGTGTGTGTGTGTGTGTGTGTGTGTGTGTGTGTGTGTGTGTGTGTATGTCCCAATTTGTGTCCAATTTGGAGCACGGGCGTTTGTTGTTGGGTGAATGTATTATTTATAATTTATTATCTTTAATAATATACTTAATATTATGTGCTATATAATGTTGTATTATTGATTATTGTTGTATGATTGATTGTTATATTGATTGATTAAAAAGCATTGTGTTTCTGCAATAAATTCAGTAGTAAATAAACACATTGCTTGTGTTTCAGTATTTAGGGGCAGTGCACCACCAATATAATATTAAATCTAGGGCACCAACAGAGTCTGTGCCCTGAACTACATGATACTCACAGAGGGTCAGAGGTCACAGCAGGTCCATCACTGAGTTCAGGGGGCAGATGCATGGAGTTGTTACTCTTCATAGACACACAGCTGAATCCTGGAGACGCTGCTCTCTGAGTGTGAAAAGAACTGAGTTCAGGGGGCAGATGCATGGAGTTGTTACTCTTCATAGACACACAGCTGAATCCTGGAGACGCTGCTCTCTGAGCGTGAACATCACTGAGTTCAGGAGGAATTATATTCATGGAGTTGTTGCTCTTCATAGACACACAGCTGAATCCTGGAGACGCTGCTCTCTGAGGGTCAACAGTAGTCTCCTCCTCTCTCTCCTCACACACACTCATTTCTCAGGCAGGTTTCTCCTCCTCTTCCTCCTTGATGAGAAATGTGATTTCAGGCCTGTATGTGGCAAAAGAGAACACATAGTACACAACAAAATTTAACTATGTGAGTTAGTTTAAAAATAAATGATTGGGTTTTAATTTCTATTTTATTATTGTTATTTATTCCACTTTAATTCAACATGACCGGTTCTCCTTCAGTTACTCTAAATCAGGGGTCTCCAGTCCTGCTCCTGGAGAGCTACAGTCCTGCAAAGGTCAGCTTCAACCCTAATCAAACACACCTGAACCCGCTGATCAAGGTCTTCAGAGTTACTTGAAGATGTGTTGAAGGAAGGTAGCTGTCCAGAAGCAGGGTTGGAGAAGGCTACTTTAGTCAAACTGCATATATAAATATTCACTGGATACGAAACAAAAACATTACATGGTTTAAGTCAATCTGGATTGATGTAAACCAGACAATACTTTAAAAATTTTAAAAGAAAGAAAGATGGCTGGAAAGTTTGACCATTTTCAGCCATAAATGTAGCTTCCTTGTAGTATCAAGAGAGATAATAACGATCATTGATAAACTTTGATGTAATTTGATTTCAAGTCTGTTCCGTCGCAAATGCTCCTCAGTGATAATATTACAGCTGTGAGACGGTTTAATGAACTTACCGTGACATACGACGACATTTCCTGAGTTCTCTGAAGATGGCGTGTAATCTCCTGATAAGCCACTTTCAGTTTCACCTCTTCATGAAGCAGGTGAGATCCGCTAATAACTGTAAGTTCCGCCCCGAACTGGACGTGAAGACGTTGGAAACAATCTACGGAGCCAGAACGTGTTTTTAAACTTTTGCAGATCAAAATGCAGGTCTTTTGCATGTGCCGTGTTTTTACTGACGCTTGCAATGTTTTTTTTTCTGTCATTGGGTGCTTCTCAAACGGAGGGATCCTAGTGAGGATATTATTTTATAAAATGTTCTGATGAATGCAGTTGATTGCCTTGTTTATTTTGCACTTCTGATCAAACTCTTTTCTTCTTAAATTGAGCAGCAGCTTGCATTAATTGATATTCACTTGTTCTGCATGCTTGTGTGATATGTCTTAAAATAAGATAACATTGGGGTGTAATTAATTTATGACCATAAATGCAAGACAAAATATTAATGCATACTTTAAATGTGTTCCACAACCCTTTCCCTCCAAAATTAAAAACAGAATATCAGATTAATAGTGCATCTCCAGAATATGATTTAATAAATATGTGTAACCTAATGTCTGTTAGGCTGTTGTTATGTTAAATGCCACAAGTGCCACATTTCTTGCCAAGACAGCATGATTGTGCAAAAAGGAGTTTCATCTTATACATGATCAGTTTAATCCAAAGTGTTGTGTATTTGCTGTTTAAATTTGTTACATTGTTACATATTGTGAGATTATTTGTTACCTATATGTACACATGTATCATATATCATTCTCCCTTATGTGTTCTCACATTGTGTAGCAGACAAGAAGACTCATGAACAAAACATTGTTACATATAACTATTTATTTAGAAAACTGTCCTTCAAAGATTCATAACTATCCAGAGCACAAAAGCATCAAATGCACCCCTGCACTTTCTGTTACACACAATTGGTTGTAAAACAAGTGAATTCAGAATTACTATCCATTATCACTGAGTAAAGAAACTCTCCCACAACCTGCAGTAACATTTACACATAAGAGTTTCATACTGGAAAAAAAAAGAAAAGAAAAATTTGATGGAATACATGAACAGTCATAAGTAGCCTACAGTATTAAAACTTACAGATTGAAAAACTCTCCCGAGCAGAATTATTTAGTAGATCAGTAATTTTACCCGTTTAAATCCCCAAAGTCATTAATGAAGGAGGCAACACAGGAGTTCAGGCCAGAGTTCGTCCTTTCACCATCGTCCCACTTCTTCTGCTGATCTGAACCTTTGAGAAGCACTCGCTGCTGTCAGGATCGATCCTCACCATAGGTTAAATTTTCCAAAATTGAGATTTATACATCCTCTGAAAGCTGAATTTCCACTGATGTATGGTTTGTTAAGATAGGACAATATTTGGCCGAGATACAATTATTAGAAAATTTGGAATCTGAGGGTGCAAAAAAATCAAAATATTGAGAAAATCGCCTTTAAAGTTGTCCAAATGAAGTTCTTACCAATGCATATTTCTAATCAAAAATGAAGTTTTTATATATTTACAATAGGAAATTTACAAAATATCTTCATGGAACATGTTCTTTACTTAATTTCCTAATGATTTTTGGCATAAAAGAAAAATCAATCATTTTGACCCATACAGTGTATTTTTGGCTATTGCTACAAATATACCCCAGGGACTTAAGACTGGTTTTGTGGTCCAGGTTCACATATAAATTGCACCTTACCTTCAGCATTATAATTATTTTACCCCCACCGCACAGAGACTTAAGTGCTGCTGCATGTCATGCCAAACCTCACATAGCAGGCGCGTCATCAGCTTGAGATCGGCCTTTATAGAGAACGCCGATCAAATATCCCAAAGCGCTTATCGACCGATAGTGATTGGTAGCCGATCAATCGGAGCACCCCTAGTATGTCTGTTTTGCTGTATTTTTATTGTATTGTACAAATAGCCTTGGTGAACATAAGAGAAAAAACTATTACAAATCTTACCAACCCCAAACATTTGAATGGTTGTGTATGTATATGTATATGTATATGTATGTGTAATATATATATATACAGTGCCCTCCAAAAGTATTGGAACAGTAAAGACAAAATTGCTGTTGGCTGTGGAGTCAAGACATTTACAAATATGATTAAAAGATGAATATGAGACAAAACTACAGAATGTCACATTTTATTATTGGGTTATTCAACACATAGATGTTTTACCAGCTAAGAAGTTCAGCACTTTTAGAGTTTCATCCCTCTGTCTGATGTGAGCATAAGTATTGGAACAGTTGCAGGTCTTTCTAAGTGATCAGCTGTGTCCTGTTGCATCGATTCTTCAGATATTAAAAGCAGGGAATGAGTTGTATCAGTTATATCCATTACTTCTGCATTCTGAATCTTGCATTCGATGATGACACACACACACACGATGACACACACAAACCAGGATGAAACCAGGAAGGAAAAAAAAACAACAACTAGCTACGTGTACTGTGCTGGACTAACTGAGACTTGTCATGGCACTTGTATACTGCTGCACTCTCGATGGTCTGATTGCTTCTATTGTTCTCATTTGTACGTCACTTTGGATAAAAGCGTCTGCTAAATGATTAAATGTAAATTTAAATGAAGATGATTGAGCTGACTTTGAGAGAAAAGCAAGCAATTTGGATGTTAAAAGAAAAGAGGAAGTCAATTAGAGCTCTAGCAAAAACAAAAGGCATGGAGAAATCAAGAGTTTGGAAACCACCAGCGACACCAGCAACCAACAACTACCTGATCGGCTGAGAAAACAACAGTAGTTGATGACAGACAAATCATAAAAGCTGTGAAAATGAAACCTAAAATACGTGTCTGTAAAATCACCAACAACTTCGGGAAAGCTGGGGTGATGCTCTGACAATCTACTGTCCTCAGGAGACTTTGACACAGAATTACAGATGCTACACGGCAAGATACAAACCTCTGACCAGCTCCAAAAATAGAAAGGCAAGATTAGAGTTTGCAAAAAAAGCACAAAGGTGAGCCAGAAGAGTTTTGGAACTGTGTTTACGGACCGATGAGACAAAGATGAACCTTTATCTAAGTGATGGGAAAGCAAAAATGTGGATAAAAAGGGAACTGCAAATGATCCCAAGCATACAGCCTCATCTGTAAAGCATAAATAATAGCTTTTAATCATTTATATCTGCCTTATGTTCATCTGTCCCAATACTTATGCTCACATCAATGAGTGGGATGAACTCTAAAAGTTGAAAAGCTGTTCTTTTTATTTGGTAAAACATGTATTGTGTTGAATCGGCTAATAATAAAATGTGACATTCTATAGTTTTGTCTCATATTAATCTTTTAATCATATTTTCAAATGTCTTGACTCCACAGCCAACAGAGCAATTTTGTCTTTACTGTTCCAATACTGATGGAGGGCACTGTGTATATACACTGGTGAAGAGTTGTGGAGCACAAACTCGTTGGGTTGAAGAGAAGGATCTCTTTGAGAAAGGACTGGTATGATTTCTGAACACAAAGGAACAGTACACTCTCTCGCATAAATCTAAGAACTAATCGGCACTAGGACAGTTCTACAGGTCAAGAGTTATGCAAGGCAGTTTTTTTTTGTTGTTTGTTTTTGAATTTTTTTATATATATACTGTATATATATATATATATATGTTTTTGGGAGAAGTCTCTTCTGCTCACCAAGGCTGCATTTATTTAATAAAAAAAATATAGTAAAAAGAGCAATATTGTGAAATATTATTACAATTTAAACTGTTTCCTATTTTAATATTTTAAAATATATTTTATTTATTCTATTTTAAAATGTCTGCGATGGCAAAGACTTTTTATTTTCAGCAGTAGGGGATGTACTGTAACGGTATTATCAATATCGTGGTATCGCGAACTGTCTCGATATAGAGTGGTGGTACTACGACGTCTCTTTGTAGAACCACTGTTAGCATCACACTGGTTCCCTTGACAAAAAGCCAATAGGATTTTTCCATAGGCTTTTGGATTATCGCAAAAAATAAGCTCTGTGTTCAACCACAGTTCATGAAACTTACATGTTTTGTCCATCAAGATAATCTTCACAAAATAATACAACTTTTATAAATTTTGAAGCCTAAATAAAAGCGCCAGAACTTAAACTAAACTTAGGCTATAAACAAACTATACCACAGACGTTCACCTTCAACTTCACCAACCACCATGCTTCCGACAACTTAGAAATATTGATTTCTTGATTTTAAGAGATTCTAATTTTTACGAAACAATATCGATTCTTAAATCCCAAGAATAGATTAATCTAGCCTGTTTTCAGTTAATGAAAGGGAAACACGCCTTTTGTCCAATAAAAAAACTTTGCTTATCAAAATCTGTATCTTGTCTCATGTAATCGCTTAATCTGTGTTTCAACCACGCAAAGATGTCAATATAACAGCTTGTAAACAGTGTCACGTAATGTCACATTTACTTCAGAATATCAGCTAGAAAAATTTACTTTTAACTTAACCATCTATGTGTCATATAAAAGCTCACATCCTTTGACCGGTCAGTGAACTTTACTCACAACTTTACTTTTCATACTCACAGGTGCATGTCATAAAATGGTTAACATGTATGTGCTTTGATCAATGAACAGAAACGCCAAAGTTTACGATGCCAGATCCCCTCAAAATCAGATGCAAAAAAGATTTATTAAAAATAAGTCTTTGCGGTCTATCCTCCGGTGTAGGGGCGGTTGTAAGTGTGGTTTGACTGGGCCCGGATGTTACCATTCTGAGTCATCTTGATATTGTAACTATGGTGTATAGCCTACGTCTTCAAACTGATATGCCCCACTGCAAGTTTGACAAAAAATAGAAGTGTAAATAAAGGAATTACTAAATTAAGTGCAAATAACTAAACTAAAGTAAATAAAATAAAATAAGCAACATTTCCCTGCGGCTTAGGTACTGTTTGTTTAGAAGGAAAAACCTCATTTTAAAGTGAAAAGCTTTAGGATGAGTGCCGAATTGTTTCATTATTTAAGAAATGCTAAAGATTTATTAAAAATAACGTTCGTTCTAATGTTAAAACATTACTTTAATTCTTTTAAATCTTTGCGTCGGTCTCTCCTACGGTGTTAGGGGCTGGCAGTAGGTGTGGTCTGACCTCGGTCTTCGTAAGCGCATTCTGAGTTTTGACAGCAGCGTGTGAGGATCAGCTCGATTCTTTTTATTTTTTTATTTTTTCCCTTCTTTTCTAACTTGTAACAAACGCTAGCTTTTAAATTGTAATGTTACAAGATTTTGACGAGTAGCTTATACTCTTACTTAACGGTGTGATATTTTTTCTTTCACACCACGGGTAAGATGAGTCAACTCTACATTATTTAACTTGTAATGTTATGCTATTGTTTTAACTAACATGTCAGATGCTTTGTTTGTTTTAAATAAACCAACACACTCACTTCTGCTTCTTTTTATTTAACTTGTAACAAACTCTAACTAGTTTAAAACTTTTAACAACACTAGCAAGTCTTGACTTGTTTTACACATATTTTTTCTTGATACAGTCAGGTCCATAAATATTGGGACATCGACACAATTCTAACATTTTTGGCTCTATACACCACCACAATGGATTTCAAATGAAACGAACAAGATGTTCTTTAACTGCAGACTGTCAGCTTTAATTTGAGGGTATTTACATCCAAATCAGGTGAACGGTTTAGGAATTACAACAGGTTGCATATGTGCCTCCCACTTGTTGAGGTGTATCATAGACTGCAGCGAGATATTCATTGATCGACCAACATCACTCAGTGCAAGAGCAATGACCTACTCCAACTATAAATCCCACAACACCATCAAATTCCTGGTTAGCATCAGTCCAACAGGGTCAATCACATTCCTTTCCAAGTCTTGGGGTGGGAGAGCCAGTGACAAAACAATCACCAAATCATCTGGTTTAATTGATCTTTTGGAAGGAGACATTGTCATGGCTGACAGAGGGTTTAGTTTCCCTGAGTATTTTGCTGCAAAAGGGGTTCAGCTACTCATACCAGCTTCAGCTCGTGGAAAGACACCGCTTTCAGGACAGGAAGTGTCCGTGTCACGTCACATGTCAAGGATGAGGATTCATGTGGAAAGAGCTATTGGCCACATAAAAAATTACTCCATTTTGTGACAAACACTCCCCATAAACTTGGTCAAGCGAAGACCCAAAGACACAGTGGCAACAGTTGATAAAATATTACTAGTATGTTCTGCATTATCTAATTTGGACAAGTCATTAAATCAGTAGAGAAAAATATATCATAGACACTGACAAGTGGTTAGAAAACCTGTATTTTTTTATATAGATTTAATTTATTGTAACTGTGTACAGCATTAATATCAATAGCAGATTTAGCACATGAAAAGGTGCACTATATGTCATTTGTATATCAAATTTTCTTTGACTTATGTTTGATTTTTAATGATTTTTCTAACTATATACAATTAAACATTTGTTTATTAACTCAAATATTTGCTGTCTTGCAATTGATTAAATGTATTTAAAATTAAATTAACTTTTAACATTATTTAGAAGGCTGTGTATGATCTCACGTTTATGTGGCTTTTGACAAACACGCTGAACAAAAACATTGATCACCAGGATGCCTTTCTAAGCCTACACATTTCAGATGAAACACCTTGTGACAGACAGAGCACTTTGTGACAGATATTTTAGACATTCTTTTACACAAACAGGAAGCCTCTGCGATCAGAAATTGTTTCTTTAGTTTGTGTGTGCAGATTTCTGTGAGAATGTGCCGTCTGTAGAAGAGATCTAGTTTTGGCCTGATCTGAGTCCAGTACTCTTCAGAGAACTCTACCTTTTGAGTGTGGACTTCTGTGTTGTCCAAATTACAAAGTATGATGTTTTGAGTTCACACACTGCCATTTGCCCCTGAACTTGTGCATAGTATGCATGGTCCTTTTTAAGCTCAAAATTTTTCCTCAGACAGAAATCCTTGCTTTTGATGGCATCAGGTATGGACATATTTGCATACTTCAAGGGGTATTTTATTTCAAGTGTAGCAGGTGGGCAGCACTTGCAATGGACTATTCCATCTGGGCTGGCTCCTAAATGTGGAAACTTTAGATTTACTATTAACCCAACTTCTTCGACCCTCAAGCTGTCATGACAAGTCATCTGGTTTGAAGTAAAGGTTTCTCTAGCTAGTTTTTCATTGTTATTTCCCCAAGCTAAGGCTGGTGCATTTCTGCTGGATGTGTAACCCATGATTTTAGATGTCAAGCTAGCTTGACTTGTCTCGCATCTTAACACTTCGTTAAAATGACTTGCAGTTACTCGTCTCTGTCTCTGCTTGAACCACTGTTCAGAAGAGGACTGACCCTGTGTACTCTCTCGGAGGTGCTTACAATTCAGTTCACTAAAGTGTGCAGGGATGGTTTGCATGATTATCCAGCTCATTTTGTAGTTCATCTTGTGACAGTAAACTGTGCTTCTCATCAAACAAATGTGTAAGGGGCTTTGGCAGGTTTGTTGCAGTTACAGTGCCGTCAGTACAAGGTGTTTCACTCTGAACCACTACTTGTGATTCCTTGAGAGGTTCTGCCTCAGCTGCAGTGAGAATATCAACCCCGTCTGTGCTCTCCTGCTCTCCCTCAGATGCAGTGTCTGTGTCACTACCAAAAGTCATAGTGGTAAACAGTGCACAGTTTGGGATCTCATTCTGAAATGGGAATCACATTGAAGTCATAGCCAAATTTATTTGTGTAGCACATATCTAATTTCCAACAGCTATATTTTTATAGTTAATCCAGATACAATGTCAAAATCATAACTAATTCTCTATGACCTGCTCTGCCCCTAAAAAGTTCCTATTTGAACAACTTGTGTTTATGACAATGTATGCAAAACATATGAAATATGGAAATATGTTCCTATAGGGTAGTCGCATACATTGAAATATACATGGATTTAGTCACACACAAGTGCCACTATATCATGTGCATATCAATGTGTGTGGCTATATCCATGAAAACCATATGACAGATTTCATGCGTTTTGGATGTATTTTTTCATTTATCTTGTTTCTGCAAATGTTTTCTTCAAGGACTTAAAAAGCTTGCTTGGTGAGACTGGTGTGACTAGTGGATGTGATGGGATCCCTACTCTGAATTGCTCTTTGTATGACAGGTTTGGTAAAGTCAGTGTCTGCCACTGGTTTTGAATCAATCTAAAACAAAGTAGGATTATACACTGACTAATCTGCAAGTATCTACTTTTATAGAAAACCAACAACATGTGATGAATTAGAATTTAATAGATAAAAAAGACACGTTAGCCAGCATTGAATTGCATGCAACTTCTTGTTTATTCGTGACCACACACAGGGCTCAGATGTTACAGATGGAGCGTTCAAACCATCTCTCACACACTGTTCCACTGCAACATGGCTGCACACTTCACCTAATCTAACCGCAAACATTTAAAAACGTATGGAATAATTATGTACGCAGTAAATTATGACGGAACAAAATATTTAATTGATAAGAATTCAGTTAGCAACGTAATTTATTATTAACATAGACATACACACTTACCCAGCCATGCAAGTGCAATGCCCACTAATAACCTCCCCGGTCACCTTAGCAACGAACCAAGCAGAGTAGGTTTTTGACAACGTTTGACTTGCTCCAACCTCGCCAAACACAAGATATTGCTTCTATCCTCCTTGGTCCTCAACAACTTGTTTTATTAATACAACCTGATTTTCTGATGCACTCATATTACTATTATCAATACTTTCTGAAATAAGTACAGATTTGTCTCACCACCTTCCAAAAATCTTACAAAAATGAACCTAAAACACATGCATAAAGGCTATTAAACTGCCCGCCAATGCTGGTCAATAGTGCCAGCTACAGCAAATATGCATCACATATTAGGGCTTTGTCAGTTATGCATGACGCTCAGATTTGTTGGTCTCTGAGTTGTTGATTTTATAAAAGTGCATTATTCACCCAAAAATGAAAATTCTGTCATCATTTACTCACCCTCAAGTAGGTCCAAACCTGTATAAATTTCTTTGTTCTGCCGAACACAAAGGAAGATATTTTGAAGAAAGTTTGTAACCAGGCTGTTTTGGGACACCATTGACTTCCATAGTAGGAAAAAAAAATACTATGGAAGTCAATGGTGCCCCAGAACTGCTCTGTTTCCCACATTCTTCAGAATATCTTCCTTTGTGTTCAGCAGAACAAAGACATTCATACAGGTTTGGAACTACTTGAGGGTGAGTAAATGATGACAGAATTTTCATTTTTGGGTGAACTATCCCTTTAAGAGGGGCGTTTTCCCCCACTCTACACTAACATGCACTGTGACATATATCTGCACATGTAGAGGTTAAAAAGATCAAAATGATCATATAAATGATGGAATCAATGTGATTCAACTGTAATAGAAAAAGAAAAAAAGAGTTAAAATCAATATGATTTTAAGTGTACTATGTAGTGTCCACTAGGGGGAGACCGAAGGGCTGACGGCTAATACAGACTGACGCAGAGAGGACAGCACGAGTCCGTGTCTTCATTTATTAATGTCTACTTTCCCCCTTTATCAGGGTGTAACACACAGACAATGAAGTGAAGCTGAATTACGGAATTGAATTGAATGTTCAAAAATATTTCACATTCACACCATTTTATATGATGAATGGGATACTACATTTTATTCTTTCCGACAGCGGAAGAATCATAATCGCGACTTCATAAGAGGGAAATTTCTGAAAGCACGTGAAGACAGCATTATTAACGGTATATTGCAGCATGACAAATATTACACACCGTTTTATGGTATATTGCTGTTTTAATGGAAAACGGTATGTTACCGTCAAAATTTGGCCGTTCTTTAACAGCAATTTTTAACAGTGTTGGAAAATTTCAAGCACATATATTGAATATTATCAAAAGCCTAAAAAAGTGTGGTTTTATTTTTTATTTTATTGTATTATGTTGTGTGCGTGTGTGTGTTATGGCTAAACATGGGCAGGACTTGCTCCATCCACTTCACATTTAGCTTTTATAACTTACATTAATAAGAAATTCTCCACATTATTGGATGTTTTTGATACAGGTGCTGTCAGTCAGGGTTATATTTAAAATTTGTTTTGATATCTTAGGATTTTTATTTATTTATTTTTCTGTATTTACACTGTAAAAAATTTCAGACCAAAAATTTTCTACTTTTCCATTGGCTCAATTCAATTTCTGCTAACTGCAGTTTATCAATTGTGGCAACAGTCTGTTAACATTGGCTCAATGAGAAATAATATGTTGAGCCATATTTTAAATAGTAGTAGTATACATTTTTTGTTTTACCTAATTTAAAAATGTATATTGGTAAATGTATATTGCTAAAGCAACTTTACTGAATTGTTTATTCCCTCTTGTCCCAAAAGAAAAGGAAAAAATTATTAAATGATGATACACTAAACACTGCCACATTTTAATACTTTTCATGAAATATACAATATTGTGAAAATACCTTAAAATTATAAATACATTGAATACAAAATCATGCATTTCCAATTCTCATAAGATACACAAAGCTGATGAATTGCACCTTATACAATAACACATTCACAAACGTGCAAAAATGTCGAAAACACCACAAAATAATAATAATTTAATAAATAATAGTAATAATTTATCTGAGGTTACTTCAACCAGTGTGTAGGTTAATGTCACCGAATATTACCATTCTCACAAAAGGTACTCCGAGCTCATGAAACTACATCTTACACGTCAAATGTTTGCCAAAAAACACTCATAAGAGGTACTTTGAGGTTAAAATTCTGTCATTAACTACGCTCATGTCATTCCACATCAATAAGTTATAAATAAAAATAAATTATATTTATATAATTATATATAAAAAAAATCGATTTCATCAAACAAATTTCATCATCGGATTTCATCAAATATATCTTAATTTGTTTTCTGAAGATGAACAAAGGTCTTACGGGTTTGGAACGATATGAGGGTAAGTAATTAAATGACAGAATTTTCATTTTTGGGTGAACTATCCCTTTAAGTCCTTGTTGTACTCCAGGATGAGTTCAGTAAATGCATTTACAAAGTCTCCTAAGTTGTCAAGCACCAGCTCCTCTTCCAGGACAACGGAGACATTCAGCACACTTGACTTGACAGGGCCCTTGGAGTGCAACTGCTGCTGCTTACTACTTCAAGAATTCCCATTTTCATTACAGTTGTGTGCTTCTCCAATCTCTACTCTGTAAAAAAACAAACAAAAAACAAAACAAAAACAAATATATATATATACACACTCCCCTCCAAAAGTATTGGAACAGTGAGGCCAACAAAAGGTGCTATCCTCTAAAAGTTGTGTATCAGATCCAAATGAAAATACCTGTAAATAAAAGCCGAAATGTTGATCTGTCATCTTATATTCATCTTTTTATGTCAAACCCAAATGTTTTCAGTTTACAGCAAAAATAAAGGGATCGGCCTCACTGTTCCAATACTTTTGGAGGGGAGTGTATATATAAAATAGCAATGTCAATACTAAGTCTACGTTAGAATTAGCAGCATACATTACACCGAGCCATGTCTCATGGCAGCTCCTCACAAATTACATCTAAGAGCTAGTAGTATTTGACACTAATATGGGATAAACATATATCCAATAAGAACTACTGTTAAATACTCACTTTTGAAATTCGTAGTGGTTACTTTTCTACACCAAATGGTGCCTCGTGAGCTCAGACCTAGCAATGGTGGGTTACACTAATGGGAACAAAAAAATAGTTATAGCAGAAACGTATTCCTTGTGTCTCATACATTTCATATAATCATCATGAAGTGAGATAAAAAAAATAATTTAGTTCAATAAATAGTAACTTTAGGTAACTGAGAGATAGGGGTGTGCGATATTGACAAAAATGATCTCTAAATATTTTCTGGGATTTCATCGATAATGATAATTAGTCAATATTTTGCTGAGTGTGTTATTGTGCTGGTATATTAAGGACTACCGTAGATAGCTGACTCATCAGTTTTTTAATATTCTGTGTGGTCAGTTCACAGCAGTGATAGAAATTAATATTTTACAATAAGTTTAAATTGATTTTTACCTTTTATGGGTATTTTTAGCTTTGTAAAACCATTTTTGTCTAAAAGTGTGTTTTTTTACACTGTTTAATGCAGAACATGAATGCATTTAACCTGCAGTTACACATGCATAAATAATGTTTTGATATTTTAAACATAAAACGTTGAATACTGATATTTACAATTATTTAAAAAATGAGAAGATACTTTAAATGTGAAATTAAAACCACCAGCAGGTGGCAGCAAGTCATTGTTAATAAGCGAGTCATTGCGATCGAACCGAATCATTTATATATACATTATATATATATATATGATAATGTCAAATCCCACATTGTTAAAACAACAACTACAATATCATCACAGACGATACAGACGATATTGCACACCCTACCGAGAGATCAGTATATATGGGCTAAACTAGGTCCCGGACTCCTCTCTCGCTCTCTCTCTCAATTCAATTCAGCTTTATTAGCATGACTGTGTAGCACAATGTTGCCAAAGCATTAACATATATATATATATATATATATATATATAACAACAACATAAATAATAATAAATAAAATCCATCTAAATAAATGAAAAGATAAAGTAAGTCAGTTTAGAGTTAATCATGTTTAACATCTAACATTGTGAATGGTTAATGCATATTTAGCAGTGAGTGCAGCTGTGTTATCATCTTCTCCAAGTAAGAAGGGCATTTTCTCAGTATCACTAAGTTCAGTAAATGATGGGATCAGGGCTTCAAATCTGGGGAGAAATGTTTCCCTCACATTGTGATATTTAGGACACATCTTTCTCTATTTGCTGTAGATCACAGTGTCTACAGATCCTCTGCTCTCGCTCTGTCCATGTTTGTCTATGTCTTCCTCTCTCTATTTCTAAATCATGGTTACTTCATCTGTATTTGGAGAGGATTTGTCTTTCTTTGAATGGTTTAATAAATAAATAATTGGCAAATTTAGTGGTTCTGTTTAGGGTTGAGTAGCATTGGAGTTTATTTTGAAGGTCAAAGTGTATTTTATATATCTTTGTATATATCTTTCAGATTTTTGTCAATTTCTTTAATAATGGCTTTGGGGTTGTAGCTGTAGTCGGTGAGGAACTGGGTTTTATGGACGAGCTGAAGAGCGAGCGTGTTTAGAGGATGAGATTCTGCTGAGGTTTCATTGGCGAGGAGGGCTTTATATCGGACTGAATCAGGATCAGATCGATGGAGGTGATGCCAGAACTGAACACATCTCTTCTGGATCTCAATCTTCAGCGGGTATAAGCCTAATTCAGCTCTGCAGGCATCACTGGACGTACCTCTATGGACACCTTAAATGTTTTTGATAATTTCTAGTTGTAGTTTTTCTATTGATGTTTTATCCCAATTTTTAAAATTTATTATTGGTCCCCAAATTTCACTCCCATACAGTAGAATTTGTTTAATGATTGTGTGATATAATTTGATCCATGTTTTAATTGGTAGTTTTAATTGGCCAAACCGTGATTTGATGGCATAAAATGCCCTCCGGGCGTCTCAGTCAAGGCCTTCACAGCCAGACCGAAGCCCCCGATGCAGAGATCTCGATGCCCAGGTAAGTGTAGCTGCTGCTGTGCTCGAGGACTTCCCCTCCGTAACTGAACTGGTATCTGCTTCCCTGAGACCTGGCCTTCTTCTGGAACACCATGACTCTGGTTTTGTCCAGGTTGACCGTCAGTGCCCATTCCTCACAGTCAGTGGCATGCACAAGGGGAAGGGGAAGGGGAGGGGAGGGGGGGTCTGCGCCCAGTCGCCGTGATTTTGCCAAGTAAGACATGTTCCTGGATCAACATCTTTTGTTGATCCTGGATCAACATTATTGTCCAAAAATATAGACTTAACCCAATCTCTACCCCTAAACCTAACCCTACCCATAATTTATTCCTAAAATCAGTGAGAAATGATAGCTGATTAACAAGGGTGTCGAAGCACCTAACCCTGATCATAAGCCTAAAACTTATATTTCCTGAAAAGTTATCCCTCAATTCTGATTGGTTGATTGGAATGACGTTCCAGGATCAACAAAGATGTTGATCCAGGAACATGTTGTACTTGGTGAAATCACGCTCACCGTGTAACGTTACTGTACAACGCCACATACATTCAGATCAGTGTTAACTCAGCGGTAGAGTTACTCTCACGGGGCACTGCACTTATTCAAAGTCACCAAAAGTACATCATCTGCTTCAAAGACTTACTGGTTAAACGTTTCATTCGTGTGCTGTTCTGACGAGCGCGTTTTCTGAGCACATACACCCAAAGTTATGTTTTGTGCTAATACTGTCAAAACACACCAGGTTTATGTATAGACTCAGTTGGTTATGTCTAAAATGAAGGTAAATAGCTGAGAGAAACGCATGCGTGCCTGTATATTAGATGCGTGCAGGTCTTAAAGGGACAGTACTAAACATGCTGCCGACTGTAATTAAAGGAATAGTTCACCCTAAAATTGTAATTCTGTCATTATTTACTCACTCACATGTTGTCCCAAACCTGTATTAATTTCTTTCTTGTGCTGAACACAAAAGAAGATATTTTGAAGAATGTGGGTAACCAAACAGTTGCTGGCTTTAACAGTAGGAAAAAAAAATAATAATATAGAAGTCACTGTAGACCAGCAACTGTTTGGTTTTCCACATTCTTCAAAATAGCATTTATTTTCAGCAGAAGAAACTCGTTCAGGTTTAAAACGACTTTTGAGTGAGTAAATGAAGGTATAAAAATCAAACACTAGCTTATTTTAATTTTGGGGTGAATTATTAATTTAATGTTAATAAAACACCAAACACAAAGAGAAAAATCACTCACTACTCTTGACTGAAAAACTTTAATACAGTTGCTTTAATAGGAATCAATCTATATAGTGTTTTATTTTTATATTTGTTCATTCAATTTATTGAATGCTCCTGATAAATACACTTATTGTAGACTACCTGAAAATAAAACACTGATTATTTTATTTGTATATTATGTGTATTTGTAATGTGTATCTTTGCTCTCATTTTTTAATAACAAAGATAAAATAATGACAACGATTTTTATCTTCACCCACTTTGGCCTAAATATCCGCCATACTTTTTTATATTTTGTTACCTTGAAAGGCTTTGTCTTTATAGTAGGGAAATTAGTTTGGCTGTACTGCTCAAACAGCTTGCAAAATAGAAAATCCAACATGACAAAGAATTGTGATAATATTGTGAATCGTGATATTTAAATTTTGATATTTTTGCCATATCGCCCACCCCTAGCTGAGGGGGACCAAACCCATACAACCACCCCCTACCCCCTAGCTTTTTTAAAATCAACAAAACATGTAAATAATTTTCTTTGTTTGCCCTTTAGATTTGTGTTAATTAGAGTATGGAGAGAATAGATGTGATCGGATGTACGTTGTTTTGGTAAAAAGCCAATTTGTGATTTATTTAGGATGCTGCGTCTTGTAAGGAATGTCACTATGCGGTTGTTTATTATATTGCAGAAAAGCTTTGCTAGGTTACTGCCCACACAAATACCATGGTAATTACTGGGATCGAATTTATCTCCTTTTTTATATATAGGAGTGATCAGTCCTTCAGACCAGGTCTCAGGGAAGTCACCAGAGGATAAGATCAGATTGAATAATTTTGCCAGAGCTTGAATGATGTAAGGGCTGCTGAGTTTGAGCATTTCATTACTGATGTTGTCTTGTCCACATGCCTTCTTTAATTTGAGGTTTTTAATGTGCTCTGTTATTTCTGATGATGTTATAATCATGTCCAATGGGTTTTGGTAATTTTTTATTGTTTTCTTTAAATCTTCTAGTTTTCTCTTTGTTTTTGTTTGGGGATGGTTGAGGTCTGGTTCAAGTTGTTGGTAAAGAGTTTTAAAGTAAGAGCTCCAGACTGTGCCGCACTGGAGTAATGTGATTGATTTGGGGCTTTCAAATTTTTTAAAGAGATTCCAGAAATTGTTTTGATCTATTGATTCATTGATTTCATCAATTTTAGCTTCATAATATTGATCCCTTTTGTTGCAAATGAGCTTTTTATAATTTTTCAAGCAGTTGGAGTAGGCGAGCCGTAGCGTCTGATTGGCTGGTTCTTTATGATTTTGTTGAAGGTCTTTTCTGAGACAATTGCATTCATTATCAAACCACATATTCTTTTTTTATTTTTTGTTTGTTTATTCAATGTTTGTTTAATGTTAGATATAGTGGCCAAAGTTTGAAATATATAATTAAGATTGAATGTTGCTGAGTTTATTCCATCAGTATCTGGAGTGAAATCTGTGGATATAAGGTCATCCAGCATTTTTAGTATAACAGAGCTGCTCATGTTTTCTTTGAATTGTTCAGCGTTAGATTGGTTCCAACTGAGTTTTGGTTTTAAAGGGAACAGTTTTTCATGTTTGAGGGGAGGAGTACTGACCCGGTCACATGACTGTTTCAGGTAAAGGACTGTTTGGCAGTGGTCAGAAATGGGAAGTTGAGGTCTAACTATAAAGGCATTAATGAGATTTGGGTCAATGTCTGTAATTGAATAATCAACTACACTGGCTCCTAATCTGGAGCAGTAGGTGAATCTGCCTAAACTATCTCCTCTGCTTCTGCCATTAATGATGTATAGTCCTAAACCTTTACAAAGTTTTAACACTTGTTTTCCATTGGTGTTGACTAAACTATCATAGCTGTTTCTTGGTGTGATAATTAAAGAAGAATGAAACGTGGTGTCGTTGGATATGTGATTATCTACAATATTCACATAATCAATTTCTCTTCCGGCCCTGGCATTTAAGTCTCCACATATGAGAATATGTCCTCTTGACTGAAAGTGTAAGATGTCGGTCTGTAGCTTTAGAAAGCTTTGCTCGTTGTCGTGAGGTGGAATATAGAGCACACAGAGGTAAAGATTATGCTGTGATATGACTGATTTCACTTCAAGCCAAATAGATGAATTTTCAATTTTAACAATTTTTATCAAGTGCTTCAAATTGTCTTTGTGCCAAATAAGTATTCCACCTGAGTCACGGCCATATTTGATATTAGAATTTTTTAATGAAGGAACAACAATTTCTTTGTATCCTATTGGACAATGTAAAGCCTCATTACTGCGACGCCACGTTTCATGAAAGATACAGATGTCCATATCTGTTACACTGCTGAGTAAGTCTTGGTCTGCAGACTTGTTACCGAAGGTAGAAGAGTGCAGACCCTGTATATTCCAACAACTGATTTTAAGACACTTCATGAATAGGTTTGTCTGTAAAGTGTGTGCGTGCATATGTAAATATGTGTGAGTTATATCATGAGTCTGGAGCAGACGGTGTTCAGC